>NC_042622.1:270697914-271014741 GCF_901001135.1 Rhinatrema bivittatum
GGCGTAACATGGCTCTAGCCTGAGAGTGGTAGGGAGGGCGTTCCATTGTTTAGGGCCTGCAATGGATAGTGTACGGTCCCTAGTAGAGGAGAGGTGGGCTTTTTTCAAAGGGGGAATGGAGAGGGTGCCTTTGTTGACAGTGCGAGTGGGTCGTTCAGTGCGTATAGGACGAAAGGGTTCATCCAACCAATTGGAATTGTGCGAGTGGATGGACTTGTGCACTATGGTTAGAATTTTGAAGAGAATTCGGGATGCGATGGGGAGCCAGTGGAGTTCTTTGAGTATAGGGGTAATGTGATCAGCTTTCTTGAGTTGGTGATGACCCTGGCGATGGCATTCTTGAGCATTTGTAAGGGCTTGGTGGTGGAGGAGGGTAGGCCGAGGAAGAGGGCATTACAGTAGTCCAGCTTTGAGGAAAGGGTGGCTTGGACGATGGTGCGGAAATCATGATAGTGGAGGAGGGGTCTGAGTTTCTTCAGGATGTGAAGCTTGAAGAAACCTTCTTTGAGGATGGAGTTGATCTGTTTTTTGAGATTAAGTTGTTGATCTATGATAACCCCAAGGTCTCTTACTGTGGGTTGGGGTGTTATGACGTTGAAAGCTGGATCGTTGGAGATCGGTGGTTTGGGAGGGAGGTGAGGAGAGATAAGGAGCAGCTCTGTTTTGGAGGAGTTTAGAGCGAGGTGGATGTTGGTGAGGAAGTCATTTATGTTGGCAAGACATGTGTTCCAGAAGGCAAGGGCATCTGAGAGAGAGTTGTGAATGGGAATGACGATTTGAACGTCATCTGCATAGAGGTAGAATTTGAGGCCGAGGTCTGTGAGGAGCTGACAGAGGTGTGAGATAAATGTTGAAAAGGGTGGAGGAGAGGGAGGAGCCTTGTGGGACACCTTGAGACAAGGGGTAGAGTGTGGAGTTGGCGTTTCCTATCTTGACGGAGAACTTTCTGTTAGATAAATAGGATTTAAACCATAGTAGGGCTAGGCCTGAGATGCCTATTTCGGATAGCCAGTTGATGAGGAGGTTGTGGTTGATGGTTAATGGTGTGTGTGTGTGTATATATATATATATATGTATGTGTGTATAGATATATATTTACATACACACACACACACATATATATATATATATATATATATATATGTGTGCGTATGTAAATATATATCTATACACACACATATATATATATGTGTGTGTGTGTGTATAGACATATTTACATACACACACACATATATATATGTGTGTGTATGTAAATATATATCTATACACACACATATATATATATATATATATATATATATATGTGTGTGTATGTATGTAAATATATATCTATACACACACACACATATATATGTGTGTGTGTAAATATATATATACACACACACACATATATATATATATATATGTGTGTGTGTGTATAGATATATATTAACATACACACACACACACATATTTACATACATATATATATATATATCTACACACACACACATATATATATGTATGTGTGTGTAGATATATGTATGTAAATATATATCTATACACACACACACACATATATATGTGTGTGTGTTTGTGTGTATGTAGATATATGTGTGTGTGTATGTATATATCTGTGTGTGTATGTATATATTTACACACACACACATATATATATGTGTGTGTGTGTTTGTGTGTATGTAGATATATGTGTGTGTGTATGTATATATCTGTGTGTGTATGTATATATTTACACACACACATATATACATATATGTGTATGTATATATGTGTGTGTGTAAATATATATATACATACACACACACACACATATATATATATATATATATGTGTGTGTGTGTGTGTGTGTATATATGTATGTATGTTCAAGTTCTGCTGTCGCTCCTTGTGACCTTGGGCAAGTCACTTTACCCTACATTGCCTCAGGTACAAAACTTAGATTGTAAGCCCTCTGGGGATAGGGAAATACCTACAGTACCTGAATGTAAACCGGTGTGATATCTCAATTGAGATCGAATGTCGGTATATAAAAATACTAAATAAATAAAATAAATAAATATATATATATATATATATGTGTGTGTGCACGTGTCTGTGTGTGTGTATGTGTGTATATATATATATATATATATATATATATATATATATATATATTAAAATCAGGTCAAAATGTATATCACTGCTTATCAGCCTTGATAGAGTCTTTTATTTTTATATATGTGTGTGTGGGTTGTGTATAATCTCTACCAACAAATAAAAGAGACTCTTTCAAGGCTGATAAACAGCGATATACATTTTGACCTGATTTTAATAGCTCTTTTATAACACAAACCAAGTACAATTAGACTGAACACCATCAGCGTTCACAAATTGTATAGCCAAAATACCGGTGCTCTTATTCTTTTCCTAAGGCAAACTTCTGCTTTTATGCATTAATAGAAGAGGACAAAGGCAGCAGCTCAGTCATAAGCCAGCTCTAGTCCTTTCCAAAAGGCGTAGGTGCATCCCCGTTCCATTCGTTGTGTTTTTAAATAGAAAATGCTCCAATTACTCTTGACATTATTATTCTCCAATTTAGTCTCAGTCTGTCCCAGTTCTTCCTATTTAGTGAACCTTGAATAGTTCAATCACACTGCCTACTGGTTGCCATTTTTCCCAAAGCAAAGTCATCTGATGTCTCAGGCTAGGATACAATATGCTCAATAGGTCTCTTTGAACTCTTGCAGGTTCACTGGTGTTTCTGTAGTGATTTGGCTCCAGGTTGTGTTCAAGTTGTCACATGACTCGGGTCCGTTCCTGAAAGGCTGATCCAGTCTGCCTTTGCTCCATTGCATCTAGAGGCCTGTGGTCTTAACTTTCCTAGAGAAATTGGACCTAAAAGGCTATAGAGGCAATGGGGCTAAACCCAAAACCGGATCAGTCTGTCAGGGCTGACATGGGTCAGGTGCCAAACCCAATGTAGTGTTATTGTGTTTCATGTCCCATTCCCTATAATTGGCATCCTCCTTTCCTCCTGGCCACAAATGTTTCTGCTTGTACACTTTGGGGCGGATTTTCAGACTCCGCGAATAGGCCTACTTTTGTTTGCGCTCCAGGCGCAAACAAAAGTACACTGGATTTTAGTAGATACGCGCGGAGACGCGCGTATCTGCTAAAAATCTGGATCGGCGCGCGCAAGGCTATGGATTTTGTATAGCCGGCGCGCGCCGAGCCGCGCAGCCTACCCCCGTTCCCTCCAAGGCCGCTCTGAAATCGGAGCGGCATTGGAGGGAATCCTCTAACGCCCTCCCCTCACCTTCCCCTCCCTAACCCACCCGCCCGGCCCTGTCTACACCCCCCCCTTACCTTTCTCCGGGGATTTACGCCTCCCGGAGGGAGAAGTAAATCCCCGCGCGCGAGCGGGCCTCCTGCGCGCCGGGCTGCGACCTGGGGGCGGGTACGGAGGGCGCGGCCACGCCCTCGTACCGCCCCAGGCCGTAGCCACGCCCCCGTAGCCACGCCCCCGTATCCGCCCCCAAAACGCTGCGACGACCGGGCCCGCCCCCGACACGCCCCCTCCGAAAACCCCGGGACTTACGCGAGTCCCGGGGTCTGCGCGCGCCGGTAGGCCTCTTTGAATGTAGGCATACCGGCGCACAGGGCCCTGCTCGCCTAAATCCGCCCGGTTTTGGGCGGATTTAGGCGAGCAGGGCTCTGAAAATCCGCCCCTTTATCACCTCTGAAACCTTATCAGTTCTCAATTGAGAATGTATTGTCCATGTAAGCATATTTTAAAATGTTTTCCTCCAAACTCCATTTCTGAATTATAGACCCTTTTTTTAACCACATAGCCAATTTCCATTCCTATACCTGATGGGTTTGATTTTATACAATTCTACACCAAAAAAATTGTATTTTCCCTTTATCTGCTCCCATCTAGCATTACCCAGCCACTACATTATTAGAGGATGCACAAATCCAGTCCTGATTTTATCCTCTCCTCTTCTCCTTCCCTCCCCTCCTCAACTGCATGCCTAGAGATGTAATTCTGATATCTTTGTGACACTTTCACTGGTCTGTATACTGCTGCTTGCGTCTGTTCCCGGGATCCAATCCCTGAATGAGCTTCCCTGGTCCCTTGGAAACTCAAGATAGCAATTTAGCCGTATTTATCTTACAAATCCCCAGGTGGGATTTGAACCCTCACCACCTGGCTAGAAGGCAGATGCCTTCCCCACTGAGCCAGCAACTCACTTTCCAACCACTGGCTTCAGAAGTCCCTCTCAAAGTCCATAGTTCAAAAGTCCGGCCCCACTGGGCCTAACTGCCACCTCCCTCCGTACCTCTGGGACCTCAACCCTTCCCCAGAGGTACAGCCACCCACCGGCAGTTCTCCAGGCAAAGTATCCTTGTCGTTCGTCCAAAAACAGAAGTCCCCGCGCTCACCTTCTCTGTGATAGTTGCTGCAGTCCTTCACATGGTCAAGGATATCTAGTGTCCAAGTTTCCCAGAGCAGCCAGGCAGCCCGTTCCTTCCTCCTCAGTCCCCGGCCGGAGACTGAGACTGCTCTACTAGAGAGTCCTTTTTATCCTGTGGAGACTCCTCCTCCACTCATAGCTGGTTGGCTTGGTACGGCCCCTCCTCACTTTGGCCCTCCCCCTGAAACCATGGATTGGCCTCACCAGCTCCACCCTTAATTTCCCACACCTGTGGTTCTTCTGCCTTGTACCATCCGGGGGAAGGAACCAAGGGACGTCTCTAGCCTGGTGTTGCTGTATTTTCCTTCCCCCCTTTCCCTTGAATCTTTGGTTCCTAGCTTTCTTCTTCCTATCTTAGTCTAGCATAGTGACCCCGTCACAATCTTAAAGGAAAGTAGGATGCATGCACTGGGGATAAAATCAGGACTGGATCTGCATGGGTCTGCAAAAACAGAGCCAGCTGGTTAGCTACTTGACAAGATCCACGTGATTAGAGACAGGCCACGTCAGTCCTGGTTTTACCTCATTGCTTCAATATGGGACTTGGGAATTTATATTTCTCTAAGAAAGGCAGGATTACTTAGTAGATGATAGCAGAAAAGAACAATTGGCCCATTCAGGCTGCTCAGTTGTACCGCACTACCACGATATGTCCAAGCTGCCAGCCATAGACGCTTGACTGCTTATAGAATATGGTAGGGATGTGCATTCATTTCATTTGTTTCATTCATTTCCTATACAAGCATTTAATATTAAACGAATGCACATCTAATTAGCATGTAATACGAAATGAATGAAACGAATGCACATCCCTAGAATATGGCTCTTCATCCAAGTCAGTTTCTTTTTGTCTTCCTCATTGCTTCTCTAGTCTTCGGTAGATGAACATTAGGGATCCCATACTTAATCCACCATCCAGTGTCACTCGTCTCTCTCCCCCACCACCATGACTACATTGGAGTAAAACCAGGACTATCCTTCATGGGCTGGAACCTGTTGGCAATCCTAGCCTTCGTACCTCAGGCTGTCTATCTCCTTTTGCTATGCCCTAGACCAGGGGTACTCAAACTGGTCCTATGCCCCCTCCCTCCCAGCCAGTTGGGTTTTCAGGATATCATAACACTTCTGTATTGCTCCATGATGTGACTTCATCTAGAGAGTGTGTACAATTCTGGTCACATTTCAAAAAATTATAGCTGAATTGGAAAAGATACAGAAAAGTGCAACCAAAATAAGCGGCATGATGGAATGGCTCCCCTATGAAGAAAGGCTAAAGAGATTATAAGTCTTCAGTTTGGAGAAAAGACAGCTGAGTGGGAATATGATAGAAGTCTATAAAATAATCAGTGGAGTAGAGTGGGTAAATGCAAATCAGTTGTTTATTTCTTCAAAACATAGACTAGGGAACACTCCATGAACTTAGTAAGCAGAACATTTAAAACAAATCTGAGAAAATATATTTTTTCATTCAGTGCAAAATTAGGCTTTGGAATTCATTACCGAAGGATCTGATATAGGCAGTTAGCATGGCTGGGTTTAAAAAAAGTTTGAACAAGTTCCTGGAGGAAAAGTCTATAAATCGTTATTGACCAGGTAGACTTGGGGGAAAGCCACTGCTTATCCCTGGGCGTTAACAGCATGGGACCCATTTACTATATTGAGATCCTGCCAGGTACTTGCAGCCTGGATTGGCCACTGTTGGAAACAGGATGCTGGGCTTGATGGACTCTTGGTCTGACCCAGTATGGCATTTCTTATGCTCTTTCTGGACACTGATTATTAGAATTTTGCCACCTACCATATTAGAGAGTGCCAAAGTTCTTAATAAAAATCCTAAAATACAACCAGCGAGGAGCCCCTTCTTCCTCCAGAGTCTGTAAATATCTGATAAGGTAATGCCTGGCTCTGGTCTTTTATAGCCCCTTCCAACATGCTTTGTCTTTGAGCAACCCCAGGCTTGCCCTCCTGGGTCCTGGGTGGGAGCTGCTCTCCCTGGGTCAGGTTTAGCATGCTGAAACGAGATCAAAATCCCAGCCTAGTTGCTGGGGTTGAGAATGGGAGACTCTGTCTCTCCCCCGCCCCGTGCAGCTACGGAAAACTGAGCTTTGTAATACAAACTGACGTGCCTTTTGGATGCATTCAGAAAAATCATGGACATGGGGCACCAACAGGCTGAGGCAATCCTGGTTCTATCCCATTTCATCTAGGGATTTGAGGTCCTTATTTCATTTAAGCAAAGTGTTGTGGTTACATTCAGGACAATACAGTACAGTGTGCTCTGGTGGAGCGAACTGTTAACCGGCATTTCGACGCACGTTTTCGACGCGCTAGCTTTACCCCTTATTCAGTAAGGGGTATTTATTTATTTAAAACCTTTTCTATACCGTCGTTTAGTAATGTACCATCACAACGGTTTACATCGAGGCACATATATTTAGTTTGGTTACAAAAAGTATCTCTGAAAGTGCCATTATAGTGTCGGTTCATGTTTATATAATATAAGGTATAAGATAGGTGACATGGATCTAGTCCATTTATATGATTAATAGAGTAATGATACAAGTATTGTGCTTAAACCGGAGTTCTCTAACATTATCTTTTGGGTAATAGTGCGTCGAAAATGCGCGTCCAACCTCCTCGAGACTAATAGCGCCCGCAACATGCAAATGCATGTTGATGGCCCTAGTAGTCATTCCCGCGCGATACAGAAAGTAAAATATGCAGGCAAGCCGCACCTTTTACTTTCAGAAATTAGCGCCTACCCAAAGGTAGGCGTTAATTTCTGCCGGCGCCGGGGAAGTGCACATGAAAAGCAGTAAAAACTGCTTTTCTGTGCACCCTCTGACTTAATATCATGGCAATATTAAGTCGGAGGCCCCAAAAGTTAAAAAAAGTTAAAAATTTAAAAATTTAAAATGGGCCCGCGGCTCACGGGTTGAAAACCGGATGCTTAATTTTGCCCGCATCCGGTTTCCGAACCCGTGGCTGTCAGCAGGTTTGAGAACAGATGCTGGCAAAATTGAGAATCAGCTGTCAAACCTGCTGACAGCTGCTACTCCTGTCCAAAAAGAGGCGCTAGGGAAGCGCTAGAGTCCCTAGCGCCTCTTTTTACCGCGGGCCCTAATTTAAATAAATTAACTTACTGAATCGCGCACACAGGAGAGTGGCCTGTGCATGCACCGGGAGAGCTCTCCCGCGATATTTACTGTATCGGCCCATATGTTACCTTTTTATTACAATAAAAGAACTATCACCTGTAGCTTATTTGGTGACCCTTCTTTCATTAAAGAAAGGCAGCACTCCAAGCCCATAGATGCAACGTAGGGAAAACTAGCTCTGCCCACGCCTGCTTATTATAATATTGATATGCAACTTGTTGGCGACCCAGCATGACCCCAGCAGGGTATCCCCCCAACCTGTTCTGATGACCCTATGGCCAGCTGGGGCCCTCGGAACCATCCACCACGAGCAGGCTCCAAGACAAATCTGCATGCACGGGAGATCCAGCAGGTGCAAGTCTATTATCGTGGAGAGGCCTGAAAACCTGCCTGGCTGCAGGATCATCGCAGCAGGTTGGAGAAGCCTCGCACTACAGCCTGTTCTAAAGGACACTTAATAGGAAAAAGTCCCGATTTTTACGTACAATTTTCCATATCAAATATATATATTTTTTTTAATCTTTTCTGTCAACAAAAACTGCTTTCAAACTATTTTCTTACAGTATCCAGTAGAACTGGCTGCAAACAATTACAAATAAGTCAGAACTGAAAACAGATCTGTAGGATAAGTCAAGCTATAAAATGGCAAACTAGCAGAAACCTCTGGGGCACGATTACTGCTCCGCTAGGCTGAATAAGATTGGATCTGTTGTTTATAAATCTCAAGATATCTTAGTCCACTTTTACGTTTGAGAAAACTGTGGTGCTTCACCACATTTAGTGGGTGCCTTTCTGGAACATTCTTCACAGGCCCGCATAATGTTACAGACTCCCTTCGTTTCAGAGAAACGGGTCACAGATGTGATAGGGTGTGCGAGACAGTAACAACCAGTAATATAGTGCGAGGAAAAGGTTGTTCACGAAGGACTGGGGGGGGTCATGACACTCAGATCCAGGACTGACGAGTTGATCACATCTGGAGGGCCTGATTTTAGTAAGGCTTCCCCCACACACCCCTCGTACAGAGGCCGGGGAGAAAGAAACTTTATGAATCAAGCCCTGATTAGGCTGTCATTCCAGACTTTATCTGTGATGTAAGAACAGTGGGACTGCTCACCAGTGGACAAAGATGAAAGTGGAAGTTACCAGCGGTGCTGAAGGTAAAGCCTGGCAACCTAGGATTTTGCCACCTTACCCAGGTCAGTCCTGAGAGGCTGATCCGGTCCTGGTTTTGTCCTCCATTGCATCTATGGACGCACAGTGCAGGAGAGTACAAGTTTCAAGATGCAAGGGGACAAAAACAGAACCGGATTAGCCTGTCATGACTGACCGGGGAGGTCTGGTGGCAACCAGACACCAAAGGAGCTGATAACATTTTTTATTTCTCTCATCCTGGGTAAGGTGTACATTAAGAGTTAATGTGGGTACTCACATTTATTAGCCCCTCTTAAAAATGTGTCTAAGGAAAGACTTCTGTTGTACTCTTTGACTAATCATTATGGTGTGAAACTTCACAGATCATCAACTGATAAACATCAGCCTTTGTGAACACAGAAAGATCATGCAAGTGTGTATGTGTCTTCCGAATTATTATTTAACAGTAGAAACAAGATACACCAAATCTGGTAATAAATATTTTCTCTAGCATTGGCTTTAGTCTTCCAGAGATTTGGGTAAATTTTTGTCTCTATATTTCCCAACTGGGCATAAAGCAGTGTTTAATCCCTAGCAGCTGCAGCCCTCATAGACAAGGCCGATCCATTAAAAAGTGCGGGAGAGCCGGCGCTCCACTCTCCCAACGTGCGCCCAGGCACCTCTCCTGAGAGCGCTGTTTTGTATTTAAATTAGGGCCCGCGCTAATAAGGAGGCTGTCAGCAGGTCCGACAACCAACGCTTAATTTTACTGGCGTCGGTTTTCAAACCTGCTGACAGCCACGGATTTGGAAAACGGATGCCGGCAAAATTAAGCATCCATTTTTTAACCCGCCAACCGGCGGGCAGATTTTTTTTTTTTCTTGAAGTTTTTTATTTTTTTTTATTTTTGGGGCCTCCGAAAATATCCGACTTAATATCGCTAGGATATTAAGTCGGAGGGTGTACAGAAAAGCAGTTTTTTCTGCTCTTAATGTACACTTTCCCGGTGCTGTCTATGGTTATGCCTGCCTTTGGGCAGGCGTTAATTTCTGAGCGTAAAATGCGCGGCTTGGCCGCACATTTTACTTTCAGTATCCCGGGTGACTGACTAATAGGCTCATCCACATGCGTTTGCATATGATGAGCGCTATTAGTTTTCGCGAGTTTGGCCGCGCGTTTTCAAGGCGCTATTACCCCTTACAGTATAGGGGGTAATGCGAGTCAAAAACGCGCGGCCAAACGGGTGCTAAACGGTGCGCTCGGCCGAGCGCGCCGTACTGAATCGCCCTGTTAAACAGCAGCCGAGAGAAATGCCGTAGTAGCAGAGAGCCCGTGACTTTCTGCTCACCATGCCTGCTCTCTGCCTTGTCAAACAATGAAGCTTCTCGTTCATCTATAGTCACGCATGCAGCCCTCTCTGGATTTAAAGTCTTTGACATGCTCCTCAGACGTTCTTCATCCCTCTACTTCACACGTCTCCCTTGCTACCCAAGATCTCCTTATAATAGGAAGTACCCCTTTGTAAAAGGACAGAGGATGAAAGACCCTCTAAAGCGTAACCAGGTGCTGCCTGCCCAGTAATAACCTTATAGTGCCAGGTACACACCGATTTGTTTAGAAAAGGCTGGTGGATTACATTGCATTAGTTTGCATTGCTACAGCTTACAGTCAGCAAATAGCTCCACAAGGCCCAACTGTGGTCAGCCAGGTAACATCCCAGGCTGTCTCCTGGTTTCCCTTTACCTATAAGCAGAGGATTCAAACTGAGGCCATCTTCAGCCTGCCAGACTGTGCTGCCATGAGTCGGACCTCTTAAAGTCTCATATTTGGCTCATATGTAAGCTTTTGCTACTGCAGTAACTTGTAGCCACCCTATCAAACTGGGGCTATGAAACCAATCCCAAGGATGAGCATAAGAACATAAGAAAATGCCATACTGGGTCAGACCAAGGGTCCATCAAGCCCAGCATCCTGTTTCCAACAGAGGCCAAAACCAGGCCACAAGAACCTGGCAATTACCCAAACACTAAGAAGAACACCATGCTACTGATGCTTCTCCTTCCTCATCCTCCTTGACCTTGCTGTTGTCTTTGGCACCACTGACCACGCCGCTTCTCAATATCATTGTTTTGTTTGTTTTTATCTGACTGTTTCCTCCCGTTTAATTAAAACCAGCCCTTTCTGGGGTGCTACAGCATCATAAGCCTTAATGTCAGCTACCCAGCCTTCCCTCTTCATCCCAGCCACGTAGCCCAGTAAGGGCAATGACGACGTCCTACAGGGAGCACTGACCCCCAAACTCCCTTTGGAGCCCAGTCCACGTGCATCTTGAGACTGCTGTGATAATTGGGGGCTCCCCCAAGGGGCTGTGAACACTGCCCCTGCATTATCCCTGGCCCTGACCCTACTGAAGAACAAAAGCTGCACTACAGATCCGAGCCCAGCTCTCCTACATGGCAGTGTGCACCAGGGCCTCCGAGCCATTGAGCTGATCCACTTCTCACCGTCTACAGATCTCTCCCTTTTTCTCCACCTACATCTTCAACTACTACTTTAGTGACTCCACGGATGATTCTGCCTCCCTCGTCTGTTGGCATCCCCCAGGGCTCCTGCCTCCTTTTATTGTACAATTCTTTTCCTGGATAATAACTTCCAGACTTTTTATTTCCAATATCTTCCCTGCACCAATGACACCTACTGTTTCTCTACCCAGCTCTTGAGTTTCTAACAGTTTCTGTTATCGCTTTCACACTATTTGTTTTATTTCAAACTCAAGATGTCAAAATCTGCTCCCAGCCGTCACCCAGGCATATTTTGGGGGTCATGTTTTGTTCCTTCCTCACTTCCATCCCTCCACGTGTGCGTCTCTGTCAGATCTCGCTCTCCTTCCACCCCTTTCCAACAGAGCTGAGATCCACCCCTTCCTTTCCCCTTCCCACAGACCAGGACCCCTATTTCATGTCCTCACTGCTACTCCTGCAGCCATCTCCAAAACTTCAAGCCAAGTGCAACTCAGCAGGACCCTGCAGGTGGCTCTTTTTTGTAAAAACATCACAGACTTTAATGAATACTTAAAAACAGAGGGTACAAAAACGAGGGATTGCCTTAGAAGAAGGCTGTCTGCCTCAGCTTGCTGCTGGAGGGATGAGGGCTGAATGTCACCGCACGGGGCACGCTGCTCGTATTTTTACTGTTCACATGCCGAACTGATGCGTTCCGAGCGTCCGGATTCTCCCAACGGATGGTATTCGTGTCACGGCTATCACTGGGCTACTGGCTGGCTGTTTGCAGAATTTGTGACGCTCACTGGTTGAATGTGCCAGCTGCAAAGGAAAAGAGCTGTAGGTTAATATCTCTGAGCCCATCAGCAGAAAGTTATCTTGGGAGCTCCTAAAGCCCATGTACATCACTGTGAGCCTGGGAATAGAGATCCAAATGTAAATGAAATTATAATTCTTATGTTGCTCCAAAAAAAAGCTCTCCTGGTCTGCTTTACATCAAGTTGTATCACAATTAAGAACAGGGCGGCCATGTCTCTCGACTTTCAAACAGGCCGATGCAATATCGGGGCGCGGAGAACAGGCACTCAAGATTGAGTGCCCGCTCTCCTAACACGTGCCGATGCAGCTCTCCGGGACGCTCAATCTTATATTTAAATGGGCTGCCGTGGTAAAAAGGAGGCGCTAGGGGAAACTGTGCACCCAGGAGAGGTGGCTGTCAGCCAGTGAGGTAAACGGGCGCTCAACTCAACGAGCGTCTGTTTTCCTAACCTGTGCACAGCCACAGGGTAGGAAGATGGACGCTTGGCATACACTTTTTCATTTATTTTATTTCATTTTTTTTTTCTTTTCCTGTTTTGGTTCCTCCGACTTAATATCACCACCATATTAAGTTGGAGGAGCTACAGAAAAGCTTTTCTGTAATCTTTTTGGGCTCCTCAAGAAATAACGCCTGCTCCGGCATTACCCTTAATTTGTGAGGGTAAAAATGTACGCCTTGGGCGCACATTGTTTTTTTTTTGCATCGGGGAGAAATGGCTACTAACCTCATTGACATGAATTTACACGTGATGAGCGCCATTAGCTGTGCGCGCTCGGTTGGACGTGCATTTTGGACTCGCTAAGCCCCATTTTGCATCGGGGGTTAGGGACGCACATCCAAAACTTGCGCCCAGTCACACGTTGAGCTGTGTGTGCTGCAGCCAGGGCACAGTATTGCGGCGGTCCGATAAAGCTAACGCAGGAGCAGTGGAATGTCCTTTGGCCAGCGGCAGACTCATGATGTCGGACCGGCCCGGGTATTCGCCGCCCAGGCCGGCCTAGGACACGTCACGTGGTCTGCCGAGCGCGGCTCTGCCATGGCCGCGCACGGCAGACCACGTGACTGGAGCGATCGGCCCACCGGGGGATGCCCGGTCCCCCAATAGTCCAATCCGCCCCTGCCTACTGCAACAAGGCAACTCACCATACCATACACACCTCGGGAACCCTTCCACTTGAAGAATCTCGCGGAAATTTTATACCACTGCTAACACCACCGTAAAATACTGCGTTATCAAACTTCAGTGAGATCCATAAAGGGGTATCCATCAAGAAACAAATATACATACTTTCAATAAAAATATTTAAAACATGGTTATTCGAGCAGTCCTATTCTTCAACTGGTTAATCCCTGATTTGCTGACTCTCCCATTATTTAATTGGTTTTTAGTTTGATTAGAAGGTTAGTATTTTAGTTACTGGCCCAATGCAGGTTTTATAAAAATAATGTTTGTATTTTATTATTTTGTAATCTTGCTTAATTAGGCTATTATAGTTTATATAGAATTTCACTGGGTTTTCTATTTTATCTTATGATTATTTTGTTTTTTAAGTTCTTTTATATTTTAAAATATTTATTTATTGCTAGTTTTAATTTCTAATTTTAATTTTATATAGTTAAGTTTTTATTTGTTGTATTTGGTCTAGGATTAATACCTGGCCCCATTATATTGTGAACCAACATGAAGTGATAAACAAATGTTCGGTACATAAAAATGTCAAATAAATAAATAGTGCTGCACACATTACAACGTGCCCTAGATGGTCAGGGTCTGATTAAGGTGCAAACATAGTAGCCACGCTTCAACTAGAGTCTTCAATAGGAGAAGACGAAAACCAAACATAACGTGTGTTCCTGACTTAGTGCAGGAGAGCAAGCAAAGTAGGCACGAATGTTCCTTACTGGGCAACTGCAGAGGGAGATCTAAACAGCTCAATAAGCTTCAATGCAGCCCTTCTCAGACCCAGCTGAAAGACACTGTTCCAGCAGAGAACAGCTTAAAACAACTGTGTTAGAAGGGTGGGTCTACCATTGGCCAATGAGTCTCTGACTAGGCATAACCTAGCCCACAATACCTGGAAGGTAAATAATGCTACTACCTCTCTACCTCTCCAGTTTAGGCATGGCTCACCTGGGAGGGCTCCAGCCTATTGTATTACAGGGTGAGTGGTTCAAAACTCCACAAGTCTAAACACTAAAACACCTCCTTTGGGAAGACCAGATTGGAAAGCCAGACTGCTACAGGTCCCTCTATAAGCAACTACATACTAACAGAATACCTCACCTTGGTCATACGTGCAAAATGGTCTTCAGCAAATGCAAAATAAGTGATCACAAATTAGAAAAGGAAAATATGCAGACACAATCTGAAATGGTCATTCAAATTTAAAAACGTAGACTGCATGCAATGGAGCACAAGAAACGGAAATTTCTCCTATACTAAGCTAGGCCTCAGTCATTGTTCTTGTGGAGGCTTATTATGTTATATAACACTCCCCATAGGAATGATGCTGGAGACGCAGTAATCCCATCAGCCCCAATGTAACATCCCCCTCAACAAGAAAAATGACAGACTTGCCACATTCCCCCCCCCCCCACACACACCTCATAATCCACCCATAAATGTAAAAAAGAATTAAGGTGTTTATCCTCAACATTTTGACCTGGAAACTTTAATCCTGCTAAATTAAGGCATCCGATGAGAAAGTCAATTGAGAGATCATGGAGTTTTGAGCAATAGATGTAATGTAAGCAATCATATTCAAATACGAGACCAGACAAGCAACACAAAAGGGCCTAAGGAGGCCACTGAGCAAGGCAAAAGCAGAAGGCTTAAGAGAGCCACAGACCAAACTTGGAGCAGGAAGGCTTAGGAAAGTCACAGAGCATTCAGAGATATGTAAGTGAGGTCCATCTTCAGTGACACTGTACGCATACTAGAATCATACTAATCTAACTGAAAAAATCTGTGAAAGACGGCTTTTTAAAGATCCCGCTCTCTGGTATGTACCACATAAGCATTTCACCAGAATATCTAGTGTGCCTTTTTTGCCTATATTCACAATAATCAACCAGTTCTCTGAGGAAAAGCAGGATGGCAGTCCTTACCCATGAGTGACGTCATTGGAAGGAACCCGGCATGGAAAACCTATGTCAAAGTTTCTAGAACTTTGACTGAGCCTCATTGAGCATGCTCACACACGCATTATACCATGCATTCACATGGGGGTCCCCTAAGTCTCTTCTTTCCCGTGGACCCTGTCATTTCAAGATTGGGTCATTGTTTGGCCTACTTTTCTAAATATCTTAATTTTTTTAATTTCTTTTTCGCTGCGTCGCATAGTCGATGCAGGGTTCCCCCAGTTCTCCCGCTAGTGTCCTAGATAGCTTTTTAAAACATTTATTGGTAAGTTTATTTTCATTGTTGATAACTCTGTGGCAGTAGTGCACTCGGTGTCATTGACAGCCGCCATTGATTTCGATCTTTTGTCCCTTTTATTTTATGACAACATGTCCACTTCATGTTTTAAGCTGTATCCCAGGTTTAAGAGGACCATGTCTATCACCGACCCCCATGATGGATGTGTCCTACGTGAGGACAAAGAGTCTATGATCCTCATAGCACCTCACTGGCTGAGACAGGTCTGGTTTCCACTCCTCAGGGTTTCCACTCCTCCTCAAAGGGGTACGTGTGTAAGATACGCGCATACCCACCGAAAACCTGCCCCAAGCTCTCCCTGCACACGCCGAGCCTATGTTGAATCAAAAGTACCAAATGGCCTGGCTATGGCTCTCCTGAGGGCTGAGAAATGTGGCTCTGCAAAGCTTCAGTAGCAAATGGACAGGCTAAACAGGACTTGTAGCCTTTGTCTACTGCCATAGACCTTTTCTATTTATGGTCATAGTAAAGAGAGTTTCTCTCCAAAAGAAGAACTGAGAATTCTGCTTGATGGAACTCTTTGAGATATTCCTATACCCTTCATTTACAGAGTAGTTAAAGCAGCAGACTGCTTGTGACCTAGGGTAAGTCACTTCAGCCTCCATTGCAACATAGATAGTAAGCCATTGTGGGATAGAGAAATGTAACTTGCCTTGAGCTTGGATTTGGAAGGGCAAGATGGTTAAATCTAAAATCTATATCTCAAGAGGACTCCATGATCTTTATGGTAAAACTTGAGCTTATTTAGTCTAAGAAAAGATCTTTATACGTACCTTAATTGTCAACATCATCATAAATGTCCAGTTCCCTGAAATTGTAATTTTAAAAAAAAATCATTATTAGAACAGCTGAGTTCATTTTCAAAATGCTAATCGATTTCTTTATCTTTGGCATCAATCATGCATTCATTCCAGAATATCAAGGGTGGGCAATTCCGGCCCTCGAGGGCCACCAAGCAGTCGGATAACTCTAATGAATGTGCATGAGAGTGAGCTGCATGTATGCTGCCTCGGCCGTACGCCCAGCCCTGGTTTCATACTTCACGCACTGAAATCTGAGGGCAAAAATGGAAAGTAGCCATGGGAAAGACGAAAGACAAAATTATATCCTTACCTTGGATTTAACTACAGAAAGGATGAGAAAAGCGATGAAGCAAAGTTTTAGGCATCTCTCTTATTAAATTAATTGGTGAAGGTAGTAAATGAGTTATAAGTTATTGTGACATACTCCTTGTCTAGGTAGTGAGCTCAAGCCTTAAACATTATCAAGGTCTGAGGCTGGGACTTTTCTGTGTCTGAAACAAATCACGCGAGTTAAGGTTATACTTACAACTGCAGCAGGCAGGTCCTTCGCACGTATCCATCTGAAGTAAAGAAAATGAAAGCTATTTGTTGTTGCAGAGAGTCCAGGGCAGCAAGAAGATTTTGCCTAGTTAGCTACTATGGAGAGCAGAATAGGGAAATAAAGGACCTGGTTACTGATCATACTGAGTGGTAAGCACTTCTCAAGATGCAATATTCCTCCAGAGAGAGCTGGACATCCCAGAGGAAATGACTGATCTGTGACGGAGGGGGCTTACCATGGACCAGTGCCCGGTGTACACTCGGGGGCAGATTTTAAAAGGGTTACGCGTGTAATATACGTGCGTAACCCTTTTAAAACCCTCCTGCGTGCGCCGAGCCCAGGGACGCGCGTATGTCCTGGGGCTCGAAAAAAGGGGCGGGGAGGGGGCGTGGCCAGAGGCCCGCTAGGCCGGGGGATCGCGCACCGGCACTTGTCCGGCGTGCACAACCTATGCCTGCCCAGAAGCAGGCGCAACTTAAATAATAAAGATAGGGGGGAGGATTTAGATAGGGGAAGGGAGGGGAAGGTGGGGGAGGGTGAAAGGAAAGTTCCCTCTGAGGCCGCTCCGATTTTGGAACGGCCTGGGAGGGAATGGGGAAAGCCATCGGGGCTCCCCTAGGGCTTGGCGAGCGCATGTTATAAAATCGGGCGTAGATTTGTGCGCGCCGGGTTGTGCGCACAAATCTACGCCCGCGCGCAGGTTCGAAAATGTGGCCCTCAGGGTACAACAGCCATGCAGAAAGCAATGTCAGACGAGTCGATGGTTTTTTTGTATCACATAGGAAAGGAACTTACAAACAGGCCTGGATTCATGCACAGTCCTACTAGGCCTATGCAGGGGGGGCAGGGAAATTCCCTCCAATCTGCAATCCTGCCCTAGGCTTTGGAAGATGCCCCCCTCCTGCTACTCATTGCCCTCTCCCCCTGAACCTTGCCTCCATTACTGATCCTCACAGCACAGCGAGTGCAAGGAGTAAGTCTAAAGCTCGCAGGCCTTACACCCTCTGGGCTTTTGTGCAGGGGGGGGGGGGTGGCCTGTGAACACTGGCTTTGGCCACTGGCCCTAGATTGGGGCACACTGCAAAATATCTTGGAGCATTCTTCCAGTCAATCCAGCATCTAGCACTCATCAAGCCACTCCAACACCCAGTAGTCATCCAACAATCTTATCCACCTGCAATTTCTTCGTAAAAAGACAGCATGCTACAAACTTTCCCCATTCAGATCATCCCTCACCTACTCACCCACAGAGCGAATACACCCATGCTCAATCCACGACCAAAGAGATCCCTGATTCCTATCATGATCTCCCCTCTAACACAATTCCTAGGATTATCTCTAATCACCTTAACCCTTTTCAACTCCCAGTCGCTCTCAAAAAAATCTCATTTGCTCAACGACCTCCTCCTGGACACCCAACCGGACATCTGTGCCATTACAGAAACATGGCTAAAAAACACAGACACCGCAATTATTAACCAGTTGCCAACACAACAATATGACATCTTCTCTATCCCCAGACCTAAAAAAAGAGGGGGTGGAATAATGTTAATAGCAAAAAAAGAACTGAGACTGTCCCAACAAGCCTTCAAATCGACGACCAAATTAGAAATCGGACTATTCAAATCCTCCCAGCTTCAAGTCTGCCTTATTTACGCCCCCCCGGGGCTCCTAGAATCCGACCCTTCTCCACTCATCGAAACCATAGCCAAACACATCAACACTAACTCACCGGCTATTATCTTAGGAGACTTCAACATCCATGTTGACTCCCCTACCCTATCATCTAATTGCGAAGCTCTTCTCCTTTCTCTCCAGGCTATGGGATTCAAACAAATTATAAACAACCCCACACACAAGGCAGGCCACACGCTTGACCTGATATTCACTAACGAAACCATCTCGCCCATCACCCCTCCTTCCTGCTCTCCCATCCCCTGGTCAGATCACTCGATGATAACTACAAAATTATATATAAAACAAAAATTGACCCCTATTGTTACTAAATCCTCGATCCAGTTCAGGAAACCCTGTTCCATGGACACTCTCAACAACAGCCTGGCCGAAGAACTAATTAAACTGGACTTCTCAGATGCGGATACTGCTATGGACTCCTGGCAAACTATTACACACTCAGTAGCTAACAGAATTTGCCCTGTAACAACAAAAGTTATCAACCCAGCCCGCACGAACAAGAAACCCTGGTTCTCAACCGAACTAAGGAAACTCAAACAGGATCTACAACACAAAGAACAACGCTGGCGGAAAGATTCCTCCCCTTCCTCACTTGCTTCGTACAAAACTGCAATGAGCTACTATAGGACATCCATTACCCGCACCAAACGAGATTTCTACGCCAAAAAAATACACGGCTTCTTATATGACCCTAAAACTCTGTTCTCATATGTAGCTGCCCTTACCACAACCTATGCCCCTCACCATCCCAGAAGAAGAAGCCCAGAACAAATCTACAGAGTTGGCTATCTTTTTTGATAACAAAATCAAAAACCTTCTTGCCCCCCTGGCTTCAACTAACATGGCTCCAAACCCTTCGCAACCATTAAGCCTCGCAACTAATAACCCTCCACCAAATATCCACAGACCGTCACTAGAAATTCTTGAACAGACATCCTCCCTGGAAATTGAATCAATAATCAAGAAAATGAAACCTTCCACTCATCCTCTGGACCAAATACCGACCAAACTACTTCTCACCATCCCTAACACCATTGCTAAACCGCTGGCAGACATCATAAATTGCTCCCTCAATCAAGGATCGGTCCCGGACTCCTTAAAAATTGCTTCACTTAAACCCTTACTTAAAAAACCCAACCTGGACCCAGCCGACCCTGCAAACTTCCGCCCCATTGCAAACCTACCTTTTATAGCCAAGCTAATGGAAAAGCTTGTCAACATCCGACTCACAGACTACCTTGACTCCCACAATATTCTCTACCCCTCTCAATTCGGATTCAGGAAACGCCTAAACACAGAATCCCTCCTTCTTTCTCTAACGGACAACATCCTGATGGGCCTTGACAAGGGACAATCTTACCTGCTAGCCCTTCTCGACATCTCTGCCGCGTTCGACACGGTAAACCACAATATCCTCATTAACCGCTTAATGGAAAATAGGCATATCCGGCTCTGCACTGCTCTGGTTCACATCCTTTCTGAACAACAGACACTACAAAGTCAAAATAAATGACAAAGAATCTCACTCCATTCCATCAAACCAAGGTGTACCTCAGGGTTCGTCTCTTTCCCCTACCCTGTTCAATATATATCTACTCCCTTTATGCCAGCTACTCAATAGTCTCAATCTCACCCACTTTATATACGCGGACGATGTACAAATCATAATCCCCATTTCAGACCCCATCTCTACTCTAAATTTCTGGAACAACTGCTTACACGCCATAAACCTTCTGCTCTCGAGTCTCAATTTGGTCCTAAATACTTCCAAAACGGAACTACTGGTTATCTCCCCTTGTGACAACAACCCCCTCGCAAATAATGCTAGCATCCCATTAGCAAACCAGGTCAGAGATCTTGGGGCCACCCTTGACTCTAGAATGAATTTCAAAAAATTCATTAACGCCACAACCAAAGAATGCTTCTTCAAGCTACAGGTCCTGAAGCAACTTAGACCGCTCTTACACTTCAAGGATTTCCGTTCGGTGCTTCAAGCCATACTGTTTTCAAAGATCGACTATTGTAATGCTCTATTACTTGGTCTGCCTGCTTCGTCCACCAAACCTCTTCAGATGCTGCAAAACGCAGCGGCTAGGATCCTTACAAACACTCGTCGCAAGGACCATATCACACCAATACTAAAAATTCTACACTGGCTGCCCATCCAATATAGAATACTTTTCAAGGCTCTCACCATCATCCACAAATCAGTCTACCAGCAATCCACTCTCCAACTCACCTTCCCACTTGAATTACATACTTCCGCAAGACCGATCAGAACTGCCTACAAAGGTTCGCTCAAGGCCCCCCCCAACAAATCATCGGTCCACAACACTATTCACAAGCGAGCTCTTTCAACAGCAGGTCCACTACATTGGAATTCACTTCCACAAGACTTACGCCAAGAACAATGCCATTCAACTTTCAGAAAGAAATTGAAAACCTGGCTTTTCGCAGAAGCCTACCGCTGAAGGATCTCCTCAACCATCACTGACTCTCACTCCCCCATCCCTCCCCTATCCCTTCCCCCCACCCAACCTCACCCTTTCCTTCTCCCTCTGGACATACCAGGCTAATAACTGCCTAGGACAAACCTATGTTTTGTATCTTACAGTTTTTGTTGATTTATATATTTATCTCTCTCTAATTGTTTCTTAGTTTAAACTCTGCACTGTCTTCCATTGCCCAGGTTTTATGCTCCCTGTTTAATGTAACTTTACTTTCTACCTTGATGTTAATTGGTTTCCCCTCAGTTACATTGTAAACCGGTACGATAAGACCTAGTCTTGAGCATCGGTATAGGAAAAGAAATTAAATAAATAAATAAATAAATAAATTTACCAGGGTGGAGGGGGAGGAGATTGTGATGTGGCAGTGGCACTGAATTTATTTTTAAAATGTTTTATATTGATGATTTGTTTTTAGTACTGTTTTATGTTTGTTTATGTGGTTTTTCTAATCTGCACTGAACAATATGGATTTAGCAGAATAAAAGATGTAATAAATAAAAAAATAATGAATAAAAATCAGTGCCTAGAGGCAATGCCTAAGCAGATCCATTCTTGCCTCCAAATTATAGTGGACAAGCTACACCTGAGCACTCAAAACCCTGGCATATACTCCAGGAGCAAACTGCTTTTCCCTCCAACGAGGTTCAGAAGATTCATCTTGGGGTCTCCACCAGGGTCGCCTCCATTTTTCCCCCTTCTTCACTTCATTCCAGTCCCCTTCCATCCTTTTCTGAAAATATGCTTCCTATCGCCTCCTCCAAACTATCTGCTCGCCTGAGCCACTCAGTTCCTCAGCTCTTTCTCCCCTGCTGTCATCCCCCTTCCCATCTATCATTTTCCACTGCAAACCGTTCCAGTTGCCTTCAAACATGATTACACCGCTCCTCAGAAATCCCTTGCTAGATTGTACCTGCCCAATTGTCCAACCTTTCTCCTGTTTTGCAACTAAACTATTCAAACATGCCGTTCACCTCCACGGTCTTGACTTTTTCCATCTCAAATCATTCTCAAGCCAGGCTAATTAGGATTTTACCCTCTACATTCCACAGAAACAGCTCCTGTTCCTGGCCGCATTCAAGGGCCGTTACTCGATCCTCATGTACCTTGATCACTGATTACCACTGATGCCTCCTAACCTTTAGGAAAAGACTCAAGACATGGCTATTCAGGCAAGCCTTCCCGAACCCCAACTAATTCGCCTCACCAGCAAACACTCGACACAGTAGCTGTATATTTTGTACACTGTATATATTGTACATCTGAATATAATTAACTTCTTCTATCTCTCTTTAATTCCTCCACCCCAGTTCAATAGCCCTTGTTAATTGTAACTGCATCTCTTCATCACGTTTATTTATGTTCTTTGTTGTATTCATCGCACCCCTGTTTTTTAATGTAAACCGACATGATGTGAGTTTTTCATGAATGCTGGTATAAAAAAACCTTAAATAAATAAATAAATAAAAATTACCAGCCACTCCTTGATACTCTAGTCTGTCTTGCTTCTCTTCTTATCTCTCACATTGCACTTTTAGTGTATGGTCTGGTGGATCCACCTCCAACACTATCCCAATATTAATTGGTTTACCTCAGAGCTCTGTCTTGGGACATCTTCTTTTATCTCTGCGATTGTTCCCTTAGGGCTGGATTTTAAAAGCCCTACGCGCGCTGGACCTATTTTAAAAAGGCCCGGTGACGTACATAAAGCTCCGGGATGCGTGTAAGTCCCGGGGCTTGCAAAAAGGGGCAGGGTGTGGGCGGGGCCAGAGGCCTCCGACACAGCGGCCATTGCTGCTGTGTTGGAGGATCGCGTGTCGGCAGGCTGCCGGTGTGCGCAACCTGTGCCTGCCTCCAGGCAGGTGCAAAAGGTTAGATTAAAAATTTTTTGGGAGGGTTAGAGTAGGGCTGGGGGGGGGGGAAAGGTTAGGGGAAGGGGGGAAGGTTAGATTAGGGGTAAGGGAACGGGGGAAGCCTGCGGGCGTCAGCGCACGCAAGGTGCACTAGTGTGCACCCCCTTGCGCGTGCTGACCCCTGATTTTATAACTTGCGCACGCAAGTTATAAAATCGGGCATACATGTGTGCACGCCAGGTAGTGCGCACACATGTACGCCCGTGCAAAGGTCTTAAAATTTACCCCTTAATGCTCTGATTGCCTTCCATGGGTTCAATACCATCTTTATGCCAATGATTACCTGATCTACTTCTCCATACCAGAAATTTCACCAGGAATCCAGTCTCACATCTCAGCCTGTTTGATATTGCTGCCTGGATATCCCACTACCACTTTAACCTTAACATGGCCAAGATAGAACTTTATTATCTGTCACCTCCCTCCTTCCCCCATTCTCTATTTCTTTGGATAACACTCATCTTACGATTCTCTGACTTTCTTAATGCACTATTATATATATCCCCTAACAGGTCCCTCATGGTAGGGGCTGTACCAGTTTTCCTTCATCCGATCCAGTGTTCCCGCAGCTACGCTCGCTTCAGAAGTGCATGCTACGCTCGCTCCAGAAGTGTATGTAAATTTGAAACCATGCATAGCTGTAGGTTCTCACGTTCTATTGTACAGCAAAGTTCTAACTACTATTTTGCAATTTTTATCTTATGGTATTTCATGTTTTTATATTACTATTACCATTACTCTTATTACTATTACTTTATAATTTAACTGTACTTCATGTATGTTCTTGTTCCATGTATTGCCCCATGGCAACAGTTCAGTTCTATGTAAACCGGTGCGATATGTATCCTATACAGGAACATCGGTATATAAAAGTTAAAAATAAATAAATAAATAAATGTCTCCTCAGCCATCAAGACGTCTCCTTTCCACCTTGTATATGGACAACAGCCTCTTCCTCCACTGCCAGTACCATTGGTACCATCTCCAGTGGCTCAGCTAAAGGCCAAAGAGCTACACACTCTTTGGAAAGATACCCAACAGCTCCTACAAGAGGCCAGTCGCAGAGCCAAGAAGATGATGGATGCCCACCGAAGATTGGCGCCTCAGTTCAGGCCAGGTGAAAAGGTCTGGCTCAGCACTCAAAATATCCTCCTTAAACTCCCGTCCATGCGCCTTGCTCCACGATATATTGGGCCATTCCCAATTGTTTAACGCTTGGGACCTGTCACCTACCAGCTTCACCTGCCCATCACTGCAGATCCATAACTCCTTTCACGTCTCGCTCCTGAACCCCTTGGTGCTCTCCTGGCCCACCAGGAAATAACCTGAACCAGGGCCAATAGCCTCTGACGATGACACCACCTACCAAGTTCGTGACGTACTGGATATATGGAAGAGAGGCCGTAGATGGGAATATCTTCTCGCTTGGGAGGGTTTTGGCCCAGACAAAAATTCCTGGGAACCTGCCACCAACATCCTGGATAAAAGTCTACTTCTACAATTCCAAAAGCCCCCGGAGGGGGGCCTAGGAGGGGGGGTGCTGTTATACTCACGGCCCAGGCCAGGCTCTCCTCCGGCGCTGTATTCTGAGGCTGGAGGGCCTCCATTGCTGCTAGTGCCAGCGCAGGCCTGCCGGTGTGCAGGATGCCGCCGGTGCCACTGCTGGCCAACTCCCTGCCTTAGGCGTGCGTATGCCTTCAGCAAAGATTTAAAGGGCCCGTGGCAGGAAGACGCCGCCGGCCCTTCCCACTGACGTCAGACTCTGCCCTTTAAAAACTCCTTGCTTATGTCCCTCTGGGGACTTGGCAACAAGTCTGCTCTAACTGCGCTTCTGGTGCCATGCTTTCCTGCTTCCCTGTCTCCCACGTTCCTGTTCCGAGTTCCTGTTCCTGTCTTCCTTGTGCCTGCTCCTGCCTCCCAGTCCTGTTCCAGCTTCTTCTCCTTCTCCCTCGGACGGATCTTCCTGGCTTTGACTTCGGACCAGACTTCACGCCTCTTGCTCGCCACCTGCCCTGGACTTCGGATCGGACTTCACGCCTCTTGCTCGCCGCCTGCCCTGGACTTCGGATCAGACCACACGCCTCTTGCTCACTGCCAGCCCAGGACTTCGGATCGTCACTCGTCGGAGCTTCATCACAGGGGCCCACCTGTCCAGCCGGCCCCCGGAACCCAAGGGCCGGCGGGGAAAAGGGTTGATAATGGTGAAGCATCAGCCATAGGTCCCTGTCATCCATCAGCCTCGCCTCCTGCCATTGGGAACCTGTGGTTGGTCTTCCTCCCAGGTGGTGACAATCCCAACTCAGGCCAAGGGTCCACAACCCACATCATGGTCGCAACATCTAGCTTTTAGTGATCCACAGTGTTTAACCCATGCCCCTTTGAATTATTTGACGTCTTTACCACCTCCTCTGGAAGGGTATTCCAGACATCCACCATCCTCTCCATGAAGAAATATTTCCTGACATTGGTTCTGAGTCACCCCCCCCCCATAGAGTTTCATTTCATGTCCCCTAGTTCTACTGATTTCTTTCCAATGGAAAAGATTCAAAGTTCGTGCATCATTAAAACCTTTCAGGTATCTGAAGGTCTGTATCATATCTCCTCACTTCCAGGGTAAAGATATTCAGATCCTTCAACCTCTCCTCATAAGTCTTCTGATACAGACTCCACACCATTGGTCACCCATCTCTAGACCACTTTCAACTTGTCTCTATCCAGAACTGAACATGGATCTCCAGATGAGGCTTCATCAAGGACCTGTACAAGAGCATTATCACCTCCTTTTTCTTACTGTTTAATCCTCTCTCTATACAATCCAACATTCTTCTGGCTTTAGCTATCGCCTTTTAACATTATTTCACTATCTTTAAATTGTCAGATACTATCACCTCAAGATCCCTGTCTTGGTCCGTGCATATAGTCTTTCACCCTGCATCATATACAGCTCTTTCGGATTACTACATCCCAGATGCATGACTTTGCACTTCTTGGCATTGAATCCCAGCTGCCAAATTTTTGACCGCTCTTCAAGTTTCTTAAATCACTTTTCATTCTCTCTACTCCTTCAGACATGTCCACTCTATTGCAGATCTTAGTATCATCCGCAAATAGACAAACTTTACCTTCTACTGTTGAGGTCCTCGACGGCTTCGCCCCATTTGTCTTACCTTATTCACGGCTCCTCCCGCTTACCTGGGCAAGATGGCTACCGCCGCGTCTACAAGCCAACCTCTCTGGCGTCCCCGAAATGGCTATGGGGGCAGCCTCCCGCCATTGCTCCTCTCAGGTACTTACTAGGGTGCGCGCAACCCACGTCTTTGTACCACCCTTGGCGCGAACCTTGAGGACATTCCCTCATGCTGACATCATGCCATTATAAATAACATGAAAATAACATGACATCATGTTATTTTCTCATTAACCCTCATGTTATTTTACCAACCGCTATTGTATTTTATTTATTGTCATTTTTTATTGCCATTTTTCATTGATATTTATTGTTGTTTATTTATTAATTATTTATTAATTGTTATTGCATTTATTTTCATTTATTAATTGTTATTTATTAATTGTTAGCATTGTTATATATATATATTTTATTCTGTTTCTTGGATTAACTATGTTCATTGTAAACCGCTAACTTGAAGCGATAGTTACTGTTCATTGTAAACCGGGGTGATATGTATATTATACAGGAACCTCCGGTATATAAATCCTTAAATAAATAAATAAATAAATGCCATCTGGGGATATTACCTTCACTCATTTGCTAGCTCCCCGAGTTAGCAAGGACTCAAATCCGTTATTGTCTATGCTAATCTGCTGCTTCCATGCTGCTGCAGGAAGCGCTCTCTCTCTCTGCCCTTCAGGGTATATGCTAACCTGGGTACCCGCTCCTCGGGGGCCCTCTGCTTTATTTCAGGTGCCTTACAGGGAACAGGTACTCACTCCTTGAGGTACTGCTCTCCCTGCCTCAGTGCCTGTACCATCTCCAACAGACCTGGTGGAATCACATATCAACAGCAAACACCTAGTGAGTACTCTAACTCTCAGTCTATCTCATTCACTGTATCTCCTTGCTGGGAGACCTGCTGTGGAACCTCCTGACGTCATCAAGGAGAGAAGGGCTCCCTCTGCCGAGGTCCCCGAGACTGCAGCTACTAGACTGCCTCACTACTGCCACCTCTGGTGGTTCTCTTCAAGCTGTTTAATAAAAGAACTCTTGTGTTTGTGTAGTACGAGTCGAGCCCAGTGCTGTGGTTCCTCATGGGGCTCCTCCACATGGGCATGGTCACCTCCACAGCACCCAAGGATCCACAACACACATAATTAAAACATCTACCTCTTCTGCAATGTCGCTCACAAAGATATTGAACAGAACTGGTCCCAATACCGATCCCTGTGGGACTCCACTTAACACGGCTGTCTTCAGTGTAGGTTCCATTTACCATTACACACTGTCTCCTATCAGTCAACCAGTTTGTAATCCATGCCACCACCTTGGCGCTCACTCCCAAGCTTCTAATTTTATTCACAAGCCTCCTATGCAGGACTGTATCAAAAGCTTTGATAAAATCCAAGTAGATCATATTGAGTGCTCTTCCTTGATCCAGTTCTCTAGTCACCCAATAAAAAAAACATCATATTTGTCTGACAGGACTTTCCCCTCGAATCCATGCTGTTTTGAGTCCAGCAACTCACCCGATTATAGATAGTTCACTATCCTTTTCTTCAGCAGCATCTCTATTAATTTTCCCAACTCGAAGGTGAGGTTAACTGGCCTGTAGTTTCCTGCCTCCTTTCTGCTAACACTCTCTACCTCTAGGCTCTCTTTTTCACATGGAGAGGTTAGTTGAATTCTCTCTCTCCAACCATGATAAAATTCTTTTAAATTCTTCCATTGCTTTTCATTGACAGAGCTGCCTGAGAGCATACAGCTGAGACTGGTAAATGGGAGACCAATCTCACAAAGGGATTACTTATTATAATGCCAAGGACTTTCAACTATCATATTTTTATTAAAGAAACTAATTTCTGTGTGCTGCAACCCAGAGTAAGAAATTGGTTATTTTTACACTTGCACTTCATTGATTGTTGCTTGGAGTCTCTCCTAAACTTTATTGTAGAATACTCTCAACTTTATACTCACACTTCCCCTGAATGCTGCGACAGAGAACCTTCTCTTTGTTTGTGAGCTGAATTACATCTAGAATTTCCCCTCCATGGATCGGAAGGTCCTTCCCACTTCCTTTCTTGATGCCAATGCTCGGCGTAACCATCATCCGAGTCACAACCTTTATGTCTCCTTCAAACTGCAAGAATAAGGTCAAAATTAGCTGTTCTGTTGTGTTCACTGACGTCTGTCTTAAAATTTCATATAGGGCCTGGTTCATCAAGATCTTTTTCACATACTGAATCTCAGGCCTTTTGGTGCTCTGTTTATGAACTGTCCGATGATAGCTGTGTATTTACTTTGTAGTCTTACCATCTACAAGATTGGCAAAGTTGGCCAAGACACAGTATTTATTTTATTATTTTTTATGATTTATCAATTTCATTTTTTAAAACATTAATTCAAAGTGGCATATAGCAAGTTAAACTGACTGTCAATACATGTGGGCATCAGTCTTACATTAGGGTATAATTCGATAAGGTCCTTAACTTTGGACTGGGGCAGATAGGCTACAGTGGAGAAAGAACAAGTGTATCAAGTCACATATCAAGATACATAAATCTAACAAAGCATGTAAGGTAGGCATATTATGTAGATAAAGAAAGTATTTGCAAATACATATATATAGGAAGACCTTGTGAGACTGGAAAATTGGGCATCGAAATGGCAGATGAAATTTAATGTGGATAAGTGCAAGGTGATGCATATAGGGAAAAATAACCCATGCTATAGTTACACAATGTTAGATTCCATATTAGGTGCTACTACCCAAGAAAGAGATCTAGGCGTCATAGTGGATAACACATTGATATCGTCGGTTCAGTGTGCTGCGGCAGTCAAAAAAGCAAGCAGAATGTTAGAAATTACTAGAAAGGGAATGGTGAATAAAATGGAAACTGTCATAATGCCGCTGTATCGCTCCATGGTGAGACCGCACCTTGAATACTGTGTACAATTCTGGTCGCCGCATCTCAAAAAAGATATAATTGCGATGGAAAAGGTACAGAGAAAGGGCAACCAAACTGATAAGGGGAATGGAACAGCTCCCCTATAAGGAAAGACTAAAGAGGTTAGGACTTTTCAGCTTGGAGAAGAGACGGCTGAGGGAAGATATGATAGAGGTGTTTAAAATCATGAGAGGTCTAGAACGGGTAGATGTGAATTGGTTATTTACTCTTTCAGATAATAGAAAGACTAGGGGGCACTTCATGAAGTTAGCATATGGCACATTTAAAACTAATCGGAGAAAGTTCTTTTTCAATCAATGCACAATTAAACTCTGGAATTTGTTGCCAGAGGATGTGGTTAGTGCAGTTAGTATAGCTGTGTTTAAAAAAGGATTGGATACGTTCTTGGAGGAGAAGTCCATTACCTGCTATTAATTAAGTTGACTTAGAAAATAGCCACTGCTATTACTAGCAACAGTAACGTGGAATAGACTTAGTTTTTGGGTACTTGTCAGGCTCTTATGGCCTGGATTGGCCACTGTTGGAAACAGGATGCTGGGCTTGATGGACCCTTGGTCTGACCCAGTATGACATGTTCTTATGTTCTTATGCCAACTTTTCACCCGTGTATATATCATTGGCATGCTGGAGTATGGGATACAGGAATGGGAACTGGGGTACGAAGTTGGGCTGGACAGGGTATATGCGACATGTCTCTAATTGTAAAACACACAAAATCCCTAAACTGTTACCACATATGAAAAATCCACTTAGATAATTAATTAAAAAGTGAATCTCATAAATAATAGCCTGTTCTCATAATGTGAACATGTCAGAGACCACTAGAGAGTGGACAGAATCATGTCTTGAAATTTTAATCACTGGTCACCTTGAATTTTTTTAAGTATTTTTATAATGCAATTAAAACTTAACTTCATGTGATCCATCAGCAGGCGCCTAAAATACTTGGAAAAAATTAAAGGTGACCAATGATTAAAATGTCAAGATGTGATTCCCTCCACTCTCTAATGGTCTCTGACACATTCACATTCTGAGAAGAGGCATCTAATTTATGAGGTTCATCTTTTAATTAATTATCTAAGCGAATTTTTCCTATGTGGTAACAGTATAGGGATTTTTGTATGCTTTCATTAATACAGTTTCCCTATCCTCAAGTTTTTTTGATGTTGTATATGTCTAGTTGTGTCAACCCCTTGAATGTCTGGCAGAAGAGCCAAGCTTTCTCAGCTTTCTGAAATAGAGGTAGTTCTGAATTAGGCACATATCCTCTGGGAGGGAGTCCAGCATAGAGGAGCTGCTGCTGAGAAGGCCTGCTGAGGGTGTCAGATGCTTGACCTCTGAGTGATGGGGTGGAACGGGAAGATCCTTGAAAGGATCTTAGTGACCTAGAAGGAATACAGGTGGTTATCCTATTCTTCTTAGGAAGGCCCAGATATTAGTGTCAAGATTTTGAGTTTGGCCTTGTATGGCACTGGAACCCAGTAAAGTTTGTGTAGTGTGCATGTGATGTGATCCTGCTTTTGGATGCCTCTAACAGTCATACTGGGGCATTTTGTATTAGCTATAGTTGTAGGATCTTCATTTTCAGACCACATTAGTGTAGTCCAGCCAAGATGGTGTCATGGCATAAATTACTGTTACCATGCTCACCTTCTCAATGAATGAACAGAGTTTATGTACTTGGTACATGTAGCACCCCTTTGGCTTAGCCACTAGTTGTCTCTAGCAGCCCACAGATCATCTTGTAGGAATGCCACATTTCAGCTCCTCCACTAGAGGCTGCCTGAGTGGGTGGACCTTGCCTATAAATAGGGAGTAAGACAGATATAGGAGTTCCATTTGAGTTGAGATGTTGTAGGGAGAGGACCTCTGTTAGAGTGAGTGTTTAGTGAGGCCTACATTACTCACTTACAGGCCGATACAGTAAAACTGGTGGGAGAGCTGGCGCTCAGAGGCGAGTACCCGCTCTCCCAACGTGCGCCCAGGCCACTCTTGTAGACACACGATCCAGTATTTAAATGAGGGCCCGTGGTAAAAAGAGGCGCTAGGGACACTGGCGCGTTTCTAGCGCCTCCTATTTGACAGGAGCGGCGGCTGTCAGCAGGTTTGACAGCAGACGCTCAATTTTGCCGGCATCGGTTCTCGAGCCCGCTGACAGCCACAGGTTCTGAAAACGGACATTGGCATAATTGAGCGTCCGTCTTCCGACTCACGGGCTGATTTAAATTTTTTTTTTTTTTAAATTTTTTAAAAATTTTGGGGCCTCTGATTTAATATCGCTATGATATTAAGTCGGAGGGTGTACAGAAAAGCAGTTTTTTCTGCTTTTCTGTACACTTTCCTGGGCCGGCAGGCGTTAATTTCTTAAAGTAAAATATGCGGCTTGGCAGCACGTTTTACTTTCTGTATGGCGCAGGAATAACTAATAGGCCCATCAACATGCATTTGCATGTTGCCGGCGCTATTAGTTTCGGGGGGGTTGGCCGCGCGTTTTCGACTCGCTATTACCCCTTACTGCTCCTGGTGAAGGCTATTCCCCGAAACCAGAGGCCAGGTCACTGAAGATCTGTCGGTATCTTTCTAGAACAAAGAGCTACACTGACAGTGTCATCCCAGAAGATTTTGGATATTTTAATAAAAACATTCTCTTTTGTTGAGGAGAGGTGTTTTTTGTCACATCTCCTCTCATTTGGAGATTGGACAATGTGCCTGGATCATTGTCATTCAAGACATTTTCTTTCTGAGAGGTCCACTAAGGCAAGAAAGGAGAAAGAAGAGCAGAATTGAAGACCCTCCACAGGATGTTCCTCCTGAAGCACAACTGCAGGCTGGGAACCCTTTCAGAGCAACTGGTGGACTCAAGTAGGACTGTATATTTCTAAAAAGGACCCTGTGCAGAATAAGATTACCCCAGATACTGGGCTTCTCACACCCTCAGTGAAGAAGTGTTAGGAATCACCCAGGACCCTGAGTCAGAGGACATACACAGAGCAAGAGATACATCCAGTTGTACATGCAGATATTTATTCAAGTTGGACATTGATTACATTATTTTAAACAAATAGTAAACTATTTTATTTTGAGCGCCCAGTTCTGTGTCCTGTTCATTTTGTCCCAGAGAAGCATCATCACAGCACTATTTCAGATAAACAGATACTGCTGCGAGCACGAAGGCACGGTCGCTTCTGACAGGAGATGTGAGCCCTTGGATCGCCACGCCGCTCAGGGAGGAGCCCCGAGAGCACAGCGAGCTGATGCAAGCACGGGTGAAGCAGAACAAGGCTGGAACGAAGAGAAGGATGACTGAAGGTACTGACCCTCCACTAGACCTACACGCTTCAGGAAGACCAACAACGCAATGGTGGTCTTTGAATGGTCCTCTGATTGTTCCAAGCCTTTTTGGACCTGCCGCTGGGTAACGGCAAGAAGCAGCAGGCCGGACAGGAGGCAAGGGTGGACGAAGACTCTGGAACATAGAAGACTCAGACAAGGAACGTGGAGACTCAGACAAGGAACTTGGAAGGGCTCTGAGTGCTAGGAAGACTCAGACAAGGATTCAGGAACAAGTACTAGGTTGAGGCTGTGACGCAGCGCGCCCTACACAGCCCACCCACGGGACTGGTCACGGACCATGCTGAATGCGGGGCAGACTCCATGAGTAGAAATGGAACTTGAGACTAGAACATGTTGACGATTCAGTACAGGCCTGCACCGGTGCACGCCCTACACAGCTGCCCATGGCTTGTTGTGGAACTCGCTGGAGCGGAGCAGGTTCTGGAAGAGTCTTGGTCATGGACGGAAGCAGACACAAGGGGAATCCAAGGGCCGGAACGAGCCTCGGGGAACAGGACCAATTCGGGACTTGGCTACAGGGAAGGATGACCCTCCGGAGGCTTGTGTTGCAGATGAGAAGAAGCCTTGTACCACGAAGCGCCCTACACAGCCCCCATGGGCTGGTCACAGACCACAACAGTGGCACACCAGGAAAGGTGGACAAGGAACCAAGGGTTCAGGACATCAAGACTGGATCATCATGGAACATCGGGACTAGATCACGGAACATCAGGAACCAGGGACATCAGACATCAGAAACATGGAGATATCTGGAATTATAGACAAAGGAGCTCCGACGAGGGATGAGACCAGAACATCAGGATGAGGAGACCAAGAACATCAAGAACACTGAACACGAAGCCATCTACACAGATGAAGACCACAGAGGACCTGGACTGGTCACGGAGCACATACAACTGTGGAACCCGATCCGGAGGCCCTGAGTGACTGAAGAGAAGCCCTTTTATAGGGCTGAAACAGGACGTGGAGCTGAATGGACTTCCGGTGGAGCCGCGAGCTTTTCCCACCACTGGCCCTTTAAATAGCTTGAAGAGGCATGCGCCAGTGCCTAGGAAGGCCCAGAGACAGGATAGCACCAAGGACAGCGGCATCCCTGCCACACAGATGCAAAAGGAGCAAGCAGGCTTTGACGGCAGCACTAGGCCGCGAAGAGGACGTTAGAGCGGCAGCGGCTTTCCTTGCCACTAGAAGGCAGACTGACTCACGGCTCCCTGCCACAAGTGATGGTTGTGGGCGCAGCGGTCAGGGCCGCAATGGTGCAGCAGCAGCGGCAGCCTCCAGGCTACTTGGGTGGTTGGCAGTGCTGTGATTCAGGCCACGGATGAGTGGCAGTCTCAGCGGCTCCCTGCCACAGGACAGGAGAGAAGTTGGCAGCGTGGCAGAAGAAAGGTAGGTGGAGAGGCCTGCTCGCGGGATGGGCTCCGTGAGCAGGATCGTAACAGCACCCCCTCCTCAAAGCCCCCCCTTCAGCCTCTTCTCAATGGCTGAAGGCGAGAAGGCATATCTTCTATACCAGCTGGGGAACTTGGGGGTCCAAGCTTCTAAGCTTGGAAGGAGCTGAAGCGATGAGAAGAAGCATACTGAAGACATGACAAACACACAAAGAAACCCAAAACTTGACCCAGGTTGAAATGGAGGCACAGAAGTAGCAATAGCATCTTAAGGAATGGTCCAGTAGGGTTATTATTAAAATCAGGGCGAGAGTGAAGAACACTTCCATAGCATCTTCTTCTTGAGAGCAATAGCCAATAGTGGTTTAAGGCATTGGTGTTGGAATCTTGGATGCAAGATGGAGAAGAAGGAGAGTGCATCTTGCAGATACCATTTATTTTGATGACCGTGGATATGCGGAGTGCCAGGTGAAGCAAACAGTCCAAACATTGCTCAAAGGATGCTAAGCTGGCCTGGGGTGTATTCTACACCTCTAATGATGGATGGTTCATGGAATTGCAGATGATAGCTGAATTGAGAGATGAACAGGGTTACCAAACCCAAACTCTTGTAAAGCCAGATGGATGAGAAAAAGTCTCTTTAATGAGGTCGAGAAGGAATTGCAATTTAGGAATAACCCACTTGTTACGTGGGCTCTCATACCATGATAAAATAGTCCATAGGGCATTTAGATGGTCAACAGAATTACATGCCCAGCTTACAACAAGGGACCCTTTCTTGAAGAGGATCTTCCAGAATGGCTTGATAGGAGGACAGTTTGAAGGCTAGCAAGATCTGCTCATCCTTAAAGAGCCGTCCTTAGATGGAATAAGGGGTCCTTCCTGATGGAACTTGAGCTGAAGGACAATACAGGCTTTCCAGAGAAGCCTGAAGGTGGCAAACATGGACCACGCTGGAATCGAGGAAAAGAGACAAGGTAACCCCTCAGGAAATCTGGAGTGGTATTAGAAGCTGGAGCTCCCACTGGTGCAGAGCAGTATCAGGATGATAGCTGTGAATAGTCCCATGATGAGCACCAAGCTGAAGAGGTCATGGACTGAATTGGGACTGATGGACGAGCCAGGTCCAGGGTGCAGGCACCTCCTGCAGGTCGTTAAAACCCAAGGACCTGGAGTCGCTGAAGAAGCTTAATTCAACTAGGCATACCCTCCTTGAAGTGTGTTGATGCTTGAAGAAGAAACAGAGCTAGGTGACTGATGTGGAAACCTGGATGCAGGTGCCTCATGCCGGTCGTGTGGAACCCAGGATGGAACACCGCATCTCTGTGGGACTGAACAGAGATGGTCTCTGGAACTAGTGCAGGCGCCTCCTGCTGGTCGAAAGGGAGTTCCAGGGCTGGACAAGTTTTTAGAAAGCTGGATGCAGGCGCCCCCTGTGGGTCGAGAAAATCCAGACGTACTCAAAAATCGAAGCAAACAAAAAAAAGTTTTTAACCAGGCAAAAGAGTCCATGAACTAGGAGCAAAAATTTTTTTCTAGACAAGTAACAAAGTTTAAAAATGTCCAGGAAAATTGAGCCCGTCACAGGCACACGCTCACTGAGCTCAAGGCCTCCGGATACTGTTGCGAGCACGAAGGCGCAGTTGCTTCTGACAGGAGATGTGAGCTCTTGGATCGCCACGCCGCTCAGGGAGGAGCCCCGAGAGCACAGTGAGACATGAGCTAATGCAAGCAAGGGCAGAGCAGAACAAGGCTGGAACGAAGACAATGATGACCTGCACGCTTCGGGAAAACCAACAACACAATGGTGGTCTTTGAATGGTCCTCTGACCATTCCAAGCCCTTTCGTACCTGCCGCTGGGTAACAGCAAGAAGTGGCAGGCCGGACAGGAGGCAAGGGCGGACAAAGACTCTGAAACATGGAAGGCTCAGACAAGGAACTTGGAACGTGGAGACTCAGACGAGGAACTTGGAACGTGGAGACTCAGACGAGGAACTTGGAAAGATTCTGAGCGCTAGGTAGACTCAGACAAGGTCTTGGAAGGACTCTGAGTGCTAGGAAGACTCAGACAAGGATTCAGAAACAAGTACTGGGTTGAGGCTGTGACACAGCACGCCCTACACAGCCCAGCCACGGGACTGGTCACGGACCATGCTGGATGCAGGGCAGACTCCAGAAGTAGAAGTGGAACTTGAGACTGGAACATGTCGAAGATTCAGTATAGGCCTGCACTGGTGTGTGCCCTACACAGCTGCCCATGGGTGGTCGTGGACCACACTGGAGCGGAGCAGGTTCTGGAAGAGTCTTGGTCATGGACGGAAGCAGACACAAGGGGAATCCAAGGGCCGGAACGACATCAGACATCAGAAACATGGAGATATCTGGACTTACAGACGAAGGAGCTTCAACGAGGGATGAGACCAGAACATCAGGATGAGGAGACCAAGAACATCAAGAACACTGAACACAAAGCCATCTACACAGATGATGACCATGGAGGACCTGGACCAGTCACGGAGCACAGACAACTATGGAACCCGATCCGGAGGCCCTGAGTGACTGAAGAGAAGCCCTTTTATAGGGCTGAAACAGGAAGTGGAGCTGAAAGGTCTTCCAGTGGGACTGCGGGCTTTTCCCGCCACTGGCCCTTTAAATAGCTTGAAGAGGCGCACGCCGGCACCTAGGAAGGCCCAGAGACAGGACAGCACTAAGGACAGCGGCATCCCTGCCGCACAGACACTAAAGGAGCAAGCAGGCTTCGATGGCAGCACTAGGCTGTGAAGAGGATGTCTGAGCGGCAGCGGCTTCCCTTGCCGCTAGAAGGCAGACTGACTCGCAGCTTCCTGCCGTGAGTGATGGTTCTGTGCGCGGAGGTCCAGGCCGCAATGGTGCGGCAGCAGCAGCGGCTTCCAGGCCGCTCGGGTGGTCGGGAGCGCGGTGATTCGGGCCGCGGAGGAGCCGCAGTCTCATCGGCTCCCTGCCGCTGAGGCAGGAGAGAAGTCGGTGACGTGGCAGAAGAAAGGTAGATGGAGAGGCCTGCTCGCAGGATGGGCTCCGCGAGCAGGATTGTAAGAGATACACACTTGCAACAAAGGAAACACCTCATTGCCTGGGCCACAAGAAGTAATTTCCTCTCAAAGGACTCACCTCTGGGGTTGTAGGATATCAGACGTTTTTACCACTGTATGCAACAAAATATGAATTCTAACTTCTATGGACACTGACCAGTGTTCCAGCAAAGGAATACAGAGACATGTATGTTTCATCAGAAAAACAAGATCAGGAACTTTTGACCAGAATGACAATATGTGCCCAGCTTATCTAATCTGCCTGTTATAACGGTTATAACTACTTTCCATGAGCTAAGCCCAAGACAGAAAAGGGTCACAGAGGCGAAAACAACTCAAATCTTCCCAGAGGTGAAAAACAGCCTATCCAAAGGGCAAGCTCATCACACAGGGGGGCTCGCAGGTCAAGACGTTCCAGGACCAAGATCTGACCCTGGTCTGGGTTGCCAGACAATAGGACCAGAGACACACCCCCCCCCCTTTGATGGAAACGGGGAACCAGCACTCTGAAATGAAGAAATTACCCCACCTGTCCTGCTGCTTGACTATGCATGAGCTTCAGTCCACGGATCCGTGTCGGGGGACTCGCTGTTCTGTAAACCTCCTGTAGATTGTTTTGAAACTCTTTAATAAAGCCCACATCTTTGTTTAAAGCACTACCTTGTTACCTGCGTTAGGCACTTATAACCTATCACAAGCATTACAAGGTACATTTTAAAAGGGACACGCTGATTTTATAAGATGTTCGCGTTGACGTGCGCATGTTATAAAATCCGATACCCGGGCACACATGCGTGCCCAATTTTAGATGTGCTCGCGGGTACCCATTCGAGCTTGAAAGGGGGGGGGGTATTTTTTAATAAACGTGTGCCGAACCGATCAGGCCATCCCCAGTTTCCTAACCCCTTACCTACCTTTCCTCCCTTTTCCCCTCTCCTCTCCGACCCCTAATCCCCACCTGGCTACCCGAATTTTTTGTTTTAGAACTTGCCTGCTTGACGAAGCAGCGGTACGTTCCGCGCCCTGGCCTGCTGCCGGTGCACGCCATCCCGCCCAGACCCCACCCCTGGCCCTCTCCCAGCCCGCTCCTTTTTAAAAGCCCGGCATTTTCGCTCATACCGGGAGAAACGCGCGTGGCCGGGCCGCTTTGAAAATGCGCTCGGCGCGCATGCGGCCCAGACACACAAACATATCCCAGAATCTGTGCTCTGGGCTTTTAAAATCGGCCCCTATATCCATACTTTGGACTCCTTGGATGCACGTCCTCCTACTCCTGAACTTGATTAGCCATTCTTCCCCAGCTCTTTACCTTGGTTCAATCACTCCTGTCTTTTCTTGTACTCTCAGCTGCCAGAGCTGCAGCCTCCATAATCATCTCCCTACGCCATCACAATAACACATCCAAGAGAGAGAGAAGCAGCCGCCATCCAAAGGAAACACCTCCCCAGGCGATTGTCTGCCCTGTCTTCCTCTTCTCGTAACTGCCTAACAGCCAGAAGATGAGGGCCTCCCCCATCCTGTATGGTAAAATGTTTCTCTCTCTCTCTGCCCGTGGCTGCCACAAGCCATCAGGATGCCAATCTGGGGCTGGCCGCCAGCTGCAGCAGTCTCTGCGCTGCTATTGAACGATAGCTTTCCACCCACAGTCCCGCTTAATTTTTCTCAGACAGAGGGAGGTAAAAGCACCTTCATCAAGCCCGAGGGATCCTGACCCTGTAGCTCTCCCAAGGTCAGCGCAGCCCATGCTTACTGTAGTGTCCGTGTTAAGACAGCATTATTTCAGTACGACCTAAATGTCAGCTTGCACTGGTCGATAGTGCACCCTCTGCGGTATGTTTGGACGAAGTTTCTCACTGTATGCATCTGGTCTGAAGGAAGAACGTCACACATTTCTGTACCCATGGTCTTCTGCAGGTCACGATTTTCTTACCTTGAACTTTTTCCTGAAATTCTTCTCCTCTTTCTCCTTGTTTATTAAGGTCTTCTCGTTCTTTACTTTCAAACCAGAGTCTTTATCTTCGTTGGATAGGCTGGAAACAAATGATAAGCACAGCGCAGCGATGGTGACAAATGTTGTGTTTCCAGCGCGGCGACACACCGGACTAGACCGAAAGAAATAGGAAGCCAACAGAGTCCACCCACCCATCCCTGGTCTGCCACTCACGACACGGCCAGTGCCCGCCGCTTCCTGCCCTTACAGCATGTGCGCCACATCAATGGTAATAATTATCCAGCTGCCCCCTTGCCTGCCAATCCTGGCACACTCTGTGCTCTATCCAGGATAATAACCTCCACCCCCCACCCCAGTTACTACTCCCGAAAATCTATCTACATATATTGTTCCCTTTTCCCAACCAAAACCCCTCCCCCCCCCCTCGGGAATGCCTCTTAATGCAACAAAGAGGTCAATATTCAGTGGCTTGGCGAATGGGAAAATGACCTGAAGCAACCAAAAAACAGAGTTTATTACCGTGGTTTGGGAGGCAGAGCAGGCTGTTCCTTCACAATCGATTCTACATCATCATATAATTCCTCTGTAGAAGGACACAGGAAAGCAAAGAAGCTGGTTAGGACTGAGGCAAGCCTGCTAACTTGCAGTATGTGTGTGTGTGGGGGGTGGCTTTCTTCGCCTTTCTCTGGATTACCATCCGCAGGGTGCTCTTGTGTGATCAAGGGAAAGTTGCATTCATTTCTTTCAGTCAAATCAGCAATGTAACCACAGCACTGGGTGGCAATGTAACAGTATAATTGTGTAATAACATAACTGTGTGTGATAGGGATGTGCAGAAGGAAAACATTTGTTGCTATTCGGTATTGGTTGCGCTGGGACCCAAATCCGTTGCATCCGTTTTCGGGGGAACCCGATTTGGTCCATTAGTTGCATTCAGTATTCGTTTCCCATTAAAGTTGAAAAACCCCCATCCCAACCCTTTAAATTTAAATAACTACAACCCCCACCCTCCTAACCCCCCCAAGACTTGCCAAAGGTCCCTGGTGGTCCAGCGGGGGTCCTGGAGCCATCTACTGCACTCGGGCCGTCGGCTGCCAGTATTCAAAATGGCGCCGAAAGCCTTTGCCCTTACTATGTCACAGGGGCTATCGGTGCCATTGGTCATCCCCTGTCACATGGTAGGAGCACAAGATGGCGCCGGCAGTCCATTGCTCCGTCCATTGTTTTCAGAGAGTGCAGCGGTGTACAGAAGTTTATCTTTTTTTGGTCTTCCAGGCCCAGCCTGTGGGTCCTGACCAGGGTCGGGAGTGTTTTCTCCTTCTAGTACACAACCTGTCTGATGGAGCTTTCTCTCTGGGTCTATTTTAAGGGAATTTTGAGATTTTTATTAGGAACCCGACTGGACACCTGGGCCTTTCTTGCCCACAGGGATTGGGGAACCCTGTGTGGTGGGCCACCCAGGGACAGGGAAGACCCTCACCTGAAGTGGTAGTGACCTGCTGTGAGGAGGGCACTCCGCTGTTTAGATTTCTGTTCTTTTGGGGAAGGAACATTTTTGGGTTAGAAGACCCAGGAAGGAAGTTTGGCTGCCCCTTCCTTCCAGCTTGAAGCAAGAAATCATCTTGTTTCCGAGAGGATTCCTTACCATCAAGGATCCTACAGAGAGTACTAAAGAGACTGTAAAATCCAAGAAGATCCAGAAGATCTGCTAACCGTGAGTAAAGGAAGAGAGAGAGAGAGGATCAACTCTCTGTGCCTTGGACTGTTTTTGCACGTTATCAGTTCTGGAAGGGGTTTTGCCCAGCTTAAAAGACCCTGCCCATCTGGGAGCTCCTCTAAATTAATCCAAGAGGCGTTAATCCCCCTATTGCATTAGGGGGTGGATTAGCGCCTATTTATCCTGCGTCCGACTGCGGGTTATACGGTGCGCTGGGCTGAGCGCACTGTATTGCATCGGGCCCCTTGTCTTTGGGAGATGCCCAGGTTAGGGAAGAGCTGCCCCTCCACACCTCAGCAAGGACAGAGGAGTTGGGTGAGCCAGTGCCAGGGCCCTCCTGCGTTAAACTGCTATTCAAGGGAAGAAGAAACTTTGCATTGGAGACTCAGGAGGAAGTGTCTGACTGCCCCCTCCTAGCTGAAGGGAACATCAAGGGCCAGGGTTCCTGCGGGATTTCTCCCATAAGGGCTCCAAGCACCAAGAGAAAGACGAACTGTGAGGGACAAATCAACTGAGAGACGCGACTGAGGACACCACACAGGAGCCTTCGCCCCCGGGGAGAGAGAGAGAGAGAGAATTTGCCGCTCTCTGTGCCAAGCCCGTTTCGCATATTTTTAGCCAAGGTTGGAGGGGGAATCCCTGCCAAAATCTCCAAAAACGGGAATCTTTTCCCACCCAGAGCCTCCACTCTGTTTACTCCTTGGAAGTGGGGACACCCTGGCTCCCTGTGAGGGACATTTCTGCACAGACCGAGAGAAAGAACAGTAACGGGCACAGATTAATTGCGGGGCTGAGACTGAATAAATTCAACCCATTTATCACTGCTTATCTGCAAGGAAGCTTTATTTTTTGGACACCACCTCACAGTCTGGAGTTGGGTTTTTGGTATAACATGAACTTCATCGCGGGATGCTCCTCTCCCGGGGGGAAAAAGAGATGATGTCTCCCTCTAGCCAGGGTCCCTGCCCCAAAGAGACTGTAAATAAGTTTACTGCCCCCCCCCCCCCCCAATGCGGGACAGTGACACTAGAGTGAGGTTACAGGGATAACTCAACCCCTCCCACGAACACCCCTGAAAAGCCCCTTCTTTATCTGGCCAAATTATAGCCGGATAAGTAGTTCTCCTGCTATTATTTATCCGGGGATAAGTGGCTGAATACGTTTGCCATTTAGACGGATAACTTGTGAGTGGTGTTTTGTGAGCCTATTCGTTTTCACGCTGGCGGAATTCATGCAGTAGGTACTCTCGCGCTAGCTCTTCTTCTTCCTCTCGTAAAAGGCCCTCCTCAACTGTTTTAACCTCGTTAGGGTTGAATTGTAGAATTATTTCCTCCTGAATATATTATTTAGGTACAATTTTCAATTCCTTATCCTTAGAACATTTGCTGTCTTGGTGCTGAGCCATGAGTGAACCCTTCCTGATGTGTTAACATGGGACCTGGGCTGGACCCAGAGGCTTGGGCGAAGCTGGGAGAGAGGAGGCAGCACTGTCCAATTTGACTGGCATCTATCCAGGCCCTATTTCCAACAGACCTTTGCAAGAAGTGTAGGACGGGACAGCTCCCTCTTGGCCAATAAGGCCTTATGAGCTTGGAAGACCACAGCTGACCTTAACTGCTCATTGGCCGATACTAAACTGGAAATCATAGCTCTTTCCTGGGACCATAGAACGTCCCTAGCAGCATCCCTTTTCCATCTTTTCAGCACCCCTGGGGCAGGTCTATGCCATCAGAGTATCAGTATAGGTCAAAGTCCCCTGCTGCTGCACATCCTGGGAGCCGGGCTTTCTCTAAAGCAATGCCTCCCAATCCTTTTCTTTTTCTCTGCAGCAAATGTACATCCCGCACCTTTCTCTGGAAGTCAAAGATTGCAAAGCTGGTGACAGCGCAAGCATTACGTGTGGTCTCTGGAGTCTGACGGCATCTCCAGCACGGGGAAGAGAGGCACTAGAACATTAGCAGGATGCTGGACTATACTTTGCTGTTTGGAACGTGGTTTATAACATTGCATCAGAGTGTCATATACGTACCGTGAAGGCCAACATCATCGTAGATTTCCCGTTCTCTGAAACAGCAAGCAACAGCATTTCATTTGGCAATTTTGGCTGTAATGTTATTGTTGCTTTCTACTGAAATCTAACTTGGCTCTACCCCAAGTGCCAGCAACTGTAGACCCACAGCTGTATATATGACTCAAGACATATTCTGGGCCTGTGGCGGATCCTATTTATGGAAGGTCCCTATTATTATAATAAGCCAAAAGAGTGGAGGAGTAGCCTGGGAGTTAGGGCTTCAAACCAGGAAAAATAGTGCTCAAATCCCACTGCCATTCCTTGTGACCTTAGGCAAATCACTTCATCCTACATTGAAAAGTGAGAATGTAAAATAAATAAATAAAAGAGGACTCATTTGATCAGATTTATTTCATGCTGATTTGCCAAAGGACACTCTCGTGAGATACAACAGATAAAAATGTACTATCTGAGCTTTTGAGAGCTCACAGATCCCTTCTTCACAGTCAACTTCAACCTCCTTTGAATGTTTTAACATCTGAATTTACCTCCACTAGTTTAGATTTATGCAAACATTTGAAAATCAAATAGATTCAAATTGTTTTTTTGCCGTCGCCCTGTCCAGTTGCTCCCATACATTTACTATGTCAGCATAGACCTTGCTCAATCTATCGTCATCTCCTCCTTTATCCATCCCATGGCTGTCTGTCTCATTCCTAAGCACGCTTGGATTATATCACCGCTCAATCTATAGTCATCTCCTCCTTTATCCATCCCATGGCCGTCTGTCTCATTCCTAAGCACGCTTGTATTATATCACCGCTCAATCTATAGCCATCTCCTCCGTTATCCATCCCATGGCCGTCTGTCTCATTCCTAAGCATGCTTGTATTATATCACTGCTCAATCTATAGTCATCTCCTCCTTTATCCATCCCATGGCCGTCTGTCTCATTCCTAAGCATGCTTGGATTATATCACCGCTCAATCTATCGTCATCTCCTCCTTTATCCATCCCATGGCCGTCTGTCTCATTCCTACGCATGCTTGTATTATATCACCGCTCAATCTATAGTCATCTCCTCCTTTATCCATCCCATGGCCGTCTGTCTCATTCCTAAGCATGCTTGGATTATATCACTGTTTGTTGTTCACTATCACCACAGCTTTTGGCAATTCCAGGTGTCCACTGCCCTCAGCTTTTCCTCTGAACCTTCCTCCATGCAATTTCATGCCATACCCCCTTGTAAATTGATATTGGAAATGTCTGCCTCTTTAAACAGAGGTTCACTTGTATCTAAATTAGGTTAAAAAAATAGTAGATATGGAGATTCAAATTGAGATGCGAATGGTTCAGATTTATCCAAGTGGACTTGCAAACTCTCTTAGTTTGGCTCTGATTATCCACCCATCCCCGTTTGCAGAGCTTCAGATTTTATCCAGTTCATCAGTTTCTAGCATGAACTGCACTTGTTTGCTAGGCTGTCCGTGCACAGACTGAAGTCAGCTACATAATATTGTTTAACATTTTCAGAATCTTGTGGCACATTATAAATAATAACTGCAGAGCGGAGAAACCTAAGGGGAGATATGATAGAGATCTATAAAATCATGACTGGAGTGAATGGGTAAAATCAAATTGGTTGCTTACTCTTTCAAAAAATAGACTAGGGGACATTCCATGAAGTTACTAAGTAGCACATTTAAAACGAATCAGAGAAAAATACATTTTTTCACTCAGAGCACAATTAAACTCTGGAATTCATTGCCAGAAGATATAAAGGCAGTTAGCGTAGCTGAGTTTAAACGTTTCCTAGAGGAAAATGCCATAAAATGGTATTAACCAGGTAGACTTGAGGAAAGGCGCTGCTTTTCCCTGGGCATAAGCAGCATGGGATCTATCTACCAGGGAATAACCACTGCTTATTGCCAGCAGTAGTAGCCTGGGATCTATTTAATGTTTGGGTTCTTGCCAGGTTCTTATGGCCTGGATTGGCCACTGATGGAAACAGGATACTGGGTTTGATGGGCCCTTTGTCTGACCCAGTATGGCATGTTCTTATGTTCTTAACTAGTTAAGTTCAAATACTTACATTTGTAGCAGAAATCTTCTTGGAACAAAACCATCTGCAATGAAGAGAGAATTTTAGTTAAGTGAGAAAGAGAGCAGCTACTGTCTCAGCATCACCGTTAGACATGCCATGCAAATAGAGTTCCCACTTGGCTCCATGTCAAAAGGAACAGGTTAATCCAGTCCTGATTTTACCCTATTACATTCAAGCACTTGGAGTTGTGATTTTTGTTTTAGGTAAATCAGTGGGACAATCAGAACTCTAAATCCCTGCCTGCAATATGGTAAAACCAGGACTGGACTAGCCTGTTCCTTATGAAATGGAGCCTGGTTGGCTACCCTTCATGGTAAAGCAATAGCGACAGTTCAGGTTCAGATACTTCATGGAAACAGGAAGGAGCGCACGCCGGTTCCCCAGAGAGCTGGAATTGTACACCAGGTGTGCTCGGGGGGAGAGGAGGAGGAGCGGGCCTATCGAGATCTGCTGGTAGTCCTGGAGCAGAAACTAGGGAATGGGCTCAACCCATGCCACATGCTCTGAATTAGGAAGTTTGAAGGCCTTGCTTGAGAGGTTCTAGTGATGCTGAGTACAGGGGTCAAGTAATACTGCAGACACTCACTCACATACAGTGCTTCCTCCAACAAACTATGTTTGTATGATTTTGTAACTGTTTTTTATTTTTTTTTATATGTTTATATGGTGTTGTAGATTTTATGTTACTTTATTAACACTGGCAGCCGCGACAAATGCCTGCCTGGCCCACTCCCCTCCCCTCCCCCACCCCCCACACATGCACCCTTAGAGAACGAAATCCAAGAAACAAAGTGAATGCAGACAAGAAGTATGACTTGGAAGTACCGACTGCAGTTAATTAATAAAAACTTGCCAACGGCTCGGGTACCCGCCCACACTGCGACAACAATTATCAATAAACACAAAGTGCAAGGTCCCTAAGCTGGTTAACACCTGAAGACAGAGGGTGTGTGTGTGTGTACACATGTAGTCAAAGGCTAACTAAGATCGCTCAGCTATAAGCCAGCCGAGAAGATTCACATATATGCACACGCATGTCTATATCTGCAATACCATTGCTTATGACACGTCGATACGCCGCAGACCATAATAAGGGGCATCTCCGCCTAACATGTTACCAAATTAATTTCAATAAAGCATAAATACCCGCTTTGCAGGCCTATTTCTCTCCGAAAAAAGGCGGGGGTTGGATGGGAAAGCTGAAAGCAAAAGGAAAGGGCTGCTCTCCGGACCTCGTCTTTAAAGAGGGCCCTGACGTCGCCAGGCCGCTATCACTGTCCCCGTCCTATGACATCATCTGGAGCGACCGGCACTTCCAGATAATGTCTTCGGCACACCAAAACGACACATGCCGACAGAGCAGTGGGAAAGTGGCCGCAAGCAGCGCCGGAAGAAGGAGATGACCGGGATGTGGTGCCAGGTTATGGGCGGACCCCGGGGCAATTTGGCCCAGGCCTGTGGCATTAACGCTGGCAGTCGTAACAAACACCTGCCTGGCCCAGTCCCCTCCTCCCCACACATGCACCCCCAGAAAATGAAATCCAGAGACAAAATGCATACAAGAAGTGTGATGTATAGACCTCAGTTTATTAACAAAATAGATACTAACAGCTAAATCCCACCTTAGCCGTGGGTCTAGGGAAAAACTGGGCTACACCCACCAGTCATGCCACCCGCCATGAAAAACCAAGCAAGGCAGCCATCTTTGCTCTGGTCCCCCACTATGCTTTCAAGCGAGGGAGCCACCCCTCCCAGGCATATCCCCATGCCTCACCATTTTGCCATAAAGGCATCCTCTTCCCAGTTGACAGCTAGCCAGGTACTGTGGCGAAAAACTCCATTGCCAGCAAAAAGAAACTTGCCAATGACTCGGGCACCCACCATAGGCATGAGGTGGGAGAATCCTTGCCTTATGCACCCCCCCCCCCCCATCACTCATCTGCGGCCATCTCCTATAACACCAAATAGGTCCTCCAAAGCCTCCTTCAGCGCATTATTAAAAATGTCATAAATATCTGACAAATGAATCTTATCTGGCCCATCCAGTTCTAATCTGGCGTCCACACAGCTTTTGAGCCCGCACGCCAATCAGGCAATTTACCTTCCTGTGCCCTCTCCCCCCAAAGCTTCTCAGTCATCGTACTATTTTGGGCATGGGATGATGTCCGACCAGAAAAGACAAGTCCACAGGAACCAAGCAGCTATCTTAGCCAGGTCATCCTTGATCAGCTTAATCAGTTGATTCACAGGAAAGACTGCCCAAGTCATTGCCCACAAGATGTAGCACCAAAGTGTCAGGTGCAGTCGATGAACCCCTCTGTCTGCGCAAAAGGGGTACAAGCTCCTCGCAAAGCATACCCCGCTTACCAATCCACACAATGTTAACGCCTCGATGAGCCAATCACAGATTCGGTCCATAGGGGCGTTCATTGGCTCTCCTTGCTGCCTAGTGGATGAACGAATGCTCTATGATCCATACAGTCTGATGACACCATGGCAGATCTGAAAAGATAGTTTGAGATTCAAGAGTGGCTACTACTGGCCCTGTCCATTCTCACATAAGTGTTAACAGCAGAAGATCTCCATCTTCCTATTTGCTGTATAGTGTCCTTCCTTAAGCCCACCAATGCTGCATTAGTTCCTGCTCCAATCCAAAAGGAGTGTGATGTAAAATATTTGGCATACAAGCCTAAATTAATTACTGCTAATCGCAGAATGGTGGAGAACTGATATCTAGTGAGGGGTACCAGATCAGCATGGATTAACGAATGTGCCCCCCATCTGCCAGGCCATATGGCCAAGTACGTTTCCATATTCCTCACTGGGCAAGTGACCTGGGGATCGATGCTTCTCAAAGAAAGGGTGGCCCCACAGCCCACGTGGTCAGTTTTAGATCTCTGTATCTGAATGCAGACTGTTGATTCTGAACATATTACATTCTGCAGAAGTAAACCGCTGTGGCCCGCATCGGTTTTTGAAGCAGCTACCGACCCACTTACTCAAAGAAGGATAGGAAGAAAGCCAGACGGAACAAATTAGTCTCAAAAGGGAATACACGTGCAGATTGCAGCATAAGCCACAACTTCATCTACATGTCATGGGTAATTGGCTGACGCGAGTCAGTATTTGGTCCAATTTTTCTGGTCCATCCGCCAAGCATCTTCTTCACCACAAATGACTTGGTGGGGTCTCCCCATCATCATGCCATTGTGAAAAAAGATAGCCTAGCCAAGTGCTTGAGCTCTGAATATGCCTGTGTCTTGGCTGAGGAGATGTACTTCATAATCAAATCATCTGGCACATGGCCCGCAACCTAGCCACGTTGTGCCAAGAATTCTCGCATGTGTTCAAAACGTCTGCAATATGCCAACCAGGTAGCAGGGGCTAAGGATCCTTGAAGGAGGTCTCTAGTTGTCAGAGACCAATCGTCCATAGGTGGTTCGGAACCGGAGTCCCCAACTCATCCTATCCAACCGCTCTTTGGACCCTTTATTCCCATCTTGTTCCTTCGCCTCCCTGTTTCATGTAACTTATTTTTCACTTTCTAAATCATGTTGTATTAACCCCGTTAATATGTAAACCGATGTGATATGCAAATGAATGTCGGTATAAAAAAAAGTTTTAAATAAAAATAAATAAATAAATAAAATCCTTCAAGGGTGCCTTCTTGCGAAATAAGTCCCATTTAGCACAAGATAAAGCATCTGCCACCCCATTACTCACCCCTTGAATGGGGCACGCTCGAGCCATGGTATTTATACACAGACTAGCTAGGACCATCTCCTTCAGCAATTCTGCAACTCTAGGCATCTGGCAGACTGTCTGTTTAATACATGTACCATGGCCTGATTGTCACACCAAAAGACAATTTTTTATTCTGCAACTTTCCACTCCTTAGGACTAGAGCCATGAGGATGGGGAACAATTCTCAACTTATATTCAACGGAACAACCATCCCCATTTCAAAATCTGCAAAAAATCTAGGCATAACTATCAATACAGATCTTTCACTAAAACAACACATATCCATGTTAACTAGGAACTCCTTCTATAAACTTCAACTCTTAAAACGGCTACGTCCTCTACTTTTTTTTCATGACTTCCGGACTATTCTTCAATCACTCATTTTCTCTGGACTGGATTACTGTAATTCTCTATATATAGGCCTCCCAGAGAACACACTTCACTCACTCCAACTAATCCAAAATGCAGCAGCACGTATCCTAACAAATTCATCAAAAAAAACCCACATTACTCCAATACTTCAGTCTTTACATTGGTTACCAGTTAAACATAGAATACAATTCAAAATTTTGTCCATTATACATTCTCTTATCTACACTCCCAACTCGGTTACTTTATGCTCCATCCTCCGAATTTACAAACCAACTAGACACCTAAGATCATTGGAAAAAAACCTTCTTGACATTCCCTCACCTCGACAAGCCCGTCTTGATATCACCAGAAAAAGAGCTTTCTCAGTCATAGGTCCCATTCTATGGAATGCTCTACCAGATCCTATCAGATCCATATCCAATCCTAAGCATTTCAAAAAATCTTTAAAAACTCACCTATTTCGAACCGCATTTCAGATACCACCCACTAAATAATCATCTCACACTTCCAGAATACATATCTCCAGTTAGGCACCCAACATTCTCTTGTTCTGTGTATTGATTTCTTTTTGCTACCTATTTAATTTTAAACAATTTGTTATTTTATATTAATGAAAATTTTTGTAATTTATATTTTTATATGTCAACCCACTTTCAATCATTACTATTCTTACTTTTAACTTTTACTTTAATTTTAATTTGTTTTTATTTTTCATTTTATTATTTTTGATATATGTAAACCGTTTTGACTAAACACTGTTTGTAAAGACGGTATAAAAATACTTTTAAATAAATAAATAAAATAAAACAATTCAAGGAATGTAACATTCCGAGTTAAACCTGTCTCAACTCAGGTGCCATGGGGCTGCACACCATGCCCTTTGACAGAAGAGCCCAAATCCCCATCCCCCGGAAGCATCAGTGTGTATGTCCAGGTCAAGGCTGGATATTGGGGGCTCCTGCCATACCGACCCTCCATTGTACTTGTCCTCCCACATTGGTCTTGATACCCCGATAAAATGATGGGGCCAGCATATGCCAGCTGTTGTTGAAGCCATCCTTCTCAGAAAAATCCTTCCCATCGGAATGACCCTGCACGCAAAATACAAGGTGCCAGTCATTGACTGAAAAGCGTGAAGGATCAGTTTCTTGGCTGTTAGAACTTGGCGTAGCATAGCTCGTAACTTTGTTACTTTGTCCTCCGGCAATCTAGAAATCATGCTATTACAGTCCAATTCAATTCCCAGGAAACAAATAGTTGTGGAGGGTCCTTAGGTCTTACCCAGGGCCAATGGAACATCCAGATCTCCTGCAATGTACTGGAATTCCTGGAGAAGGTGCGAACACAAAATAGACTCCTTCAGCCCAACAAATAAGAAATCATCCAGGTAATGTATGATATTGTCTATGCCAGCCCGGCGTGCAGTCACTCAATGCAGGAAGGAGCTGAATAGTTCGAAATAGGCAAAGGACACTGAGCACTCCATTGGCATACACTTATCAAAATAAAATTGTCCCCGAAACTGGAAACTTCAAAGTGGGAAACTGCTTGGGTGCACTGGTACTAGTCTGAATGTGGATTCAATGTCAGCTTTTGCCATCAGGGCACTCCAACTGCACTTCCTTAGCAATGCTATAGCACTGTCAAAGAATGAATATTGTACGGAGCACTTCAGGAGATAAATGATCATTTATGGAAGCACCTTGAGGGTATGAAAGATTGTGAATGAGCCTGTGATTGCCAGGCGCCTTCTTTGGGACTTTGGCCAATGGTGACAGTATCATCTCTTTGAAAGAGGAGAACTTAAAAGGACCCGCTATCCGATCCAGTGCTAGCTCACTGTCCAGTTTTTCCTGTACTATGGATGCCTGTCGAACACTGGTCGTGGCATTACCTCCCATGACACTTCTTATGCGCACTTGAAATGATATGATGAAACCATCCCTGAAACCACGCTCAAGGTGGAGAGCCTTGGTGCGCTTTGGACATCGTGGATGAATTTATGGGGGATGGTGCTTTTCTGAAAACCTGACACTTTGATTTGGCAGAACTCCCCCTAGTGGGCTTCCTGGTACGCTTGGTTGCAGGATGGGGCGCAAGGCAGATAGAGCACACGTGCTTAAATTTGCATTCTTGAAAATTACACAACGATTTGTTTTATCTCCAAACACGATGTTTTTATGAGTTTGTGCCGGCCCGGAGAGCTGGGCAGCTGGTTTGAGAGACAACTGAGAAGAATATGAGTGTGCGCCTGCATCATTGGCTTTGTTAGTCATTTGCTTTAACCAAAAACTAACATCCTGTGTACTCCATGAGCTGAAGTGATTCTCCTCCATCTTATCCCGGAATCGCTCAACGTGGTTTTATCATGCCCAGCCATCGTACTCCTTATAAGCCCCGAGAATAGTGTCCACATAGCAGAGCATGGGGCCAAACTGTGTAAGGTCATCCTAGCCTATGATGCTCATCATCCTCAGGAATGCCCATGTCTAGTTCATTTTATTCCAGGGAACCTTTTTCTCTGTGCTGGTGCCAGATCCTTTTCCATGTCTTTCTTCCAGGTGTCCTTTCTCAGGCCCGGCGGAACGGCGTCGGGAGCAGGCAGACGCCTGTGTTGCCACCGGTGGACCTGATCCCACCAGTGGCAGAAGATTTTCACTTTTTTCGGCCACCAGTGGATCGGGTCCACTGGCGGCACAGAAAGCAGGAAGCAGTTTCATAATGGGTGGGGGAGGGGAGCAGGGGGCGTGTCACTTTGATGCTGTGTGCCGGCCACACGCACAGCAGGAAGATCGGCAGGGCCGTGGTACAGCTCATCCCACCATGACCCAAAGAAAAATTCACGTCTAGGTGCCCCTCCTATTTCCTGCCTGCGTGGCCCCGGAAGAAAAACATTGCCAGAGCTGCGCGATAGGAAGGAGGAGGAACATTGGCTGCGTGCAGAGGAGCAGTAGCAGGTCCACCTCGCAGTGGCCCGAGAAGATCAGGGCCTCCTTGGAGCCCATCCTGTGGTGACCCAGGAAGAAGAGGCCAAGAGGTGAGAAAGAGACTGAGGCCCTGTAGAATGTGTGTGTGTGTGTATGAGAGTGAGTTGAGAGATTGTGTGTGAGAGAGACTGAGTTAAGAGAATGTGTGTGGGAGTGAGTGCCTGTATGATCGGAGAGACAGCATGTGAGAGCCTGTGTGTGTGTGTGTGTGTGTGTGTGTGTGTGTGTGTGTGTGTGTGTGTGAGACAGCATGTGAGAGTGAGAGCCTGTGTGTTTGTGTGAGACAATATGTGAGAGACAATGTGTATTTAATTATGAGAGAGCATTTGAGAGTGAGAGCTGTGTGTGTGAGCATGTGAGTGTGAAAGCCTGTGCACCTGATTGTAATCTGCTTTGATGTATACTTTGAAGTGCCAAAAAGCAGAATTTAAAAATAAATAAATAAAAATAAATGTGTGCGAGAGAGAAAGACAGAGTTTGAAAATGAAAGCCTGAATGTGTGTGTGTGTGTGTGAAAGACAGAGTTTGAGAATGAGAGCCTGAGTGTGTGTGTTAGAGAGACAGCATGTGAGAATCAGAGCCTGAGTGTGTGTTTGAGAGAGACAGCATGTGAGAATGAGAGCCTGAGTGTGTGTGTTAGAGAGACAGCATGTGAGAATCAGAGCCTGAGTGTGTGTGTTAGAGAGACAGCATATGAGAATCAGAGCCTGAGTGTGTGTGTTAGAGAGACAGCATATGAGAATGAGAGCCTGAGTGTGTGTGTTAGAGAGACAGCATGTGAGAATGAGAACTTGAGTGTGTGTGTTAGAGAGACAGCATGTAAGAATGAGAACTTGAGGGAAGAAAAGAAGAAGACAGGTGGATAGAGAAGAAACAGAAAAAAAAGAGACCCTGTAAAAGGAATTGGCAAAAGACCAAGAAAGGGAAGGTGGAAAAAAAAGGTTTATGGCCAACCAATTAGAAAACTAAGATCATACAGCCAAGGGAAAAGAAAAATCATTTTTGAATTTTTAGTGATTGGTTTATGTTCACTTTGGGAACATGCACGAGTAGCACTTTCTCTATGCAACATACAAATCTCCATAAATAAATAAATACACTGAGGTCTGACGAGAAGCTGGAATAGACTAAGGTCTGACGAGAAGCTGGAATGGTGATGCCATTCCGTTGAATGAGGAAGACAATTCTGACTTGGTCCAGATCCCCAGAGCCACAGCTCGTCCAGGTCAGTGGAATCTGTTTACCTCACCCTCACAGGGACGGGGCCGCTGCTCTCCCTGAGTGTCCCCTCACGCATTTACAGTAGACCCTGCTCATGTTGTACTTACATTTCCCCTGAGCATTGCGGCAAATGATCTTTTCTTGGTTTGTGAGCTGAATGACGTCCAGAAGTTCCCCTTTCTTGAATGGAAGGTCCTTCCCGCCTCCTCGCTTGATACCGGCGCTGGGCGTCACCATCATCCGGGTCATGACCCTGATTTCTCCTGCAAACTGCAAGAACAAAAAGCAAAAAGACCACTAGGCAAAGGCAGCCGAAGTCACCAAGGTCCCCCCCATTCCGCCTGCCTGGTAGATGCCTTCCCACCGCCAGAGAACATTTCTGGCCATGAGCAGGTTTCATTTATCCCTCTGATTTTTAAGCATTCTTTAGAGTGGAATCCATAGAAATGCCTTATGTGCCTGGTGATGGTGTCCATCTGTGTCCTTTTTCCATGTGCACATTCAGAGCTTACACAAGTCAAATTCTTGGCTGCAGGAAATCCCATGCACAGAATTTTGCAGCCAGGAAAACAGGAGCATAAAAACTCCATGGGCGGGAAACGTTTGCGTGAAGTCTGGCCACGCATGCACACAGATTGAAAAACAGAGACAGAAAAAGAACAGCAGGGGAAGCTGGCCGCAGGAGCAAACATGTGCATATATATATACACACACACACACACACTCACACACAGACTCCCACCCAGACACACATTCCTTCATCGGCAGCTGGAGCACACACTCAAACACCCATCCCACCCCCTCATGCATCCTACTCTCCCCCCCAATGCCCCCCCACATATATGCAATTCACACACAGACCCACCTCTACCAGTGACTGAAGCACATGCATACACTCCCCCTGCCCTCCACACACGCAGTCTCTCCTCTTCTCCCACACACACATACATGTGCATAACTTCTGGAGGTAAAGAACGCCTTTGGAAATCTGATACACTTCACGGAATACTTCTTTCCTATCTCGTTACCTTAAATTTCTTCCTAAATTCATTTTCTTCTTTCTCTCTTTTCTTGACGTTCTTCTCGCTTTTCCAGTCTGGTTGCAGCTCACTGGGCAGATAAGAAAGACACTAAATCCATTAGTACAGTACCATGCTGTGTCTTAACTTTCTGCCTAACGAGGCAATAGCAAACGAAGTTCCACGTGGAAACGAAAGCTGCAAACCCAACCACGCTGCAATAACTCCATCAAGAAAACGATTATCTATGTGGTGCCAACCATACGCTCAGTCAACAGCATCCTGTACATTATACAATGTTACTCTATGGAGCAGTCTGTCATGGATTACTCTGATGAGCAGTAATGCAGCACAGGGGTAGGAATTACAGGATTTTGACATCCATCAATGTGCGCTGTCTAGGCAGTCATTAAAATGCTTTATGGACCACCCTGCACTGTAAAAATGATGTACGGATTTCCTGCCCACAGTAATATCAGAAGACACGTTCCTGCTGTCGCAGTGCATTGCTTAAATCTGAAAATAGCATTTTGTTCCGATACCGTCAGCAGGAGAGATAGAAGTATCCAGCCTAACCCCCTTGAGGTGTCATTCTGATGTGGTTTTCCAGTTGCAGGTCACGGGGGCATTTGCTGTCCTGCAGAATCCACTACCAAGGCAACCTGAAGACCAGGATTGAGAGCCACCGTTTCATGACATCGTGGGGGTCAGACTGGCAGAAGTAAAAGTGGGAGAGCAGTCTTTGCAGCATTCCCTCAATGGCTGTCACGTAATGCCTTAGCGCTGTCCTTAATACCCACGCAGGGTCAATGCTGAGGGCACTTGGAGGATTCTACCAAGCACTGCTCAGGCCCGCCTTCACTTGTAGCCCCTACATTGGCAACTCCCTACCAGCTGAGTTCCCTCTTGCCTCTAGCCAAGTACCCTGGTGGTTTCTACAGACACTGAGACCCCCACAAAACCCAATAGTCACAAAGTACCTAAAATGTACCTACAGTCCAAATACAAAACAAATGCTGGTATGCCAGACTAAATACTTTTTTTTTTTTTTTGAAATTTAAGGTTTATTAGAGAAAGATAATACCGACAATACAAAACCATACAGTATCTGTGAAGCATGTACAATAACAAAATTGACAGTAGAATAGATGCAATAAAGACTTACAACAGATTCTCTGCTTTTCTCAGTTATTGTGTAAACATATCCCCCCCCCTTCTGTTCCCCTCACCCCCCACCCTTCTCCCCTACCATCCCTGGGAGCTCCTGCAAAGGTAGTATGAACAAATAGCATAAGAGAAAATCAGACATAAAAGGAAATCATATCTTCTTCTGTTGTTGTTGCCATGTTAGGTATAAAGACCAGGTACGCTGAAAGGCCCCTATTTGTTTCCGACGGTGCGCCGTAATCTTACTAAGGGTACAAACCTTTGCCACCCGTGACTGAACCTGCAATAATGTAGGTACACCCTGAGACTTCCAGTGTAAAGCTATCTCACATCGAGCAGAGGTGACCACCAATCTAACAAAACGCTGTAAGGCCGTGTCGAGCTGTGGATAGTCTGAGTTAAGCAGGGCAACTATGGGGGTTAGAGTAATAGAAACATGCAATATGTCTGAAAGCCACACAGCCAGTCCCTGCCAAAACTGGGAAACAGCAGCACACTCCCACCACATATGATAAAAGGAACCTCGCTCCCCACAACCCCTCCAGCACCGATCCGAGGCCGTGGAATAAATTTTATGGAGTTTAGCGGGGGTATAATGCCACCGATAGAGGAGTTTGAAACTATTTTCCAAGTAGGAGGCTGAGATAAGACCCTTACACCCCACTGTAAAGATAGTGTCCCAAAAGTCGTCACCCTGCGGGGACCCCAGATCAGCCTCCCAGGCGGACAGGTATGTTGGGCGCGTTCCCATACCCTGAAGGAGCAGCTTATAAATTTTGGACATTAAGTGCTGTACTTTGTCAGCCGCTCGGCAGAAATTCTCAAAGAGACCAATTGGCTGGAGTAAATCCCGGGAAATATGGGTCGCTCTTGCGTAACTCATTAGTTGGAGGTAGCGATAGAAATCCCCCTGAGGTAAGTCATGCCGGGCCTGGAGAGTGGAGAACGTCACCCACGAGGAGTGCTCCCAGAAGTGACTATAATTATAAAGACCCTTAGCCAACCAATCTGCAAAGACCTGCGGAGCTGTACCCCCCAAGAATGACCCAGAGTGAAAGGGGGAAAAAAGGACCGACCCCACCTTGGACCCCACCACCTGGGGCTTCCATTTATACCAAAGGTGTAAGGTACACTGAATCGTGTCCGGTAGGCCTTCCAATTTGGGCCCAGAGCTAGGAGGTTGCCAGAGGATATTAGTCAGCAGGTGTGGCCCGATAAGTTCCTGCTCCAGAATCGCCCAAGGTTTGCGGGCGGTGGTTCTGTGCCAATCAACAACAGCTCGTAATTGAGCCGCAACATAGTATCGTAATAAGTTAGGCACTGCAAGGCCCCCCCGCACCCGAGGTTGAAACAATACTTTCTGGGCCACCCTGGGGTGCTTCCCCTGCCACAGGAATTTCATAATCCTGCGTTGCCACTTGAGAAGCAGTGCAGTTGGTATGACGCAAGGAATGGTCTGGAAAAGGTATCCAATCCGGGGCAGGATGTTCATTTTAAAAGTAGCAATTCGTCCCAGCCACGAAATGTGGTATCGATTCCACTCCTCCATTTCCCTGTACAATTTAGCGAGAAGAGGTGGATAGTTAAGCCTAAAAACATCAGAATGAGCCCCTATAAATATACCTAGGTATTTAATTTTCTCCTTTGCCCATTTAAAAGCAAAACGGGCTTTCAGATCCCGTGCCTGGTCCTCCGGTAACGTAATATTAAGGATTTCGGTTTTGTCCCAATTAATGGAGTAGCCAGACACTTGACTGAAGGTTTTAATAATCTCTACCACGGCTGGCAACGATTGCTGAGGGTCCGCAAGGGTCAGAATGACATCATCAGCAAACATCGCCAACTTGGAGGAATATGACCCCACACTAATGCCCATCACGTCCCTTGACAACCGGATCCGTTGGGCCAAAGGTTCTATAAATAGGGCAAATAGTAATGGAGAGAGCGGGCAACCTTGGCGGGTGCCCCGCTCAACAATAAAGAACGGGGAATAGCCCCCATTTACCTTAATGCAGGCCCTCGGTTTATCATATAATTTCTGAATCCAGGTAATGAAAAAAGGCCCAAAACCCATGGTATGCAAGACTTGAAATAAAAAAGGCCAGTGAACCAAATCAAAGGCCTTTTCCGCATCCATAGCCATAAAAAGAAAGGGGATATGATGGCGCTTAACCCACCAGAGGGAATCCAACAACTTCCGCACATTATCGGACGCCATGCGACCAGGGATAAAACCGGCCTGATCCGGGTGAATGAGTTGTGCTACATAACCGTTAAGCCTGTTAGCCAGAATTTTAGCCAGAAGCTTGAGGTCTATGTTCAGCAATGAGATGGGCCTATAAGAGCCACACTTGGTAGGGTCCCGTCCCGGCTTTGCAATGATCGTTATACCCGCCACATTAGAATTAGGATTCAAAACCCCCTCGTGTCGCAAGGCATTAAACATGGCCGTAAGTGGGGTAAGTAAATCACCGGCAAAGCATTGATAAAACCGGGCAGTAAACCCATCCAGCCCCGGGGACTTGCCAGCCTTAAGTTGCTTAATGGCAAATAACACCTCAGATTCTGAGATATCCTTGTCTAGCGTATCCCTGGCGGACTCTGATAACTGGGATAAGGGAGTGTCCTGTAAAAAGGATTGTATGTCCCTGAACTCTATAGAGTGGTTATGGGAATACAGTGCAGAATAAAATTGTAAAAAGCAGTCACGGATCGCATCATTGGAGGTAAGTGGTGCACCATGAGCACCTACAATTTTAGTAATAGTGTTTTGTAAGCGTTTGGCTCTCAACTTATGCGCAAGCAACTTCCCCGCTTTATTGCCCCCTTCAAAGTATACTTGTTCCGTTTGCTCCAGCTCATGCGCAATTTTGGCCGCATCCAGCGCCCCAAGTTGCGATCGGTAGTCAGCTAAGGCCAAACGGAGCACTTCAGTGGGGGTTTGCTTGTGGCGCTGTTCTAAGTCCAATAATTTGGCAGTCAGGAGCGAACGTTCCCGCTGGGTCTCCTTTTTAACCCAAGAGGCCCGAGCTATAAAAGTCCCCCTAAGCACTGCCTTTAAACAGTCCCAGTAAGTGATGGGCGAGATGTCAGGGTGAAGGTTATGAGAACTGTAATCTGTAAGTTCCCGCCGACATTGATCCACAAAGGAGTCACTGTCAAGTAAGCTATCGTTTAGGCGCCAAAAGCGTTGGCCTTTGTCATAATTAGGGAAAGTCAGCTCAGCCCACACCGGAGCATGATCGGACCACGTGATCGACTCTATAACCCCTTTGCGCACATTTTGGATCACTCCCCTATCCACAAAAACATAGTCTATCCTAGTGTATAGGTTATGGGGGTTCGAGAAAAAAGTATAATCCCTCTGGGTGGAATGCAAAAAGCGCCACACATCTACCAGCTGAAAGTGGTCCAAAAAAGCAAGGAGGCTATTGCGGTCTCTTTTCAAAGTAGAACATCGCCCCCCCGAGGAATCAAGACCAGGGTCTAAGGGCAGATTGCAATCTCCCATCACCATCAAGTGACCCACTTTTTTCAAGAGGACCAGCTTCACCAGTGCATCATAAAATTTGGCTTGGTGAACATTGGGGGCATATACGTTAAGCAATGTATACGAGACCCCAGCAATATTAAGGACCAGCAATAAATATCTACCCAAAGGGTCAGCAACACTGTCAAGCAATTCAAAAGCAAAGTCCTTGTGAAATAGAATCCCCACACCTGCATATTTAGCAGCTTTAGAGCTAGCCGCCCAATACTGATGCGGGTAAAGGGCAGAGCTCATTAAATGCTCATAGCGCCGCTTTAAATGTGTCTCCTGGAGACAAGCAATCGCAATATCAGCACGCTGCAGATCTTTATATAGTAATTTACGCTTACGGTGCGTATTCAGTCCCTTAACATTAAAGGACTGTACCTTAAAGGTAGCCATCCGGACAAGTGATGGTGCATTTCAAGTGCCCCAGCGTATATAGAGCAGACAGAGATAAGAGAAGGAGAGGTCCCCCCATGAAACAAGAGACAACTAAACATAGTACCAAGCAGCACGTAGCCCTCAGTGAGCCGGGCAGTAAACAACAAGGCAATGCACTCCCAGAGAGGAGATCCCCACTATTCCCCATTCCCCCCCCTCCCCCCCTCCCAAAGGAACCACAATCATCTCTTGGGTCCCCCATCATCTAGGGGTGAGTGAAGACAGCGTCCCAGGTGCCGTCCCACCCGGCAGCATCAGCATATTATCAAACATATAACCAGTAACCAAACCCTCCACGTCCGGTGCGGCTTAACAAGAAACAGTGTCAAAGCCTTCAGAGCCAAAGCAGCCAGATCATGTAGGGGCTCTGTTCGTGATATCTGGATCCGGGGTGCGTCGCAGTCTCTTTCCCCCCTTTCCCATCCGCTGCCAGCGAGGTTCCTCCCTGCGGTCGGCACGTGGCGAGGAAGATGGCGGCAAATCCGTCACAGTATAGCCAAGGTCCTTCAAGATGCCCGCCGCTTCATGCACGGATTGTGCCTTGTGCGTTGTACCTTGCACAGTAAAGCTGAGGCCAAAGGGGAAGAGCCAGCGGTACCGGATGTTTTCTTTAATCAAAACAGCAGTAATAGGTTTCATAGCCTGGCGTTTCTTCATAGTAGTCGGGGAAACATCAGCATAGACTTGCACATCATGTCCCTGCAGCTGCAGCTTCCCCCTCTGGCGCGCCAGGGCCAGGATCTTCTCTTTCACAGGGAAATCATGGAAGCAAGCGATCACATCCTTGGGTTGATTAGGAGCTCTCTGACCCTGGACCCTGTGAGCCCGTTCCAGCTTGACCATTAGAGACCCTCCAGAGCCTGCAGCATTTTGGTTTGCATCTTGCTGTAATAAATCAGTGCAAAGCTCTGTAATAACTTGCACACAGTTAGCAAAGTCAGAGGTCTCAGGAATGCCCCGAAAGCGCAGATTAGCCCTCCTATTCCTGTTTTCTAAATCTTCCAGTTTGGAGGAGAGTTGCTGAATTTCACTAGCCATTTCCTTATGGCTATTCTGCAGCGAGCTCATTTTATCTGCCTGAGATTCAGTGAGGGTTTCATACTCAAAAAGCCTCCTCCCCATTTCACACAGTTCCTCCTTCATTTCACCCACCGTTTCACGGATCTCAGATTTAAAAGAATTGAGATCGTGGCTGAGCTCCCCAAACCAAGCCTTAAACTCACCCCGAGTAGGGATTTCCGAATCGGGGAGTGCCGGTGCTGCAGCTGAGGCCTCAGAGATCGCTTCTCCCGTCACGGTGGCCATTTTGTTTTTTTTCAGGAGAATTTTCCCGGGCCGATTTCTGGTAGGAAAACTTGCAAAAGTCGGGTTTGGGGGCCCGATTCGCCATCAGCAGCCTTCGGGGGTGAGCTTGGTGTTGGAGCCGCGTCAAAAGGTGGAGGGATGGCTACGATATTATCTGGATGCTATCCGGCATAGCCAGGAGCTCCAGGCTAGGCTGCCACTCGAGCCGCTGACGTCATCAGCCCCCCCAGACTAAATACTTTATTGCAGTGAACTGTAAAAGTTATAACCAGCAGACAATAAACAGGAAAAAGGAACAGGGAGCATACAATAAATACTACCTAATCAGGCTCCAATAACAGTCTGTCCACAGGATACTGTTCAGAAGTGGGACAGTCAGGTTGGCTGTGCTTCTCAGTCAGGGCTGAGATTATTGGAAAATTCTGGTCTAGATCTCTCTGGAACTGGTTCTGTAGAACCAGTCCTAACATTGCTTAACCTTAAAACATGCACAGAATATTGTAATAATATAACTTCCTGGGGAAAGACAAGAAACACCTCCATTTTGAATCAATGGGGCAAGTTTTTCTCTGTGGACAGGTGGACAGTACAGCCACACATATCTGGGTAATGCCATCCAGACTCTCCTAGCTCAGGAATCCGCTAGAACTTTCCTTCTGGGTGATGTCATTCAGACTCTCCTAGCTCAGGAATCTGCTAGACCTTTCCTTCTGGATGATGACATTCAGACTCTCCTAGCTCAGGAATCTACTAGAACTTTCCTTCTGGGTAATGCCATCCAGACTCTCCTAGCTCAGGAATCTGCTAGAACTTTCCTTCTGGGTAATGCCATCCAGACTCTCCTAGCTCAGGAATCTGCTAGAACTTTCCTTCTGGGTGATGCCATTCAGTCTCTCCTAGCTCAGGAATCTACTAGAAATTTCCTTCTGGGTGATGTCATCCAGACTCTCCTAGCTCAGGAATCTGCTAGAACTTTCCTTCTGGGTGATGCTATTCAGACTCTCCTAGCTCAGGAATCTACTAGAACCTTCCTTCTGGGTGTTGCCATTCAGGCTGTCCTAGCTCAGGAATCTGCTAGAACTTCCTCCACCTCTCGGGCTCCTCTATGTGTGGGTGCGCGTCTCTCCACATTATTTAAAGGGCCAGTGGCAGGAAAAGCCCCGCGGCCCCAACGATGACATCATCAGTGATCGCCTTCACCAGCCCTATAAACATACCTGGGAGCTCTCCAGATTTGGCCTGGAGACTCCGGAATTCTAAAAGAATTACCAGGTCTCAGGGCCAATACCGGAAATCTCCAGGTGCTGCAGCAAAACCAATCTGCTTGGACCTGGAAAGAAGAAAGGAACGTCATTGGTCTTGCACGGCTGAAAAAGGAGGAACTCGACAGTGATTTCTACCATCTCCAGACCTTTTTAACTCTTAACTTCGCTTCCTCGTGACCCCACCTGCTCCTGCACAGCCTGTTTCCTGTATCCAGCCACTTGCCCGCCTCATCCTGTTTGCCTTGGCCAATGGACATTGTGATTTCCTGCTCGTGCATCAAACGAAGAGTAAGAAACAGGCAGCGTCCACTTCCGCAGCACAGGAGGAGAAGGAAGAGGCTGCTGCTGCTCCAGGAGGTCAAGTTAGTCTGCTGTTGCTAGTGTGTTTTGAAAGGGGGGGGGGGGGAGAGAGAATGAATGAGCGTGTCTTTGAGGGTGAGTGAGTATTTGTATAGGAAGAAGAGATCTGAGAGTGTATGTAGGTGAGTAGGAGAGAGCTGAGTGCAAGTGAGCATGGGTGTGAAAGTGAGTGGGCATGTGTGTATGGAAGAGGGAGAGAGGGAGAGACGTGAGTGTGAGTGTGTGTGTGTGTGTGTGTGTGTGTGTGTGTGTTGGGGGGAGAATGGCAGAAGTAAAGGTTTAAATAGACATGTGAGAATGTGAGAGAATGAGCAGTGAATCCATGGTAATCTCAGGGTCACCATCAGGGAAAACCAAAATCTGCCAGTCTCTCAAGTTGTTTTCTGCCATTTATAAAAGCTGTCCCTGCAAGGATCTTTGCCATCAGCTGCATTTATAATCCGTCTATGGAAGTGGAAGAGCGTCAGTGACCAATTGGATTCTTCCGCTATCTCCAAGCTTTGTCTCCTTGAGCCTTACCACCCACCTTGAAGCGGCTTGTCTGATCCAAGCCTGAGGGATATTACACCTACCAAGCCATTCTGGAGATCCCTTTCAAGGAAACAGTTTCCTGTGTAAAGTTGAGCATTTACGTCTATCGACTACCAAGCTCCTTAAAGAAACAAATTTGCTGACATATGGGAGCCTGTGTTAACATGCGGATTATACCTAAAGTGCAATTCCCTCCTTGATCTTATAAAAGGGACTATTCTCGTCTACCTCTGGCTTTACAAAAGTCTGAGGTTGGTAACCCTGAGCTTCATTCCACCTGTCAATCTCAAGTCCGTGTACCATCTATCATCAAGAGGTATAAAAATATGCCCCCAAGATCAGCTTTCCACCTTCTGAGCAATGTTTGCTGGACTTCCTAGTTCCACCTGGTGCTCCTTGTACCAATGTTTACCTAAGAGCAAGTGGTAATCTGCAAATTTGCCTACACACTCTCCTGATATACCACCCTCGCATCTAAGAATCCAGCAATGATGCCCTAATCTCCATCTTCAACATTGCTAATAGCAGGAAGATGTTGCTTATGTATTCCTCACTTCCATCTCGACTTACTTAAACAAGAACCAAGAACCTGACTAATGCTTCAAGATGCTACTGCTTCATCTGTGCCTTCAGTTCAATCTGGGTTATGCCTTCTCCTGAGTTTTATTGTGTCTGTGTCTAGACTTTGTATGTTGCTTCGCCTCATTGCTTCAGCTCCTTACAAGCATTTGGAGATCTTGTGTTTGGACCCCCCAAGTTCCTCAGCTGGTAAAAAGATGTGCCTTCTTGTCTTCAGCCATAGAGAATAGGCTGAAGAAGGGGCTTTGAGGAGGGGGTGCTGTTGGCCCCAACAATGACATTATCAATCATCACCTTCACCAGCCCTATAAAAGGGCTCTCTTCCATTTCCTCAGCACCTTTGAATTGGATCTTCAAGGTTGTCCATGCTTCCTCCATCCAGTCAAGGTCCTCTGTGGTCTGCCTTTGTCTAGATGGTTCTTCGTTTGATGTCCTAGATGTTCCTGGTCTCCTTCGTCTGATGTTCCTGGTCCCATTCCTCATTGGAGCTCCTTCGTTGTCTCTTCGGTGTCCTGATGTTCCTTGTCCAGAAGTTCCAATGTTCTTTGTCCAGAAGTTCTTGATGTTCCGTGTTCCAGTCCTGGTCCTGATGTCCTCGTCTCTGGCTCTTCGTCCTGCTTCCAGGTTCCTTGCTTGTCCATCTTTCCTGACGTGCCACCGTCGTGGTCCATGACCAGACCATGGGGGGCTGTGTAGAGTGCTTCGTGCCTGCAGTGCAAGTCTCCAGAAGGCCCTTGTTTTTAAAGCCGAGGTCTGTTCCTGAATCCAAGTTCTGAAGTCTTGAATCCTGAGCCTTGAATTCTGAGCTTTGAATTCTGTTCCCGGTCTTGGGGTACCTTGTGCCTGCTTCCGTCCATGCCCAAGACTCAAGCTAGAACCTGCTTTGCTTCAGTGTGGTCCGAGCCACAGGGCTCGGACCACACTGAAGCATCTGAAGCACTGAAGCATCTGTGCGCATCTGTGCGCCCTACACAGGGCGCACAGATGCGCGCCCTGTGTAGGGCGCGCATCTGTGCAGGCCTCTCCTGAATCTTCGACATGTTTCCAATTCCAAATCTTCACTTTCTCGTCTGGAATCTGCTTTGCTTTCGGCGTGCTCCGTGACCAGCCATGGGCGGTTGTGTAAGGCGCACTGCGGTGCAGTACTCACCCGGAACCAGTGCCTGAACCCTGAATCCTCGTCTGAGTCTTCCAAGTATCCTGGATCCTTGTCCGAGTCTTCCAAGTTCCAAGAAACCTTGTCTGGGTCATCCAAGTTCCTTGAGTCCTTGTACGAGTCTTCCAAGTTCTATGTATCCCCGCCTGAGTCTTCCAAGTTCTATGTATCCTCATCTGAGTCTTCCAAATCCTGAGTTCCATGTCTTGTCTTGTTCCTGCCCTCAGCACTCGTCATTCCCAAGCGGCGGGTCCAGAAGGGCTACCACGTGGCCGGATGGCTACTCTTGAGAGCAGCATTGCATTGCATTGCTGGGTCTCACCGGTGTGTGCAGGTCTAGTGGAAGGCTGAGCCTGCCTTGTTCCAGTTCCTGATATTTCTCGCCTTGATCCTGGTCCAGTCTTGTTTCAGCTCCAGCCCATGCCTAAACACTCTCACCTCCCACAGTGTGTGTCTTGGGTCTCCTCCCTGAGCCACGCCGTGGACTAAAGGCTCATATCTCTCTGAGCAAGCGACCACACCTCCACGCTCACAACAAAAGGACCCATCTTTAAATATGAATATCTCTGATCTGACATCTGAAGAAGAGGCCTATGTGTTTTAAAAGCTCTTGTACAATTTTTTTAGGTAAAGGTATTTATTTTTCAGGTATTTTTTAGGAAACCTGTCTTGTTCTATTTACCTAATAGGTGGTGGTTGGTGTTTTAGGGCCTGATGTAATATTTGCATTGTTGTCTTTTTATACGTAATGTTTTTACTGTTTGAGTACTGACAGTTAGTGCCGTTTCAGTATGGGAGGTTTACTATTTTGCAATTGTTTATTCATGGCTTTCTGAGGGCCAAGCCCACACCCAATGCATATTACAAAAATCTTAATGCCATTATGGGTTCCAGCTGTCTTTTGTATTTTGGGGAAAGGGAACAGAGGGAGAAAAACTGCTGAAAGTTTGGGAGGGGGTTATGGGAGGGTAGATGGAATGGAGGGAGCAAAAAGGTTGGTGACTTGATTGTTGGGGGGGGGGGGGGGAATTCAAAATTGAAAGGGGGCTGAGGGAGCAAGACCAAATCCCCTACTATAAATGTCATCGCACACCACTGCTTAAAGTTTTATGGTCAATTGCATATCCAGCGCTCTCCTCCTCACCACCCAAATAAGTAAATAAATAAAACTACTGTTAGTTATTTTGAGTTGAGTTGAATTGAGTTAGTTAAAAAATATTGGAAAGAAAATCTCTGGAAGACTCCTCGGATGGGGTAAAAAAGGAAAAGTTTCTTTCAAAATCTTTAAGAAATGTTGACATCAAATAGCCATACAGGACCACCATGACTATTGTGTTCGCTGTCTGGGTCCAAACCACAATGCTGAAGCTTGTACAGCTTGGGGTAAGATGTCCCCAGAGTTCGTTCCTATCAGGGCTTAAGATTCAATATGCTCTACAAAAATCAAAAGAAAAACATGAAATGGGGGCAAAAAGTGCAAACCTATTACTTCTACAGAACACAGGATGCAATCCATAGTTTGAAAGGACTGAAATTTTTGAATAAAAAATCTCCCACGTCAAGTGTTGGTCAAGAGTTGGCGCAGTCCAAGTCTAGCGCCGAGAGGAACGTTGATGAAGCCATACAATGATGGTGCCAACTGCATGAGCGGTGCGGGAGACACAATGCCTTTGATGCCAATGAGCAACAATTTGGCACCGAGGATTCTTTTAATGACGCAGTCACAGAGTTCATCAGCGCAGGGATTCGCTTTGGCACCAAGCTCAGGACATGGATTGGCACAGAAAAACAGTTCCATGGCACTGAGAACCACTGCATCAGCGAAGAAAAGCAGAATTGCCGAAGAAGCATACTTGCAAAAGGAAACAGAAAATCTAGTGTTTCCTCCTGAGACAAGACTCAGAGCATCAACACAGTCACTCCAAAAAAAAGGAGGATCTACTCTGATTCTCCGACGAAATCGAAACCTCAAATAAAGGCAGAAACAAAGCCACTCCTCTAGACCACTTCTTTCAGCATGGCACTCCTTTGCTAAACAGATGAGGACACAATTTTTTGCTATGAAGGATTTTCCAAGTTCTTATCATGGCACTGAACATTTAAGTCCACAGAAAGAATATTCTAAAGACCAACCTGAGGAGAAAAACAAGGGCTCTCATAAGGCAGAAGGATTTTACTTGCCAAGTTCCAGAGAATTTTCTATACATTCAGATGACTCAATAGGCTCAATGTTATCTATCCCTTTTTCACCAAAGCTATCTTCAACTGCTGTCCCATCAGGTCTCTTGCATGAACCAGTAGGTAGATCCACCCCACCAGAAGATTCTTCCTATCCACACGTTCTGGTCAAATTGTCAGAAAATAATAAATTTAGTCTTGAAAGAGGATCAGTGGAAAAAAGGTTACGAATGAGTTACCAGTTTCTTCAACCTCCAAAGCAAGTAAACTCTAGAAAAGGTACAAACTAAAATGTGGAAAACTTGCTTCTTTATTCACCTTGTATCTACAACCATTGACTCTAAATACAAAATTCAAAGGTGTATGGGGGAACCTAAAGGTGCAGATTTCTCATGGGTCTGTTCAGTTGATGCCACTATGGAGAAGGCCAGTCAAACAAGAACCCATTCGTGAACCCCTCCTGGCAAGGATGGCAGATTAATGGACACTAGTGCGGAAAAGATTTTCCAAGCATCCATGCTAATTGCACAGAACATAGCTGCAACTTTTAGATGACTTTACTCAAAGTTTATCAGCAGAACAGGTCACATATATTCAAATCACATCTGATTTAAAGGCGTGCCCAAAACGCATGACCTGATCCATTTATGACACTTTTGATATAACCTACAGAGGGTTCAGCGATTCCCATATCTGCCAGGAACTTAGCCTGGATGAAAGCCTCAGGGCACAGACAGGATGTGCACGAAAGACTAGCTGATATACCTTGCACAGGTGAAAATATTTTTGGAGAAAGGGTTAATGACGTTGTAGAATACTTTTAGCAGCAAAAATCAGCTGCAAAGCTGGGTTGCAAAATCACTGACTGCAACCCAACGACCTTCCACAACACAAGAACATTACTCTTCATGCCAGTACAAAAGACTGCATTATTCCTCTCAAAAAAGGAAGTTTAATCCATACGCCTATTATTATACAGGCAGCGACCAATCTACATTCAGCAATTTCCTCAGCCTCCATAATTACAATGGCTTCAGCAGTCATCAAGACTTAGAAAGCGGGACAGGCCACAGCAGAAGCAATCACAACAGCCTGCAGGCTTCTGACACTTTGCAAACACTGGATTTGAACCCTTGCGCCCACATTCCTGTTGGTGGACATCTATGTTTTTTCTGTTATTTTGTAATTGGAATGCAATTACAAAAGAGCAATGGGTTCAAGACATAACATAAGAACATGCCATACTGGTTCAGACCAAGGGTCCATCAAGCCCAGCATCCTGTTTCCAACAGAGGCCAAAACCAGGCCACAAGAACCTGACAATTACCCAAACACTAAGAAGATCCCATGCTACCTGTTGCAATTAATAGCAGTGGCTATTCCCTAAGTCAACTTGATTAATAGCCATTAATGGACTTCTCCTCCAAGAACTTATCCAAACCTTTTTTAAACACAGCTATACTAACTGCACGAACCACATCCTCTGGCAACAAATTCCAGAGTTTAATTGTGCATTGAGTGAAAAAGAACTTTCTCTGATTAGTTTTAAATGTGCCCCATGCTAACTTCATGGAGTGCCCCCTAGTCCTTCTATTATACGAAAGTGTAAATAACCGATTCACATCTACCCGGTTCTAGACCTCTCATGATTTTAAACATCTCTATCATATCCCCCCCTCAGTCGTCTCTTCTCCAAGCTGAAAAGTCCTAACCTCTTCAGCCTTTCCTCATAGGGGAGCTGTTCCATTCCCCTTATCATTTTGGTTGCCCTTCTCTGTACCTTCTCCATCGCAATTATATCTTTTTTGAGATGCCGTGACCAGAATTGTACACAGTATTCAAGGTGCGGTCTCACCATGGAGCGATACAGAGGCATTATGACATTTTCCGTTTTATTCACCATTCACTTTCTAATAATTCCCAACATTCTGTTTGCTTTTTTGACTGCTGCAGGGCACTGAGCCGACGATTTCAATGTGTTATCTACTATGATGCCTAGATCTTTTTCCTGGGTGGTAGCTCCTAATATGGACCCTAACATTGTGTAACTGTAGCATGGGTTATTTTTCCCTATATGCACCACCTTGCACTTATCCACATTAAATTTCATCTGCCATTTGGATGCCCAATTTTCCAGTCTCACAAGGTCCCCCTGCAATATATCACAATCTGCTTGTGATTTAACAACTCTGAATAGTTTTATATCATCTGCAAATCTGATTACCTTTCTCGTCATATTCCTTGCCAGATCATTTATAAATATATTAAAAAGCACTGGTCCCAGTACAGATCCTTGAGGCACTCCACTGCCCACCCCCCTCCACTGAGAAAACTGACCATTTAATCCTATTCTGTTTCCTGTCTTTTAGCCAGTTTGTAATCCATGAAAGGACATCGCCACCTATCTCATGACTTTTTACCTTTCCTAGAAACCTCTCATGAGGAACTTTGTCAAACGCCTTATGAAAATCCAAGTACACTACATCTACTGGTTCTCCTATATCTACATGTTTATTCACTCCTTCAAAAACGTGAAGAAGATTTGTGAGACAAGACTTGCCTTGGGTAGAGCCATGCTGACTTTGTCCATTAAACCATGTCTTTCTATATGTTCTGTGATTTTGATGCTTAGAACACTTTCCACTATTTTTCCTGGCACTAAAGTCAGGCTAACTGGTCTGTAGTTTCCCGGATCGCCCCTGGAGCCCTTTTTAAATATTAGGGTTACATTAGCCACCCTCCAGTCTTCAGGTACAATGGATGATTTTAATGATAAGTTACAAATTTTTACTAATAGGTCTGAAATTTCATTTTTTAGTTCCTTCAGAACCATGGGATGTATACCATCCGGTCCAGGTGATTTACTACTCTTCAGTTTGTCAATCAGGCTTACTACATCTTCTAGGTTTACCGTGATTTGGTTCAGTCCATCTGAATCATTACCCATGAAAACCTTCTCCATTACGGGTACCTCCCCAACATCCTCTTCAGTAAACACCGAAGCAAAGAAATCATTTAATCTTTCCGCGATGGCCTTATCTTCTCTAAGTGCCCCTTTAACCCCTCGATCATCTAACGGTCCAACTGACTCCCTCACAGGCTTTCTGCTTCGGATATATTTTAAAAAGTTTTTACTGTGAGTTTTTGCCTCTGTGGCAACTTTTTTTCAAATTCTCTCTTAGCCTGTCTTATCAATGTCTTACATTTAACTTGCCAACGTTTATGCTTTATCCTATTTTCTTCTGTTGGATCCTTCTTCCAATTTTTGAATGAAGATCTTTTGGCTAAAATAGCTTCTTTCACCTCCCCTTTTAACCATGCTGGTAATCGTTTTGCCTTCCTTCCGCTTTTCTTAATGTGTGGAATACATCTGGACTGTGCTTCTAGGGCCGGTGCAAGGGTAGCAGGTCCCCTAGGTGACTTTTGTCTTGCGCCCACCCTCCCCTGTTCGTGCCATGCCGCTCATCCCCTCCCATTCATGCCACCCCCGCCGGTCTCAGGCCTGATTCCTCTTACCCTTCCTCAGTTTGGGGTATATTTTCAAAGGGTTACACGCGTAAGATACATGCGGCAGCGCGCACATGTTATAAAATCGGGTGTACATTTGTGCGCACCAGGTAGCACACCCAGCGCGTAATATTAAAAATCTGGCCCTTTGAGAATAGTCCTTGGTATTAATGGAAACAGAGGGAACACATAAAGGAGGCCCATTTTCCAGCTGATTGAGAAAGCATCTGTTGCAAGGGTTTCTGACGATGGTCTCTTGGAGCAGTATTGAAGCAGTTTGAGATTGAGGGGGAGATCCAAAACGTTCCTACACTGTTCATTATCTAGAATCTTAAAATTAACCAGAAACTCTTCCAGTTAAAGCAAGACTCGCTTCTGTATAATTTTACCCATAGAGCATAATTTAGAAATTGGTAGTCCCCAAATCTGAAAGATTTGATCTGTTATATTGCGATGTAGAAACCACTCGTGAGACTATTGGCAGATCAAGGCATTTGCCATGGCATTGTCCTTGCCAGGCAGATACACTGCTTGGATAAACATTTTTCTGCTGCTTTCCCACTTCCATAGTGCTACACGACTCTGCATAGGCTGATAGAACCTGTGCTTCCCTGCTTGCTGACATCGAACAAAGCCACCTGTTGTCTTAAGAACCCATCCAAAATTCCTACCAAAAGTGATTTCAGAATTTCACATAAATCAGAGTATTACTCTGCCATCCTTCTTCCCTCAGTCTCACTCAAGTTCTAAACAGAAACAACTCCACGCTTTAGACAGAAAACAGGTACTTCTGCTATACATAAAGAGGACAGAGCTATATCCTGCCACTTCTCAACTTTTTGTGGCTTACGATTTCAATAACAAAGGAAAACCTGTTACCAAACAGACTCTTTCCTGTTGGCTCATGCAAGGCATCTCACATTCTTATAAACTCTCTCAGTTAGAATCCCCGATACAAGTCTGAATGCACCAAATGAGGTTGGTAGCTGAGTTAATGGTGTTTGTAAACAATGTATCAATTCGAGAAATATGTCAAGCAGCAACTTGGTCAACAATACACACATTTACGAGGCACTATGCATTGCACAAGGATATTCACATGCAACATCACTTTGGAAAACAGTATTGAGAAACATACTCCACCCAAAAAAAAGTCATTTACCAAGTGAGACTTAACGCAAAAAAAAAAGAAGAAGAAAGGTTATATAGTGTTTAAATGATACACCAAATTCTCCTACAACCCTTAGCTGGGGAATCCAGATGTGTGGCTGTATTGTCCGCTTGTCCACAGCGAAAGTAAAGTTGCAGTCATTCAACTAATTTGTAAAGATTCTTCCTTATCAGTAAAGGAATTAACTAACTATAGACGTACTTCTAAATTATTCTTTATGGGCAAAATTATAGAGAAAGGGATGTTGCTTCAACTGGAAGAGTTTCTGGTTGATTTTCAGATTCTAGCTAGTGAACAGCTCAGAAAATCTCATGGAACTGAATCGTTGCTTGCTTCCTTGTCTGATGATATGTTTAAACTCCTTGTTGATGACTCTCAAACTGGAATTGTGATCCAGCTGGACATAGCCTCAGCCTTTGATACCCTATCTCATGCCTTGTTACTTGACCAGCTAAAATCTATTGGAGTTGGAGATGTTGTATTAGGGTAGTGCTTGTCCTTTTTGACAGATAAGAATTCAGAAAGTAAGATTTGGCGGTGCTAAATTTAAATGGATTCTAGTTACCTCTGCGGTCCCTTAGGGGGTCCACCCTATCAGTGGCCCTTTTTAATATATTTTTACAACCTTTGGGTACGCTTATGAAATCCCTGGACTTAGCATATACGAAGTACGCAGATAATGCACAACTTTTTATTCCTGGGTCTAAGCCTGGAGATTTTCCGGAAGAGTGTTTTACTAGATGTTACGGGAAGATCAAAGATTGGTTTGGTTCATAATCATTCGATATTAAATGAAGATAAAACCACTACATTATGGATAGAGCATGTAGAATGCCCTTCATCTTCTATAACTGTTGCTGGATCTCAGACATTTTGTCTGGTAGAACAAGCTCGAAATTTAGGGGTATTAATAGATGGGAAGTTTTCTCTTAAAAATCTTGTTAAAAATGTTTCTAAAGCGGCATTTTTTAAGTTGCTTTTGGTGATGCTCTTGTTGCTGTCTATGCCCCATGGATTTTAGATTCATTGTTCAAGCCTTGGTATTGAGCTCAGTAAATTATTGCAATTCTTTGGTTATAGGGCTGCCAAAATATTTAATGAAGGTTCTGCAATTGGTGCAGAATGCTGCTGCCAGGAAAATTTGTGGGTTGCAGTGGGGGTATGATGTTATGATACATATGAAAAATTTTCATTGGTTCCCAGTCGCTCAGAGGTCAAAATTTAAAATGCTTTCATTGTTACGAGGAGCTATTTATGATGAGGTTAATTGCCTAATGTGCCTATTTGTAGTTTTTAATCTGCATCACAGAATTTGCTTTTGATACCTTCCCATTATGAATTTAGATTGCAAAGTACTCGCACAAAAGCTTTTTCAATTATTGGACTAAAGTTTCAATGTAAACCGATGAGATTTGTATTTTATACAGGAATGTCGGTATAAAAAAGTTAAAAATAAATAAATAAAATAAATAAATGAATTGCGTTAGGAAGCTGATTATAGGTCCTTTCGAAAAAAGCTAAAAACATTCTTATTTTCACAGGCGTATGCAGGAATTTAATGATAGGTATATCTCTGGAGTTGTGTTTATTGCGATTGGTGCTTTCTGTATCTATTATTTGTATGTTTTATGTATTTTAATATGTGTGCTTTTATTGTCACCCACATTGAATGCTTTCTGATTTGCAGGCTAAAAGATTTTTATATAAAATCAATCAATCGGTCAAATAATTAATGAATTAACAGGTGCTCTGCATGAACAGCAGGACAAACAGCCGAACTTACCTCCCTTGTTCCCGGCAAGTTAGCTAACTAGGGATAGACTGAAGCAAAGAGCGAGGCAGGCGGCAAGCACACCAAGTCAACCTTACGTGCTCGGCGGTCAGGAGGTCTCTTGTATGTTAAATAAAGAGTTTGCAAGGGGTGGGAATTCTCACTCGAGGAACACACAGGTCCCAGGGCAAAACCAGGAATCGCAACAGGCATAAGGATCCCTATTTTGCCACAGGGGTACACTAACACACTAAGATATTACAAAGACCTGTCTGGGCTGACATTTTAAGAGCCTTGTGAAATCATTGCTGCAGGCCAATTGTTTTGCAGACTTGTCCATCCAAGTTGGCCAGGTTTTCAGAATATCCACAGTGAATATGCAGGATATATATTTGCATGCACTACCTCCGCTGTCTGCATGCATATTTTTCACGAATATTACTGTAGATATCCTGAAACACCATCCACTAGTAGTCCCCGAGGACAGGTTTGTCAGGGGCCACATTTATAGATAATCACATTTTTTTTTGTTTTATGATTCTGTAAATAAATAAAAAGAAGGAAATCTGTTTTCCCCTCTCTACAGACTGCTATCCCCCCCTCCCACTCCTCCACCAACAGAGAGAGCATAGCCCGGCAGCTCAGGTGCCATATCCTCACCGGTCACGAGGGCTGGTGGAAAGTCGCCCCCATCAGCAGTGCTGCAGGCAAGCTGGCACAGGCAGGGATGAAGCTCAGGTGCATCCAACAATTTGTACCGCGGTTTGTAACGCTGCTTCGGTGAAACTGACCCGTTGCGCTTGCAACCTTGCGTAAGGCGATCCAAGCTTCACCGCTGCTGAGTCTGGGAACTGTGCCATGCTTATTAAAAGCAGCATTTCCACAGCAGTGATTGCAGAACTGTACGACTGCACATTAGTATGCAAACTGCAGCCAGCTCTCATCTCTTCTACTTGCAGCAAGGGGATAAAAAACGCTGCATAAAGCATCAACATTTGTTTTTTCTTTCTTCCCCCTTTTTATTTTAATTATAGGGCGCGTACTTTTAACAGAGCCACGTTGAAGATGCTTAAGCTGTTAACAATGATTTTTAAGATATTGCGTTACATCCCCCTCTCCCCCCATCAGCTGGCCTCCTCCCGTCCTCAGGATGGCCGACTGTGAAACCCATGAGGTTGTCACGACACGTGGCAGACAATCTTTGGTGGTGGCCCCAGTCCTCTGGTATGATTTGCCAGAAGAGGTTCGTCAGGAATCAAATCTCCTTGTGTTCCATAAGAAGGTTAAATCCTGCTTATTTACAGCTACTACAAGGCTCTGCTGGTTTCCCTTAACCCTTAACCAATAAGCCTGATACTTTTGATGCAACTCCAACATTGCTCTCTGCTTCTACAGCAAGAGATTACGGGGAATTGCACTCAAACAGCAACCAACAAAGACCCTGACTTTGACACTTTGGGAAACTAAGTATGGGGGAGACCTGCTGGCACAGCTGGAGCTACCATAAGCTTGCTGGGCAGACTTTTCTGCCACATTTCTATGCTTCTATTAGACTCCACTGCTGTCCCAACTCTTATCCCAATTCTCTGGGGCTTCTCTTTGCTGCCTGCCTGCTTCCAAAGACCCCCTGCCGGGAGCAAGGAAGGATCGTTTGTAGCCATGGGCTAGGGCCAAAACTTGTATAAAAAAAAAAGTGTTAGCACAGTAACTATTCACTGTAATCATCCGCCGATCCACGGCCCGTGGAACAGGGAGTCCGTGTCGCCTCCCGCACGGTGCTGCCAATCACTCGGCGCCTGCGTGGCTCCAGCGTCATTTCCCGTGCCTGCTCTGTGCCACGTTTTCACAGATGGCCTGTGCAGCCCCAGGAGAAGGCGGGCGGCAGCTGTTTGCAGGGAGCCACTGCCGCCTCTGAGGGGGACAGTCCAGGATCAGGGCGGGTGAGGGCGCAGCACTGTTGGAGAGTGGCGATGTGTTGTTGGTTTTTGTTTTTCAGGATTGGCTTATTGCGGCTTCCATTTCAGTTTTTCTATGCACAGGTTTCAAGGGCTTTCTGGCGCACGGTTTAGAAAGGCAGAAGAAGAAAAGGTTTCACTACAACAGGGGTGGCCAACTGCAGTCCTCAAGAGCCACAAAGAACTCTGGTTTTGAGGATTATCCACAAGGAATATGCACGAGAGAGAGATCTGCAGGCCCTGCTTCCATCCGTATGCAAATCTACCTCGTGCGTTTTCCTTGTGGAAATCCTGAAACCCTGACTGGCTGGGACAAGTCTGGGAACCTCTGGCCTAAATGCCAGGGGTAGGAACCACTTTATGGTAAGCAGCTGGCAGCAGGCTCTGAGAGCTCAGCCAGTCCTGGTTTTTTCCAAGGAAATCTGGCGTCAGCAGGCCAGGGCTCGCAGGCCTGTGGAGGGCCGGGAACAGAACGGGAGAATGAAAGACGGAGCTGCCACTTCCCGCAGGGGGTTTAGGCCAGTCAGGCAATCCCAGGGCACTACGGTATTTGCCGTTCTACCATTTGAAACCAGCCCTGCAGGTACCAGGATGGGGCTGGTCCGAACCAGCCCTGGCCTAAATTCTCCCTCCAGTAATCAGGTGACGTGGCAGCTATGAACCTTCTTTCTGACAATGCTAATCCTAACGATCCCATTTGAATGACAGGCACTATGAAAACGACATTATTCTTTATAGTATCGGAGGAAATTGTAGCAGGTAAAAAGCCAGTTGTGTCCTACCCAATCTTAGAGGTGGGGGGGGATCAGTACAGTGCCAGGAAGAATGAAATCTTCCCGCAGTCCTGACCCTAAGGGGGCGCTACAGGACTGGCAGCCATCTTTCCTCCTTCTCCAGGCTCAAGCGAATCGCCTTTGGGGTGTAGTACAGCTCTCCCTACCCAGCTGGAGAGGAAATTACAGCTGCGGCCTGGGGGCCAGCCCTAGGTAATAAATTGTAAGGACCCATATAGGCAGTGCAAATACCAAAAGCAAAAAATAAAAATTGTTACCGAAGGTTGACAGGAGGAGGGGGAAAGTCATCAGGAATCATCTCCACATCAACGTAGTACTCTGCTGAAAGAGAAAGAGAAGCAGCGCAGGAATGGATTAGAATTCAATATTTGCCTGGGTAGAATTTGATCATGCAAACGGCAGGAAACCTCTCTCATACAGCCTGGTGTGCAGGCAGGGCCGTCTCTGCATGGGTAACTAATCTGGGGTGACCACCCAGGGGGTCCCTGCGCCGGCCCCGCTCCTAACATCTGGGCATCTCTTGGGAGCAGCAGCAGAGCGGGGAGCCCCCTGCGTTCCCAGGCAGCAGAGATACCTGCAGCAGGTTAGGAGGAACGGTTTCCAGCTGCCCCCTAACCTTCAATATATCGGAGGGATGGGGATCTATTCCAGCTGAACCGCCCAGGCCCTGCTCCACGCGGCGTCAGCCCTGTGACAGAGCAGCCGAGCTCTCCGTGGACTGAAGGCAGATAGCGACTGTTTCCTAGGGTTAACCACACTATGCTGCAGAGCGAGAAGCAATCCTGAACAGTTTCCATTCCCCCACCCAGAAAAAAACCACATCGAAGCAGCATGATGGCCCCCCCCCCCCCCCCCTCCTAGGGCTGTCAGCAGTTCCTTGTTCTATGGGTCAGTCTTAGCCGGCCCTGATTTTACCCTGTTGCATGCAGGGGGATGTAGTTCCAGGGATGTAGTAAGGTAAAACCAGGACTGGATCAGCCTGTCGTTTAGGATGGAAATGTTGGCAGCCCTAAAAGGCAGTGATGGTTGAGAAGTAGGGGAAAGATCTTTATTTAAAAGATTTCTAAATGACTTTCCAGGACAAAATGGCTGCCCAAGGTGGTGTACCATACTAAAATTAATAAATGTATAAGAACAATATATTAAAAACAATACTACTATAAACCAGACCAACATCATTTAAAAATAAATAAATAACATAACAAAAGTAGGAGCTTATCAGTCATACCAAATTTAACCACCAGAAAGGGTTAACCGTCTTCAGGAAATAACCACACTGTGTTGGTGCAGCGGGGCTCTTAAATTTGGTTCTCATGACCCCCCCCAACAAGCCTGGTTTTCAGGGTAACTGATATGCAAAATCAGTTTGGTTCTGTCCTAAATGCATCTCATGAATATTTGTGGTGGGTAACCTGAAAATTCCAGTCTTGCACAGGAGTTTGGGGGGATCAAATTTGAGAACTACTGTTGCGGCAAAAGAAGGCCTCCATGCAGCCAACATCACCAGGCTCTGGAAGGTGCCACGACTATTAGGATTAGGAGGATCAACCTCCTAGAGAGGTGCATATTATAATAGTAATACAAAGGAAAGCAGGAGAGGTGTGGTGACCTCAGTGTTGTCATTGTCTAGTACCGCCATGCCTGGGCATTTGGTAGCACCCAAGTTGTCATAACCCAACTGATGTATAGCATGGGCTAAAAAAGATGGCGCAGAACCAGCCCCATGGCTCAGGCCATATCATTGCACGCAATGGGGCACCAGACCAGCGTTTGGGTCTGCTGTCTAATGAGGCTGGCAGGGCCTGGGCACATCGCGCACCATCATGGTGTCCCCTGTCAGACACGGAGCATCTCTGGGGGATCATCTTGCAGGAGACATCTCGCCAGCCCTGAGGGCCGGTGAAAAAAAACAAACTCAATCTAGGCACTCTATCAAGGGTAAGCAGATTATATATCGGGGGGGTGGGGGGGAGGAAACTATGCACATAAAATATGAGACGGCACAATATGAGATTGGTAACGATGACCAAGGTTAGTCTTATCCATTAATAATGCTGAGTACAATTGGTTGGCTACAGTAAGTAAACACTTGTGTGCTTTATAGATCTGATATTTGGCGCTGACCCCACCTAAGTCAGCACAGGGTCTATACAGTTGGCCAAAATAAAATGTCACCTTCCCCTTCCTCCACAAGTATATAATGCTTTAGAAGGGTCATTTTCAAAGGGACTTCCATGGATAAAGGAGTGCTTTACCTGCAGAAATGGCCCTTTAGAAAACCGTGACACCAATATGCGTGTAAAATTATGCACATACACACTGTATACATGTACATTTAGGTCTGACCGGGGCTTTGCCCATCACTAATTCATTCCTCGGCATTTTTCCATCAGTTAGGCATTGCCAAAACCCCAACTTTTTGTGGGATAGGCTTCCCGGGGTATATAATCCCTTGGAGCATGCCCGAAGCCCCAGTAGGCCAATCTGCCCCCGTGTATTGCTTTTTATTGTATTATTTTTGCTTTGTGAACTGCTTTGGGTTGGGTTATACCTAAGGAATGCAGTATACAAATACAACAAAATGGAGAATCATATCCTAAGAGTGACATATCATCTCTGTTTCTCTAAGGCTATATGTAAGCCGGGAGTACAAAAAGTGTCAGAACCAGTGCTGTACCTTGTTGGGGACTTGAACGTTTCAGTGCTCTAGAAGGCGTTGTGTGTTTACTGTAGGGCTCAATGGTTGCCACGTCGTCATAATCCTCTTCTGCCTCACTGCAACGGGAGAGAGAAATGTGAATTGGGACCTTGCAGAAATAGCCAGGACCTTCCTGGTCATCTGCCATATTCTCATAGTGGCAAAATGCCAAATGCTTTTGCTATGCTAAATTGACTTTTGCTAGCATGAACATTCAATTTTAAATGGAGTGCCCTGCACGGAGTCTGTCTGACGTATTGCTGTGCCATTATAGCAGGGGTCAGGAACCTATGGCTCTTTTGATGGCTGCATCTGGCTCGCAGACAAATCTTTAATAAAAAAGTAAAAATCTAACAAAATCCCCCACCCTCCTGACGGCCCCCAAGACCTCCAAAATTAATTTACAACCCCCACCCTCCTGACCCCCCCAAGACCTGCCAAAAGTCCCTGGTGGTCCAGCGGGGGTCCAGGAGCGGTCCGGGAGCGATCTCCTGGACTTGGGCTGTCCGCTGCCAGTAGTCAAAATGGCGCTGAATGCCCTCACTATGTCACTGGGGTCGACCAAAGGCGGCGGTAGCCCCTGTGACATAGTAAGGGCAAAGGGCCGATGGCTGCCAGTAATCAAAATGGCGTCGACGGCCCTTTGCCCTTACTATGTCACAGGGGCTACCGCCGCCATTGGTCGACCCCAGTGACATAGTGAGGGCAAAGGGCCATCGGCGCCATTTTGACTACTGGCAGCCGACAGCCCAAGTCCAGGAGATCGCTCCCGGACCCCCGCTGGACCACCAGGGACTTTTGGCAGGTCTTGGGGGGGTCAGGAGGGTGGGAGTTGCAGTAAATTAATTTTGGAGGTCTTGGGGGGCGTCAGGAGGGTGGGGGGTTGTAGTAAATTAATTTTGGAGGTCTTGGGGGGGCATCAGGAGGGTGGGGGTTTTTGTTAGATTTTTACTTTTTTATTAAAGATTTGTCTGCGAGCCCTGGACCCCTGCTGGATCACCAGGGACTTTTGGCAGGTCTTGGGGGGGGGGGGTTAGGAGGATGGGGGGGTTGTAGTAAATGAATTTGGTAGGTCTTGGGGGAGTCAGGAGGGTGGGGGGGGGGTTGTAGTTAGTATGGCTCTCACGGAATTACATTTTAAAATATGTGGCGTTCATGGCTCTCTCAGCCAAAAAGGTTCCCGACCCCTGCATTATAGCATCTGATCAATCACCTTGGCCTTGTCTTCTATTCAGTTTATTTATTTATTTAGATTTAGATTCCTCTTTTTCGGCACTTCGCTACCTGCCATAAGAAATAATAGGGATGCACTGTTATTTTGAAAACATCATCGAAACAACAAGGTGTTTGGGGTTTTTGTTTTTGTTTCCCATCCAAAACAGAAAAAAACAACCAAATGTCATTTTGCTTTGCTTCCATTTGTTTTAGTGCAAAATAAACAGAAACTGAAATTTAAAAAAAACAAGTTTTTTTTCCATGCATGTCCCTTAAAAACAGGGACTGCTTGGTTCCATTTGATTGGTCCAAACTGCCCATTCTGCTGTTTTTCTTGTGCCACAGTTCCAATTCACTTGGGCTACCGGGTGGGCAGGAAACATTTCTCATGACTGAAACAACTTAAAAATCCAAACAATTACTTTCAGCCAGGGCTTTCTGTTCGTGTTCAATGTTGACCACTTGTCTGGAGTCGTCACCACTCTGCTTTGAAGCGACGAGTTTGGAGGGGAAAAAAAAGGAATAGGAACCGAGAGGTGTGCACTTGAATTTTGGCCATTCAAACCAGCAAGCAACTGGTCCAGGTTTTCCCTAGCTCACAAAATTCCAGCCAAACCCCAAATCGAATCAACTGCACAATGTGACCCTATCTAGGGATCTATTGAACAGATCACACAGCGGACCCGCCAGCACATCTCTGAGCTCCCTCAGTGTCCTGGGATGAACCTCATCAGGCCCCATGGCTTTGTCCACTTTCAGTTTCCTCAGCTCTTCAAAGAAGGTTGGGGTATTTTTGCATCTTGAGCCAACTTTATACATGGGCAAATAATAAGCCTTAGAAACAGGGGGTATTACATTTTCAGGAATCTTCAGAACCTCAAAAAGAGATGACCTCAGCATTTCAATGGGAGATAACATGTTTTTCTTCGGAAAGTTGATAAACCGAGGATTATGTCGCCTAATGACATTCTTTAAATTCCTAATTTTATTTATCAAATGAAGATGATCACAGATTCCTGAAGCACTGTGGTTTTACTATCCAACAATTAGACCTTTTGAGAGACAGCTTCAGACTACTCTCGAAAATGTTTCAGTTTTAATGTCAATCCCTGTTGTTGGTCCAGAAACTGACCCACTTGCAGAAAGAGCTTAGATAATGCTTCCCAAATTACATCCAGCATCACAATCTGTGGTTTAGGATGCGAAAAACATTGTACCTCTTCTGAAGAAACCAACTCGCCAACTTGGCCAGAGGAAGAAGCAGGAATGATAGCGGAACGGCTCAATACAGCCTCCATCTTCCCAGAAGCCACCATAACTTCAGCATCTGACAACAATGGCTCTGGTACTACCAGAACATTCTTGGAGCACAACGTGTTGTCATCCAGGAACCACCTTTGCAAGTGGAACACTTGCAAAGGTGGAACACTGGCTGGAGAGGGATCTGATGCTGCTCTGGGGAGAGTGACACCTCCAGGTCTAGGAGAGGAACAGATGAACCTACAACCTGTTTACATTCCAATGACCTGCCACCGGAGAGAAACACAGGGTCCACTGGAGGGAGAAGATGCCAATCCATAGACTTGTGGGTTTCACGCCCGAGTTGTTCAGGTAGACATGGGCCTTACTCTTCCCTCATACTCATTGAAAAAGTAAGTAATGTGCAAGAAAACTGCTTATAAGGAGAAACGAGGTCAGGATCTCCATATCTCAACATTCAGTGTGCGGCCATCTTGGATCCTCTCCATCCACTGTATTTTTTTTTAATTTTCCTAATTTGTTATGCAAAAGAAGTAGCAATAATAAAAGTGGCTGACAGACACTTGATAATCACGTGGAGGACCATATTAAAAAACATTTGGAAATATAACTCAAAGGTTATCCGTCTAAATCGCAAATTTGACATATTCAGGCACTTATTCAGCTAAATTATAGCTGATAAAAAAAAGGGCATTCTAGGGAGGGGTTGAGCTATCTGGGTAACCTAGCCAAATATCAGATATATATGGTTAGGTTAGCCAGATAAATTTAGGCCTGCTCCAGAGCTAGTCTACCCATGTAAAAGGGCCTGTGACCCAATCCCCAACAAGGCAACAAAATTTCTTCTGGCCCTAATGGGACATGCATTCTCCCACTTCCCAACCCCAACTAAATACAAGAAATGGGATCCCCACTCCCCCCACACCTGCCCATTCATAAAAATATAAATCGTTATCTGGTCGCTGCCCCCTCCCGACTCACCTACCAGCAGGCCATAGAGCCTATTATGCCTCTGCCCCCTCCTCCAACTCCCCTGATATCCCTGCCGGGAGCGACCTACCCGTTTCCCCTGCTCCCAGGGCTTCCAGCACAGAAGAGTAAGATACAGGGGGTAGTCTACGCTTCCAGCAGTGCCGTTTACCCGGGTATATTTTGAAGATATCCGGATAAGTAGCAAGTTATCCAGCCACACAAGACCGACTAACTTAAAAACCTAAACGGTTATATTCAAACACAGCTAGTTAGGTTTTTAAGTTAGCCAGCTACATGTAGCCACTGGTGGATACCTTTAAGTGGGTATATCCAGCTGAATATACGGAACAAATTATCCAACTAACTTTAGCCCGACAACTTGTCTTCTACCTCCAGATTTCTGGGCTTTCTTACCGTAGAATTTACTTCTTATTGCCTGCCATTCCACACTTACAGCTCCAAGGCCGTTTCTTTGTTAACCACGTTTGCCATTTAACTTGAGAAACATCGGGTGAAGGTGGAGGGAGAGTTTCCCCCTCAGAATTCACACGTACACCCTCTGCATCAATTCTTGTCAGTCTGTCAGATTTCTGAAAAATTCGACTCAGTAGGGTAGAGACAGACGAGGGCATTTAATTAAAAAAAAAGTTAAATGTAAGAACATAAGTTGTACTATGCTAGGTCAGACCCAAAGGTCCACTGAACCCAGCATCCTGGGTCAGGTGAAATCTGGAAGTCCATTACTTATTGCCTAATCCCAGAACTAAGGGATGGCAATTCCCAAACCTGCCTGACTAATTATTATTAACGGATCTGTCCTCCAGGAACAGTCCAAATTTTATATTTTTTTAGAACCCTGCTATACCATTAACCTTGACTGCCTCTTCTGGCAACATATTCCACAACTTTAATTATGCGTCGACTGAAAAAAAATACTTTCTTAAATTTTGTTCTAAATGTGTTACCAGTTAGTTTTACGGCATGGCCCCCCCCTTAGTCCTAGTACTATTTGAAAGGGTAAAAAATCATTCCCTATAAACTTTTCTTATGCTACCCATGGTTTTATAAACCTCTATCAAAACCCCTCTGGGGTATATCTTCTCCAAGCTGAAGAGTCCTAACCTGTGTAGCCTCTCATCATAGGGATCCATTCCAGCCCCTTTATCATTTCTATTGCCCTTCTCTAGTTCTTGAAATGAAGGACCGGACCTCCACGCAGTACTTACGGTGCGGCCGCACCACGGAGCGATAATTAGCTGCTCTGTGGGGACACATTTTCTAGAAGCTGGGCCTAGCCAGCTAATACCCAAAGACAGCTGGCTAGAATCTTTCCAAAACCTCCTCCTCAGAGACATTTCCACATTACGTGGGCTCTCATGGATCCCAGGGTGGCACACGGATATCTAGAAGTCTGGGGAGTGATTTTATTTGTCATGTGATCTCATCTGACCTATCGTAGCGTTTCATCCCCAAGGGCCACTTTAGGATTCAAAGGGGTTCTAAATCCCTGGTTAAGGGGGGTGGGCACTGAAGGGAGGGGGGTATCCGGGGGCTCATCCCATGGCCTTCTTTTGCTAGTGGAGCAGATCCATCTGGGGGTGGGTGGGGCAGGGCGATATTCCCATATGCAGCAGCCTGGGCCCTCCATGGCTTCCACCCTGGCTGAATGGATGGAGCCGGGGGTGAACAGATCAGAGGAGGAGGGGCTAAGACGCAGGCAGAGCTCAAGCCGGCCTGGGTCAAATGCTAAGCACGGACCAGTGGCCAAATTTAAAGAAAGCCATTTGGAGGAACGGCTGTAGAACTTACACAGGTCCCTGTGGACTGAAGGGAGAGGACGTTTTGTTGCTGAAAGTGATGCAGGTCCTCTCGCTGGCTTTGCTGCGTCATCCCCGGATCTCACGTTGGTAGGCAGCACATTGATTGCTTTTCCTTCTAAAACCCTGCACTTTTCATTCTTTGATGCTGCCAAATAAAACTCATCATGGGGCAGGTTTAAGTTTCAGGCCAATAAATAGTTTTGAAACAGCACAACGTTTGGCCGAGGACTGAATTTCCTGCAACTTTTGGAAGGGGGGGAAAAAAAAAACCCTTGCTGAGAAAAAGAGACTGCGCTCACAAACGTTTCCATAGAAAAGCACCGTAGTACTTCTGATCTGTTCTTAAACCGAGCACTTTTGGGGAACACATCCTCACTGCACTTTTGTTTGCATAAATTCTTTACAGGTGGTTTGTTTTCCCTTATAGATTTTGCAGGAAATTAAACCCTTGGGTAAAAGATGCGCTATTTCAAAACTGGGCAAGCACCCTCTAGGGATGTGCATTCGTTTCATACATTTCCCATTACATGTCAATTAGATGTGCATTCGTTTCATATGTTTCATATTACATGCTTGTATAGGAAACGGATGAAACGAATGCACATCCCTAGCACCCTGGCCTACAGGCTTTCGGCACCTCTTTGCCCTAATTTAGCCAGAAACTTAAATCTGGCTTCAGAAGTCGTGCCCTGATGATAGGCAGGACCTCAGCTTTGGGACCTGCTCCCCACAATTCGCCTCTTTACCTGCTGCATGTTTTTTTGGTAAAGGGAGAACCATGATCAACCTCTGAGATCAGGGGAAGACATTGGAGAAGGTGAGGCCTGCACTTGCTAAAACGAAAGGTTGTACAAGGTGCAAAGGTTGCTGGGAGGGGGGGGGGGGGGAGTGACGAGCACCCTAGCAGAGAGCAGAGAGAGAGAGAGAGAGACAAGTAGGGGGCGGCTCCTGTCCCCTCTGGAGGCCAGTTCTGCAGCGGGAACCACATTCTCCTGGTCCCTCTGCTGGGAGGGACTCTTTGGCCCGGCCCACAAGGATTGCAGTGCCGGGGGAGGGGGTGGGCTGAGGATGAAGGGGTAACAGGCCAGCGGCCATCATGGGGGCAGGTTAAACCTAAAGGGATGCACCAAAGAGGCAGAGCCTTTTGTGGGCCACAAGGGAACCTTGAGAGGGGAATGTTTTTTGTTTTAGTTAATGTGATGTGGCCTGGTTTTCCCCCTGGTGAGAGCAGGGAGGTGGCTGGGTCTGCATTAGCCTTTTGTATGTTGCATTTGATGTATTTTATTGCTTTTTATGATGTAAACCGCTCCGGGTCCCTTTTTGGGAGGAAAAGGGTGGTATATAAGTATAACTTTAAAAAAAAAAAAAGTAAGGGTGCAAGAAGCTTCCGGCTCCCTAGACAGAGGTTGAGACACACTTAACGGTCAGGCAGACTGAGTAATGGATTGCGGTTGCATTGCAGAGCAGTTTCCTTCAGCGAGGTGAAGAAATAAATCAAAAAAGAGGAATGCAGTGTAATTATGAGGAACATGGGCAATCTGCCTGGAAACGCGAGAGCAGCAGCAGCAAACTCCCGGGCGCACCAGCAAACCAGCCAGTAGCAACCATAATCTAATTGTGAGCCACTTCAGTGAGCAGCCACCGCAATGCAAGCCGTCGTACCCGTCGTGAAATTAATAGCGACTGGGAGGAAGGGCCACGTGTGATGACTGAGGTGTGGCAAGGACCCCCCCTCCCCCCCCAGGTGTGCCTCTTGGGGATCTCTAGCAGGCCAGCGGCATCGGGACACAGAGCAAATGATGGCTATAATGGGTTTGCGGGTACTGGAAACACGGCCTCTCTACCCCCTGCTCCTGGCTTGCGGGCGCTCGGAGTATATTATTGTGGGTTTATATAACTGATAACTGGTATCTCGGCCATCTCACATTAAGCATGTTTGTCTGGCATAGTTGTGTGATTATTAGGGCTTCCACTAGAACGCAAGCTCCACAGAGCAGGACCTGTCTGTTATGGGTATCTGTACAGTGCTGTGTGTCCAGTCCTGCTGTTAACTCCATTCCCGCACCCATCTGTTGACTGAAAATAGCTCTAGAGTAGTGCCCTTCAGTTCACCAGGGCAGTTATTGACCTCCTGAGAACCCACTGGCTATGCGGACCACACTACGGGCTTTCTGCCAACATGTACAATATAAAATTGAGAGGGGGTCGCAGCCGTGCTGGCTGTAGGGTGACACCCCCCCTCCCCCGCCCCCCCCGGGCAGGAATAGCCTGGAATAAATAAATCCTGCAATTTAAAATATGGGATCAAATTATTTTTGTTCATCAAAACTGGTGAATAGCCTTCTGCCGGAAAGTTTTCCAAGTCCTTACACTGGGTGACTTCAGCCTTTGGAAAAGCTGCTGCAAGCCATTGGTGACCCAGTACACCCTCACCCAGGATATGATCCTCCCCATCTCTACCTGCTGCACTAACAAAGCCTACACCACCCCCCTCATATGACGGATAATATTATGGTGGTTATCCTGTAACAGCACAAACAAGTCCGGAAATATTTGGATATGATGGAGACCTGTGAACTGATTTATAAGACGTTGAAAAGGACCCTGCTGGTAGTTTGACTGGTGAAACCTATAGGTAATAAGAAAATATCTAAAACATATCTTCTGCAACAGTGGGAGAACAAGCTACAGTTGAGGGAATATTCAATAGCTGCCGCTTCTTGGCAGGTGCACAGAGCTGGCATCCTCTCGATCGGAAGGTTGCTGGCTCTAGTCCCTCACGATAGGACCGTACAGCTAACATGGACCTGCCACGCTCGCTGAATAATGCAAATATATTGGTCCTCAAGGAATGGAATATTGACCACGACTGACCCCCCACTGACAGGCATTGATCACAGACATAGGAATCATATCCAAGCACGGGTATTGCTAACCATCAGAGAACCTGTGACTTTAACACCATCACCAGAGGAATGGAGCCGGACTGTCCCTATGGGAATCGGCAGACGGAGAATAAATAGTCAGAACTGGGCCCTTACCTTGGTGAAGAGTTAGCAGGCTGAGGAAGCCCAGGAGGAAATACAGGCTTGGGGCCCAGGTGAGCCCAAGAGTGTAACGGGGACAATGCAGGAATCTTCTGTTTCAACCGATCTAAATCAGCAAAGAAAAGGAAGGCTTTAAAGTGGTCGTTGCTTATTACCAAATGTAGGTCTTTCTATTTCTTAAGCCTGCTGCACAATTTACTAACAAAAGGTGGTGGTTTCATATATTTCAAAGGTAAAACCATCCAGGTCAAAACCTTCTTTTTATTTTTTAATCATAAACACACCATCCAACCTCCCCTGTATTCATTTTTGTTGTGCTCGAATGTGTATAAATTCACCTAATTTAATGCTTCATTAATTTCATGGCTACCGTCACGCCTACATGTACATGGAGCCAACTAAGGCTTCTTAAATGAATGGACCCAAAAAACAAATCGGTAACCGATCCAGTGAACTGTGTAGCAGTGACGACAATGAGAATCGGATAAAAGAAAGCCCTTTATTAAAACGCCCGACTCTGGCCGAGTTTCGCTCTTTTTGCACAGAGCTGCCTCAGGGGCAATTCATTCAAGCAGGACTTGGAAAAGTCAATATCGTATTGATTATCCTACAGCACGGATGATTTCACTCCAAAGCAGTTAGACTTTCATTTGTTCACGTAGCGATGCTGTGTAGTGTCAGCAATGGAATTGAATGCATTCGATATATATTGAATCCACATAACGAGCAGTTATAATCAATACGATATTGACTTTTCCAAGTCCTGCTTGAATGAATTGCCCCTGAGGCAGCTCTGTGCAAAAAGAGCGAAACTCGGCCAGAGTCGGGCGTTTTAATAAAGGGCTTTCTTTTATCCGATTCTAATTGTCGTCACTTCTTAAATGAATGGCCATCGCCGCCGCAAAGAACTTAGCTTTGTTGAAAAATTCTTAGACTCTGTGCGTATGAGAACCCCCTTCTTTCTTTAGCCACACCATTACCAAAAAAAAAAAAAAAAAATCCCTTACACGCCCCATTTATGGCCGGAGGAGAATCTGCTGGGCAGAAGGGGGGGAGGGGCAGGGGTTGGCCAGTATATGTGCACTTATATCTCTGTGTTGATTTGAACTACAAAATTTGGGAAAGTTTTTTTTAAATAAATCTCTAAAATTATCTTCTATGCTTCCGCTAATGAGTCTTGACCAATTCCCGCGCCCGCCACGTATTTTGCCAAGCATGTTTTTCTAAACCCAAACTGGGTGTGAGAATTCAATATCTGCATAATAACGCGTGCATTTTTATTTATTTTTTTATTTTCACTTGCTTTTACAATATTGCACTGAAAGTGCAGGGGATCAGCCTGGCCGGAGCATAAATATTTAGTGCCCTGGGGTCAGGGCCCCCGACCTTGCTAATACATCTTGAATGGCGCAGCTCTGCACACTGAGCACGACAACCCAGACTTTATAACTTTTCTATCAATCTTTTTTTTTTTTACTTTTTTTTATATACTTTGTTAATTTTTGTAAACTTGTATGCAGACAATGCAGGCATTTGAGTGCTGTCATGCAGAGTAAAAATTATTTTCCCAACTTTTGAGTTTTGGGCTACCTTTGGCCCAGATTGGGTGACCCAACACTGGGCTGGAAAAAAAAAATGCTTGGCAGCTGGCAACACTGCCGGGGGGTCCCGGATTCCTTGCGGGAAGCGATACCTTTCGTGAGATCACCAGGAAAACTATTCACACACTTCTGAGGTCACATAGACAGGTCCTGCCATTAAATACAGTGGATAAAGCCAGTCAGGCGATGGCAGAACGTCCCAGGTGAAAGCCACTACTCTGGTGCAGAGCAATGCCACGCTGGAACCATGAAGGCACGCCGCCTTTCAATTGGGACGTAAAACCTGCTGCTGGTTAAAAGGGTTTATTTATTTAGGGCTGCCCCGCTGTGTGGCACCCCCTCTGCAGCCTCTCCAAAATATGGGATATTATATTATTTAATCATCGTTCCCCACATTGAGCTGTCAGAAATGCAGGATATAAATACAGTTTGATTGATTGAGGATTATGTTTCTTTTTTTTTTTTTATTCCTCCCCAAGCTGGAAAATGCATTTTTTGTTGAAAAAAGTCTCTAAGTCACTAGTGGAGGTGAATTGTCCCCTGGGGGAATAAGACCAACCACCCAAGAAGGGGAAGATTAGAAACACGCGAGTCAAAAGAAGACAAGGGGGGGCCCTTGTGGGAGTTGAGGAAAAAAATGGAGTCATTTTACGTTTAAAGGTATCGCTCATGCAATATAGAAAAGTGAATGTTGGGTGTTTTTCAGTGCAAGTAAGTGCTTGCAGCTAATTGACGTTTGGATTGCACAACCTCATGACCCACATAATCCAGCTCTATAATACTGCCGTAAAGTGAAGCAGCAGGAAATGGAATGTGCATTTTTTTTATTTGGTTACTTTTATGTGCAGACATTAAATTTATGTGCATAAAATCGTATTTATATGCACGAAAATCTACTTAAAGCTTGACTGCATTTTACATGCATAACAAAACTAAATTAAAAAATGTAACAAAAAAAAACCCCACTAGTAGGAAAAAGAAAAATAATTAAAATTGTATCCCCTGCACATCCCTATAAAAATAGCACTCTCCCTTCTGAAGACCTGAGGTTGGTTCGGAGGAGAGTGCATTGTCTGCTGGAAGGGATGAGCAAAGCTGTAGAGAGCCCGTGGCAGGAAGCAGTTAATCATGGCGAGGCCAGTAGTTCTGAAGGGGTGAAAACTTTCAAACAGGCGTACATATACATGTGGCACATATATGGGCACGTGGCAATTTGCTATCCTGAGCGCACATTTTATAAAATAACCCTGGTACGTATACTTGTGCTCCCAGCTTTAAGCTTGTGCCCACACACCAGCGTAAGTCAGCTTCGGGCTACGCAAGTGGCAGAATTTTATAACAGATGCACGTCCAGCCCCCGACCAGCTTCACCAGTTCTTCTCCAGTTTGCCCATTCTAGAGCTGGGTCCTCCAAACCCCTGGTTCTTTTAGTCTGCACTCCGCTCCGTTAACCCAGACCCCTCAAACACTTCAGAGATGCCTGAAAATAAATTAAGAGCATAAGAACATGCTATACTGGGTCAGACCAAGGGTCCATCAAGCCCAGCATCCTGTTTCCAACAGAGGTCAAACCAGGCCATAAGAACCTGGCAAGTACCCAAACATTAGATAGATCACAAGCTACTGTCCCTTACTGATTACCATGATAGCAGTTTATGGATTTATCCTCTAGGAACCTATCCAAACCTTTTTTAAACCCAGTTACACTAACTGCTGTAACCACATCCTCTGGCAATGAATTCCAGAGCTTAACTATGCGCTGAGACTTACACTTCCTCCAGAGCAGAAGTAAATTTGTGCTCAGCTACACCTGGGTGCGCATCCAGGTGTGCAGCTATTTGTGCACAATGGGGCAGATTTTCAAAGGGATACGCACCTAAGAATAGCGTGTAACCCCTGAAAAGCTGCCCCCTTCCACGCCCTGTGCGCGCTGAGCCTATCTTCCATAGGCTCGGCGGCGCGTACAAGCCCCGGGACGTGTGTAAGTCTTGGGGCTTTCCTGGGGGAGCGTGTCGGGGGCGTGTCGCGGCCGGCACGTCATCGGGGGCGTTCCGTGGGTGGGGGCCGCGAGCGTGATTCCGGCCCAGGGGCGTGGCCGCGGCCTCCGGACCAGCCCCCGGACTGGAACATGGTGCGCTGGCAGCCGGCCGGGCACGCGCAAGTTACGCCTGCCCCGGGCAGGTGTAACTTGTAAAATAAAGGTAGGGGGGGAATTAGTTAGGGCTGGGGGTGGGTTAGATAGGGGAAGGGAGGGGAAGGTGGGGGGTGCCGGAAGGAAAGTTCCCTCCGAGGCCGATTTCGGAGCGGCCTCGGAGGGAATGGAGGATGGCTGCGCGGCTCGGCGCGCGCAGGCTGTCGATTTTGCGCAGCCTTGCACAGGCCGACCATGTATTTTATAAAATCGGGAGTAGATTTGTTGCGCGAACAAATCTACTCCCGCGCACACCTTTTAAATCTAGCCCAATATCTCTTGGCCCCGCCCTGGGACGCTCATGCCGACCACATTCCACCCCTTTTCTTCCTGATGTGAGATGGTGACGCATATGCACGCATATGGGTGGCTTATAAAAGTGAGTGGACAGTTAAGTTTGATCATTACCCATGCAATAAACGTTCCGTTTGTCAGCAACCTTTTTCAGGGGACCCCCTTACCTTTTTGTGACAAAGGAATGTTTTTCACTTGCGTTCTTTGACTGGCTGTGGTTCTGTGGGAGTTATTTACTGCAGCCTTTTACTACATAGAGGTAAAACACGATGGTGCTTGCGTGATGCATGACAGAACATGGCAGCGCAATAAATCGTGGACGCACCGAAGCTCCATTAGTGCACTACATAGTTTTTCTGATCTCACTTTTGCAGTAGTAGAGCAACCCAAACCCTCACCACAGGGAGGGGATTTTTTTTTTTATAAAATTTTATTGCAAAAGGAGCAAAAGTGGATTTATTATTTTGGCACTGTGGAACCAGAAGGACTGAATAAGGAAATTGACTGGTTGGGCTTTCAGGATTGATAGGGTGGCTTTTAGACTTGGGGCCAGATCTTAACAAGGTTACGCGCGCCGGGCCTAAAGCCCCGGGATGCTTGTAAAGGGGCGGGGTGGTCCGGGAGCGGGACCAGAGGCCTCTGACAGTGCGGCCATTTGCTGCTGGGTTGGAGGATCGTGTGCCGGCAGGCGCATAAGATAAGACAAAGGTCGGGGGGGAGTGTTAGAGTAGGGCTGGGAGGGGGAGGTTAAGGGAAGGGGTGGGAAGGTCAGGCTAGGGGGAAAGGGAAGTTCCCTTACACACCGCTCCGATTTTGGAGGGGCCTGGGAGGGAACGGGGGGAGGCAGCGCGGCTCGGCACCTGCAAGGTGCACAATTGTGCAGCCCCTTGTGTGCGCCGACCCCCGATTTTATAACCTGCGCGCGCACCTTTTAAAATCTACCCCCTTCGTCTTGCTGATGGACATATTTTCTCTATATGACATCATTTCCTTTATTTGGGTAGTTAAGTGTTATTAGCCCTTTAAACAGGAAGGGATTTCCTTTTGCTGAGAACACGTCCGCCATTTTCAGTTTAAGTGTCCAATGGCGTGTGTGTGTGTGTGTGTGTGTGTGTGTGTGTGTGTGTGTGTGGCTTATATATGTTTTTTCTTGAATTATATGTCTATATTATCTGAAGCTTGATTTTATGTTTTGTTTTATTTTTAGATGATAATATAAAACCCCTGAAGAAGGCGTTGTTTGCCGAAACATGGACTGTGTTGGGTTTTTCCAATACATAGAAAATGGTATACAGTGTCTCAGTTATTTTTCTGATTAGCATTACAATTTAAGTAGAATAAAATAAAAGAATTGTGTAATTTTGGTAAACTTGTGCTTTGCGGTACATGATTTAAATCCATGGTGTAGATGTAACGGATACTGCCCGAGGGGAGACAGTGGATTAACCTCAATGCACCGGCTTTTCTGATACTGCTCTCCTCATTTCCGACCGAATTTTAAAAGCCCGGCACACATAAAAATCAATACTTACGCGTGTGGTCGGGCCCTGTGCGCGTCGCGTACGTTTTCAAAAGGGCCTGACCACGCGCATAAGTGCCGATACGCGCACAAGTGCCGGGCCCTGGTCTGGGCAGGGAGGGGCAGGACAGAGGTGGCCAAGATAGCGGCCATTAGCCGCTGTCCCGAGGAGGCAAGCGCCAGCGGCCGGCGCACGTAAATTACTTCTGAGGAAAGGCAGGTTAGGTTTAATTGGAGTGGACTGGGAGGGAACTGGGGAAGGCTCAATAGCGTCGCTGCACGAACTTTACGAAACCTCACTCCGCCTTCTGCATGCGGATTATAAAACCTGGCACACACGTGCGCGCGGCCAACGGATTTTATAACATGCACATGCTAGCGAGCGCACGTTATAAAATGGGCACATCCATGTGCCCGTGCCGGGAACCGCGCGCACATGGACACGCACGCATCTTTTAAAATTGACCCCTTTGTTTTTTAGTTATCATACGTATTGTCTTGAGAAGGATTTCTTATTGTCTTATATTTTGTATTCCCTCTCTTTTGTGATTTTGGGACAGATACATTCCTTTCATCTCACTCCTCCCTGTCCCTCTCACCCAGGTTATTCCTATCATCTCTTGATTCCACCGTGCCCTTCAGCCCCTTCCTACCTCCCATCTTATACACTTACTCATGCCACCCAATCGCCAAATCCCCCCTGGTTCTCTACAAACCTCTGCTCAGTCTCAAGTCTCCTTGTCCCCCTCACTCATTTTCCAAGCTTCCACTCTCCCACCCACTCTTAGAGTCCCTGCTCCCCTCCATTCCCAATGTTGAAATCCCGGCCCTCTTGCCCCCGACTCTACCAAATCCCCATTCTTCTCAACCCTGCCCCTGCTCCCACCCAAAGCCCAGTCCCCTTCTTCTCCACCCAATAATCTCTGAGTCTCCACTCCCCACGAAATCTCCACTCCTAGAAGCCAACTTCCAAAATATTTTGGGGGGTGCTAAACTCAATAACAATTACCCACAGAACTAGCACCTTTGACCCCAATCCATGAGTCCTTGCCTCTCTCCCTCCTCCCCCCATCCTCCCACGCTCCTCTTCTTGTTCCGCATCTCTCCCCCTTAGTTCCTGGGCCCTGCGGGACCTCTAACCAGTTCCCAGCTGTTTCTGCACCTCTTTTCTTCCCCCCCCCATCTAATGCCTGCCCAGTTCAAGCAGCAGTACAGGCAGTGAGTGAGGGTAAGAAAATAGACCTGGGCTAGGCAGCGGGAGGAGCAGCTAGGGCCTGGTTACAGATCCTGAAGGGTAATCAAAGGGAAGGGAGTCAGGAGCAGGGAGGGGAGAGCATAGCATGGCTGCTCCGAAGGGACCTCTGCTTTTCACATGCCGGGACCATCTCCACATTATAGCGACTCTGCCGCTGCTTCCCTCCTGCCTACCTCAGCGCCAACTGCTGCAGACAGGGAAAGGACCACTAGCACAGGTCAGCACTGCTCACCCCCCTCCTCCGTCGCCCTTCTCGCCTGCTCCCTTCATGGGCAATGTTTAATAGCATAGATCATCAATTTCCTGCCTGTTGAGTTAGTCTCGTGGTAATACCTCAGGAAGGCAGGAAGTTGAACTGTGCAGTTAAGCACCACCCACTCTTCCTGCCAGTGGAGGAGAGGGAGTGGGAGAGGAAAGGGATAAGCCAGCTCCATGCAGTGTCTGCCACAGGATGAAAAGAAGAGAAGCTGGCGTGATGAGCAGAAGCCACTCGTGACACTGTCGACCCTGTGACTGTGATGTGGTTGGCACCACCTAGTGAGTGAGCTCGCTAAGCCCACACCAGCAGCCGGCGAAGAAGTCCATAGGCAGGACCAGCTGGAGCTTCGCCTACACCAGCCACCTCTCCCGCAGGTTGAGTCCTTGGGTTTTGGCGGCCGGCAGGTTGGGCTTTGTGACTATCCAGAGTGAGAATGTGTTCTGAGCAAGGGCCGCCAACCCACCGATACCACACATACATTCACAGACAAACACACAGACACACACACGTGCTCCCCGCCCCCAATCCACCGCCACCACACATACATTCACAGACAAACACACACACACACACACACACGTGCTTCCCGCCCCCAACCCACCGATACCACACATACATTCACAGACAGACACACACACACACACATACACGTGCTCCCCGCCCCCAACCCACCACCCCCACACATACATTCACAGACACACATGTGCTCCCCAACCCACCGATACCACACATACATTCATAGACAACATACATTCATAGACAAACACACAGACACACACACGTGCTCCCCACTCCCAATCCACCGCCACCACACGTACATTCACAGACAGACACACACACACACGTGCTCCCCACCCCCAACCCACCGCCACCACACGTACATTCACAGACAGACACACACACACACGTGCTCCCCACCCCCAACCCACCGCCACCACATATGCATTCACACACACACACACACACTTTTCCACAACTAGGATTCCTCTATGCTTATCCCAAGAAATATTTTCTGATGTTGCTCCTAAGTCTACCCCCTTGGAGATTCTTGTGCTAGAGCATTCTTCCTTGGGCATTTATACACTGAGGTATTCAAATGTCTCTATCACATGGAAGGGCTGAGGCTGTCTGGAATGAGAATGCAAAGTCCACAAGGTAATATAATAAACTATAGTGCCCATATCAGAGCTGGCTCGTGATCCAGTCCTGGGCCACTTGCAGTCATTCCTTTCTAGGGCGATTAATACAAACCTGAATTGTTTCCATTTGCACAAGACCTTTCTGTTTTAGCGACGGGTGACTTCCTGAACTTATCTAGATTTACTGAAGGGGGACGACGAGGTTTCTCTGGCCGGGGCCCCAGTACTTTTTCACTGGGTAAGGGTTTCCTCTTAGGAATATTTAAACTGCTTTCCGATGCACTCTTCTGCGGCACAGCAAGTGATGGCACTTTGGCAGGGACTGTCGCAGCTGCTCTAGTGGTCCCTTGACTTTGTGCAAACTTCTCCATCAGGCTCTGTTGGATCTCAGCAGCCTTACTCCTCTGGGGAACATCGGAAACGAAGGTGCCAGTTTTACTCCTCCCGTCAGGGAAGACCTTCCTTGCTCCAGGTTTCTGAAGGGTGGAGCATGGGCTGGTGTCTGACGAGGACGTTGACCCCCTGGTCTCACACTTAGCCACTTCTCCTTGGATCTTGGAGTTGAGATGATCCTGCACTCGAGCTTGAGGAGCCGGCGATGAAAGAGGACCATGCGCCAGATCCATCCTCTTGGGCACTTGTGGTTTGGTCGGCAAGACGCTCACAGAGCCGTCCTTCTTCACCAGCTGGTTGGCGACAAAGCCGTGTCTTTGCTTCATGGCTGCCGAAAACACCGACTGGCCTCCTGGGGATGGAGGTTTACAACCTCTACTTCCTTCTGAGTCTTGCTGGCTCACATGGAACCTTGCCCTTAAATTTTTAAAATTCTCCTTCTCTTCCTGCAAATGAACACAGAGAATTACATAATTACAACAAATAAGAACATAAGAATATGCCACGCTGGGTCCATCAAGCCCAGCATCCTGTTTCCAACAGTGGCCAATCCAGGCCATAAGAACCTGGCAAGTACCCAAAAACTAAGTCTATTCCATGTTACCATTGCTAGTATTAGCAGTGGCTATTTTCTAAGTCAACTTAATTAATAGCAGGTAATGGACTTCTCCTCCAAGAACTTATCCAATTCTTTTTTAAACACAGCTATACTAACTGCACTAACCACATCCTCTGGCAACAAATGCCAGAGTTTAATTGTGCACTGAGTGAAAAAGAACTTTCTCTGATTAGTTTTAAATGTGCCACATGCTAACTTCAAGGAGTGCCCCCTAGTCTTTCTATTATCCGAAAGAGTAAATAACTGATTCACATCTACCCGTTCTAGACCTCTCATGATTTTAAACATCTCTATCATATCCCCCCTCAGTCGTCTCTTCTCCAAGCTGAAAAGTCCTAACCTCTTTAGTCTTTCCTCATAAGAGAGCTGTTCCATTCCTCTTATCATTTTGGTAGCCCTTCTCTGTACCTTCTCCATCACAATTATATCTTTCTTGAGATGCGGCGACCAGAATTGTACACAGTATTCAAGGTGCGGTCTCACCATGGAACGATACAGAGGCATTATGACATTTTCCGTTTTATTCACCATTCCCTTCCTAATAATTCCCAACATTCTGTTTGCTTTTTTGACACCTTTCCAGAGAGTCAGAGTGATGGAGAAATCCCAGCTAGTTGTAACAGCTGGAAAGTCTGCTCTGTAAAGGAACTACACACGTAGAAATTACCCTGCCAATAAAGTTTCTTGAAGTGAGGAGAATAATGACAATATCTTCCTGCCTTCCTGTAGACTTCTACTAGGGAGCCACCAGAGAGGATCGGCTTGTTGGAAATACAATCTTCATTCCATCTATCCTTCTAGGTTGCAATGTTAACTTTAATTCCCAAGTACTTATCCTGGATGGAAGAAAAAGTTCTGTTTTTCTTGCTAAATTTGTCCTCCTCCCTATGCTTTTGTAACACAAAGGCCGGTGACAGATTTCGTATTTTTTTCCTGCCCTTCGCCCTGTTGTGCTATGGCCCCCTCAGTCCCTCACTCCATCCTAGACAAGCTGCTTTTGGTTGCTCCCTGCTGTGTGCTCTGACCTCACTCCCCCCTCTTCCCTGGGGTAAGGCTCTCACTGGCCTCACCCCTCTCCCCTTTTGTTCTCTGCCCTGGGAGGGGAGGGGCTGAAGCAGCTGATACGGCTCAGAGCAGGGCCTTTGCCTCCTGTGCTGAAGTAGGAGGCGCTGAGTGAGAGTCAGCAGAGCTGGGAGGCAGCAACTCTTTAGCTGGCGCGAAGCTCTCCCCCAGCCCCAGGAGTTTCCCACCTAGGCCCGGGGCTAGTGAGCCTATTGATAAATCCAGGCCTGAAAAGGGCAAGACCATAAAGCGGGCAGGACGATTTTTTCCAAAAGGTTTTGTGTTTCACCCCATGTAATACAGGACTGTGAGAATTGCCCTTCCTTACTGTGGAGGGAAGGGGGTGTTGCCATGGACAGGAAGGTTAATAAGGGAGCTAAATAACGCATGGGGATGTCATTTCCCCCCCACTCTTCCCTATGTGGACCCGACCCACACAAATGTCAGGCGCAAAGTCTGCGGGTATTTTTGTCCCCGCGCACGTTGCAGGTTTAATTCCCAAAGGAAATCTCTGCGGGGCGTTTCCCTTTGAAAGCAGGGCATGCAGGCTGGCGGATACAAGGTGCAAGTAAGAAAAACACCAATCTGAAATGCCAGGTTTACATCTGTACATAGACTGACTTCCCTTTCCAGGTTCTGCTTTAATTTAAACCTTTGCTGTTCCTTTGGGTCCTGCAAACCGTAAGCAGCCTGGGTATCTCCCTGCCTCCCATGTACTTCCTGCTGGGTCCCCTTAGGATTTTTCTGTAATCCAGAAGCAGGGGGAGCCGGCAAATGTTACATCCTCTCTCTCAGGGAGGAAAAAGAGATCCTTTCTGGTTTTGTATTTTGTTTTTTTGTTTTTTAATGGCCACTTCTCGTTTCCCCACCCAGCCTTTCCCACGTGCCCGGCCTCTTCTCCAAAGCCAGTAACTCAGTAGAGACTAAAAGAGGAAGAAAAAGAAGAGAAAGCCACATTAAACAATATCCAGCAATAAAGCAAAACAGCTTTCCATGCAACCTTGCAATGGCAGCTGTGAAAATTTACAGCACAGATAAAGAAAGGCGAATTATAGCAATAGCCATGCAGGCCAAGTAAATAAGAAAAAAAACCAACCCACTGGTCTGTCAATCTCAGTATTTAAAACAATTGTAAAAACTGACGGTGATGTTGAAATCAAGAAATCACTGAAAACATGGCTTTTCCAAAAAGCCCCCCCAGCCAACAGCTAACCCCCTTGTCATCCCCAAGCAGAACCTTAACCCCGCACATGTCCCACAATGAGAACGCTCAACAGTCAACTTAAACGTCAGCGGTTATATTGTTAAGATAAAAAAATAATCACTTTGTTTTGCAAGGTTATAGTTTAAGCTTTACAGGGCCTCACTTGTAATTTTACGATGTCTCAATGTAAAGGTAGTGTGACCTGTCATCACACTATCTCCCTAGATTTTACGTAAACCGACCTGATCCCCTTGGGTGAACGCCGGTATATAAAAGCAAATAAATAAATCCGGTTTCAGAATTAGATTGCTCGCAAAGTAGCAGCCCGAGAGGCCCTCCTGACGCAACTACCTTGTGAACTGAGAATGTGTCATTAGCACAGAAGTCTCTTTTTCAAGTTGATGGTATAACGTTTGAGGGTTTTGGGCATGGGCACAATTATTTTGTGCACTTTTTTTTTTTTTGTATAAATGATAATACACGTAAAATTCATGTCTTTTTTTTTTTTTTTTTTTGGCACTTCAGAGTGGATTACATTCAGGAACTATTGGGGTATCGCCAAAGGGCTCACCATCTAAGAGGCGGATTTGAATTAGGGGATGCAGGAATAAGTTGGGCCTGCACGTGCCGAGCAGATATTAAAAGCCGCCAGGATCCGCGGGTGTGTCCCGCAGCGCGCACAGCTCGAAAGCTTTCAGAAAGGGGCTTGAGCCAGAGATGTGTGCGTAAATACCTGTGCGCCCCGGCGTGCAACGTGGCCCCCATGCCATGGAATGTTACTTCCGCCACGGATGACTAGTAAGTTATGAAAATAAAGAAAACTAGGCAGATCTGTGAGGTTTTAAGGGATGGGGAGAACTGGGAGGAAGGAAGGCTGTTGAACTAGAGGGGGTTTGGAGGACCTCGCTCTTAACTGGGCAAACTGGGGACCAGCTGGAAAAGCTGGCAATGGCATCGGCACGTGCCCCTTTCAAAATCCCCTGGTTTATGCGGCAGATGCGGGATTTGCGCGCAGAGACGCGCACCCACTTTAGGTTCGGCGTACGCGCGTGCGCACGGCCAGGCTATTCTACGACAAGCGAGATGTGTTGTAAAAATGGCCGTCTCCCTGGACCATCTAACAGGATCGTTCATTATTCTGCAATGTGCCGGAATCGCAGCGGCATTATTTAAATTAGGGGAAGGGGAGGAGTGTGGGCGGGGTTTGGGCGGAGTTTCACGTTATCGCCGGCGGCACCGGGGGGAAATAGCGACACCTTTTCCTCGTGGCACCGTGGGGGGCAATAGCGTACGGTGCGGCCGCACCGCAGCGGGGGGGGGGGGGGGGAACCGCACCACCACGATGCGGCCGGCTGCCCACTATCGCCCACCCCAGCCCTTTTTTCCCCGCGACTCATCGTTCTGCCATAAAGGAGTGGCGGTGGGATTCGAACTCTGCTTTCCCTGGGTCGTTGCCTGCTGCTTTCCCACTCAGTAGAGCATCCTTTCTCTTCCAATATTAAGAACCATTGAGAAACCAGCAACAATGTTTTTTGAAAACAGAATTTTTTTTAAATTAATTTACTTGTTCTTTTTGACCGACCATTGTTTTCCTTCCTAGCTCTTTCATTTAGACACGATAAAAGTAAATTTAGACATTACAAAAGTAAAAAGAAAAAGTGAGACAGCCCAGTAAAATTGAAACGGTGACTTCAGAAGTATTCTCTCTCTTCTCACATCCTCATTATACGGAGACGACTGCTAGCACCCGCGCGAATAGGGCTCCGGATCCAAAAGGGCAAGTTCTGTACTGCAGAATCCAACAGTCTGCGCTCTATTTCAGGGGTATAAACCTGCAGTTCTGGAGGGCGGCAAACCAGTCGGGTTTTCAGGCTATTCTTGAGGAATATGCATAAGAGAGATTTTTGCATGCATTGCCTTATAACTCATGCATATTCATTAGGGATAGCCTGAAAACCTGACTGATTTACGACTCATAGTTTGAATCCCCGCGACCAGACTTAGCTGGCTGAGCATCCGGCTAACTCTGAATATCGCAGTTAGCTAGTTAACAGCCGGCTAACTCAACTGCTCCCAGTTACGCCCCTGGAATGCTCCTAACTTATCCAGCTAAATTCCAGCCCCTTCACTTAGAATGTAGCTGGACAACGTCTGCGTTAGCCAGCTAAATGCTTCTGAATATGGGCCTCAGAGGTTTTATAAATCGGTTGAATGAGTATTTATTTTTATTTATTTTTGGTTTTTATATACCGGAAGTTCCTGTATACAATACATATCACTCCGGTTCACATTTAACAGAAATAACTATCGCCGGGGAGGCGGTTTACATGGAACATATCGAATTAATAAACGGATAATATATAATAAAGTACGAAAGAGTATGAAAGGGAACTCCTTCTGTGGTCAAAATAGAGATTCCTTTCTATATATTTTGTTCTATACTCTAAAATACAAATGTCTGGAGAGAGGATTCTATCTAGAATTCGACATAACTAAACCAGACAGTCCTTTGGAAACGTGTTGGTTTTGTTGGGAATTAAGCCTAACCTTTGAATGCCAATTAGTGTGAAGAAAGCTTTAGATCTTGCAAGATGTGTTCATATTAACTGATTGACAAAGTGTCACCCAAGTGAAGGAATGTAGCTAAGAGGGTAACATCCCACATACATTAGCTGGTAAATATGTGCATAAGGACACCACCAGTTCCCTTTTAAAATTATCCCACCAAAACTACCTGTACACATTTACACATCCACACCAATTCTTCCAGTGATGCCTCTGCCGTGGCTCTGTGTCAGCCAGTGGAATTATCGTAAATTTACGGGCAATTTGAATTTTGCGTATGGCAGTGATGATCTTCTGTGGACAACTCTTATTCAGAGAAACTATGACACGTCATATAAACCAAAAAGAATGATTAGCGAAAAGCTGAACGTGCAGGAAGACAAAACGATGTCAGAACCTAATGGTTTGGCCACTGTTGGAAACAGGATTCTTATGTTCTTATTATTGAGGAAATTTCTGAAAATCTACTCTGTGTACTCCAAAAACAGTCCCAAGGGCTGTAAATGATAAACTGCAAACACTCCAATTGTCAATTGACAAACTTAATGAAAAACAGAGATGAATAATGCTGAAATCATTGCGATGGGACAGAGGATGTTGTAGCACGAGGAGCAGGTGGAGATCCTGAATGTGAACGTGTTGCGACCTTGCCCACGGACTCCATCCCGCAGACAGGCTCTTACCTCCGCGGCCCGGTTTGACGCTGCCCCTGTGGCCTGGATGCCGCCATAGGCTTCTTTGTGGCAGGACCTGCCCTTGGACGCCATTGCTCATGACCCTGTGAGGCTGCCGAGGCGCCATCTCCGGTGGCATGAAGCCGCCATGCCAAGGCCAGCCTTGCGAGCTTGCGCCGCCATTGGGACCCTGCTGCCGCCGCCGAAGTCATTCCTGAGCAGCCGGGGAAAGCCGCTGCCGCTGCTGACACCACCCTGTGGCCTGGAGGCCGCTTCCGACACCTGCCTGCTCCTTCCTATGTCTGTGCAGCAGGGACGCTGCTTCCATGGTCCTGCTTCTCTCTGGCCCTCTTCTAGGTGCCGGCGTGCCTCTTCAACCTATTTAAAGGGCCAGCGGCAGGAAGAGCACGTGGCCCCACCGGTTTCCAGTCTCCGCCTACTTCCTGGGTCAGCCCTATAAAAGGGCCCTGCTTCAGTCCATCAGAGCCTTCACATCAGCTCGGATGCCTTGTTCCTGAGCTCCCTCCGTCTGGAGTCGTTTCCTGAGAAGCCATGGTCCTCCATGGTTCCTGAACCGGTTCTGTAGTGTTTCTTCATTTGATTTTGGATGTTTCTTTGTTCTTTCATGTTCCTGGTCTCCACGTCTCGATGTCATCTTCCTGTTCTCCAATGGAGCTCCTTCATCGTCTTCCTGGTTCCTGATGTCCTTGTTTTGATGTTCCATGTCCAAGAGGTCCACCCTCTTGCTGTCTCCAAGGACCCGATGTTCCAGATGTTCCATGTTAAAGAGGTCCAGAGGTCCTAACTCTCTTGCTGTTTCCTAGGACCCGATGTTCCATGTTCCGATCTCTGAATTCCTTTGATGTCTCCGAGGATCTGATGCCCGAGATGTTCCATGTTCATTGTCCCTGAGGTCTGTGACTTAGTCCTGATGTCCTAGAAGTTCTGACAGCTTGTTGTTCTGGACATCAGATGCCCTCTCGTCCTTGATGTTCCAGGTACCAGATGTTCCGATGTCCCAGATGGCCAGAGGTCCTTATGTCCCGTTGTTCCTGATGCTTTCCCCATGTTGTCCTTGCAACTTGAGTCTTCAGATGTCCATTCCAAGGGTAAAGCCATTCCGTTCTGTTCCTGTTTTCCGGGTATTGGTGCCTCGGGCAGTTGGACTCCTTCCTAATCTGGCCCCGCTCCTGCGTGGTCCGTAAGTGTTTTCCTTGCCTCAATTGCTCCCATTGCTGGAGCCACCTTCTTCTCGGTTCCAGATGTATTTGATGTTGTTAGTGTCCACCTGCCTGCTACTTGGATGTCTGATGTCCTTGTGCTTGTGTGGGACATACCTGATGTCATCTCCAGAGGTCCCGGTTGTACAGATGTTCTGATGTTCAGATGCCTGCTGTCCCGACATTTCCCAATGTATTGATCCTGATGTTCTCCTTGTCAGCAGCCCGCACCTCCAGAGGTTCCTTGCTTTTAAAGTTCCAAGTTCTGAGTTCTAATCCTGAGCTTTATATCCTGTCCTAACCTCGGAGGGTCTTGGGACTGCTTCTTCCCTGACCCGTGTCCTGAGTCTCCAAGTTCCAAGTCTTTCGTCTGAGTCTCCAAGTCTCTTGATGAGTCTCCAAGTTCCAAGTCTCTTGTCTGAGTTTCCAAGTTCCAAGTTCCTCATCTGAGTCTTCAAGTTCCAAGTTCCTCGTCTGAGTCTCCTTGCTCCAAGCCCTCGTATTCGTGCTTCTACATTCCTGTCTCTGTCCCAGTGTTCCTATCTTGGCCTATTCCGGTCCTCAACCTCCGTCTGGCCTCCTGCACTCAGCGTTCCCAAGCGGCGGGTCTAGAAGAGCTGTCGAGTGGCCAGAGGGCTACTCTTGAGACCAGCATTGCGTTGCTAGCCTCGCTGGTGCATGGAGGTCCAGCAGAGGGGTGTTCCTGTCTTGTTTCCGTCCCATCGTTCCTTGCCTCTGTTCCGTCTAGCTCTGTTCTTGTTCCGCCCGTACCTGCACACACACCTCTCCACGGGGTGCGGCTTGTGCTCTGCCTCGAGCCATCCCATGGCTAAGGGCACATGCTTTCCTATGAGCTGGTGATGCACTTCCGAGTCCTCGCCATTGGCAGCAGAAGGCTGCACTCGCAACAGGTCATGCTCAAGCTACAAAAGAAAACCCAAAAACTGGAAAACAAAATAGAAAATTTGGAGAATCATAGAAGGAGTAATATCCATATAGTGGACCTTCCTGAAAGAGGTAGAATTGGTGTGATTCTGTGAAAAATAGTTACCAGAGGCCCTTGGAAAGCTTGAGAACAGTGAAAACATAAGCGAAAAGGCCCATCGACTTGGTACTTAAGGTGCCAATCATGGAAGTCTAAGGCAAGTCATAGTTCAATTTTGTGGACAAAGTCAAACTGGCCCTTTTGCAATCACACATTATTGGCTCTTCCCGGATTTTTCGGCAAAGGTTATAACAAGTCATAGAGAGATGATGCCATATTGCACAGATCTGTAGCATAAAGATTTTAGATTTTCCTCACAGTTCTCTGTTATAAATTTTCCATGCTAGAGAAGCAAAGGGTTTTGTTAACAAAGACAAAGTTAGGAAATTCATGGAGATTCTTTAGTAAAAATTGATCATAGCGCTGAATAAATTATACATTTATTTCCCCAGTTTTCTTTCTGAATGGATGCCATTATGAGAAAATTATTTTAACCTATTGGTTTTTTGTTATTCGTTTACCATTGTAAAACTGAAAATAATATACGTGGTGGACATGACTATGTAAATGAACGAGGCAACAAGGTTTTTCTCGTTGACGTGTTGCTTGAATGGCAGATCTGTGACACAGAATGAAAATCACGAGGTAGTTTGTGTTAAGAAAGGTGAAGGAAAAGACTGTTGAAATTGTATGGGGGAATTGCCATGGTAAAGAATTGCTAAACACCTTTTCAATGATGTTTTTCACAGTGTGTTTACAAGTTTTCTTATAGCATTGCGTCTGGATGATGGTATTCCAACTTACCACATGGACGGGGTTTACTGAATCCAGATTGCTGAAAGAAGAAAGTGTGCAGAGAATCGCCGTTCTAATTTGTTTATGGAAGCAAAAAAAGAGTCGCTGAATAATTTGGCATTTATGTTATCTCATTGAATATGAAATTACAGTTTTATGAGATACTTAGATTAAGCAAGTGAGGCAATCAGTATGAGTATCAATAAGAAGTGGTTTGAATTACAGATCTGTGAAGCAGAGAGAATACCGGGCCACGAAAAATTGTGCTAAGAAAGCTGAAGGGAGAAACTGGGTGAACTGTATGAAGGACAGCCATTACCCTCTGTCTACAGAAGGAAAAAGGCTTCCAGGCGGAATTTTAAAAGCCCGTGCCTAAATTAGGGGATGCGAGAATATGTCGGGCTGGCGCGTGTCGAGCGGATCTTAAAAGCCATCCAGATACGCACAATACTTGCCGCTGCGCGCACGACTGAAAAGTTCAAAAAAAGGGGCGTGGCTTGGGCATGGTGTGGGCGTCCCTGGATTTAAGCTTGAGATTAGCGCATAAATGCTTACGTACCCTGGCTCGTGCCAGGGTCCCCCGCCGCGTAACTTTACCTCTGCTATGGTTAACGTGTAATTAGTAAAACAAAAACAAAAAATCTAGGCAGATCAGAGGGGTTTTAAAGGTCGGGGCTAACGGGGAGAAGGGGGGCTATTAAACTAGGGGGGGTTTGGAAGTCCTTTCCCTTAACTGGGTGAACTGGGAGCAAACTGGGAAAATGGCAAATGGCATTGGCAGGCTTGCCTTCTACAATCCCCCCCACTTTTCACAGTAGAAGCAAACATTTGCCGGCACAGGCACTCGCCCACTTAAAGTGGTGCACAGATGTGCATGTGGTCAGGCTATTTAGTGACGTGCGCATATACGTGCACGTGTTATAAAATGACTGGGTCCCTGGGCGCTGACTGGCGAATGTGCGCCCACGCAACGGTTTAAAAGTTACCGTCTTACTGAGCAACTTCACAAGTATATTCTTAGAATGAATATTTCAATTTTTTTCCTACTTGACCAATCATTATTTATGGGATTTCCCTCCTCCACAGCTGACGGAGGATGCTGGGCTACAAGAGGAGTTGTAGTCCTAGTCCAAATTCAGTCTCTGGCAACTGTGGACGGGGCGGATTGGCCTATCGGGGGATCGGGCATCCCTCGGTGGGCCGATCGCTCCAGTCACGTGGTCTGCCATGCGCGGCCGTGACAGAGCCGCGCTCAGCAGACCACATGACGTGTCCTGGGCCGGCCTGGGTGGCGAATACCCGGGCAGGTCCGACATCATGAATCCGCCGCTGACTGCGGACATGTGAAAGGTATGTTAAACTCCCACAATCTGGGGCTTCCTTATTGCTCCTGTTACAACAGCATCTAGGGGTTGATTTTTCTGCCCTGACTGAACTCCTGGAAGGTTATCTCAGTACCCTTAGGGGTTTGTGCAGCCTCCAGAGAATGGTTCCTGGATCCATAGAAACCCGGTAGCCCGTAAAATTGAAAAAATAAAAAACAGGGCCTGCAGGACCACTTTCTCTCCCCCCCCCCCCACCTTGGCGAAGACAAAACAACAAAAAATGCCTTATGCATGGTAGAGCCATGTGTGTGTGTGTGTGTGCGTGTGAGAGGCTATGTGTGATATATAGGCTCACACGCACACATGCAAATAGGCTGTCTCTCTCACACACACTTACGTGTTCATTCTCTCACACACTCCTCTTTCATGCACATACTCATGCTCTCATTCACACACATACAACACGTATTATTTATTTTATTTATAAACTTTTTATACCGATATTCGTAGCGACTTCATATCGGTTTACAGCAGAACGGCAGGTGGAAATTACAATAAACAGGAATCGGGAAGTGGTTGCATAGGAACAGAGAATTAGCATGGAAATGGAAATTCCATGCTAATGTGTGTGTGTACATGCATGTGAGAGCCTGTTAGGCAAATTTTAAAAGCCCTGCACGTGCCAAACCAGGAAACACACGCACAAGTTGGGCCAGCGCGCGCCGATTGGGTTTTAAAAGCTGCCCATGGAAACACGTATCTCCCTCTGCATGCACATGTGAAAAGTTTCTGAACAGGGGCAGAGGGGTGGGCATGGCCTGGGTGGGGCATGGGTGTTTCAGGGCCTGGCCAACAAATGTGCTTGTAAGTACTTACTACTGCTATGGATGGTGTGTAAATATGACAACACAAAAATCTAGGCTGGTCAGCCAGGGGCGGATTGCAGGAAAATATCAGCCCAGGGCAGGTTTTCAAAACTAGCCCATGAGGTCTCTGACTGCCTCATGTGTTCTCTGTGTAGTATGTGCTTCAGCAGCTTCCAAAAGCACGCCAAGCTGACCCCTGAAGGTACATCATGTGACCAGAACCTGACAGAATTGTGCCCCAAATCTCCAACATACATTTCCCCTTTTTTCCTAAATAGCACCCCCTGGATTAGGGATGAATAAACTGAGCTGCATTCCCTCTTCCATCCATGCAATTGTTTGGAATGCTACAAGTTTGGTTACATCTCTAATCTCTGGATTCCTGGTCTGATGTTAATGTCTCTTACCAATCAATCAGCTCTTAAACATTTTGCCAAGTAATGAAACAACAACACTAACAGCCCCTGGCTCAACCAAAAAAAGATACACACACACATACATACTCTGCACACTGTCTCGGCCTCAAAGACACACACACACACACACACACACACATACTACACACACACATTTTGCTGTTGTGCTGCTGATCATGTGCTCACACACTGAGTGCCCCTTGCCCCATCACTTCTGCATAATTATGCAACGTTCTTGCTGCCATCTGGTCCCCCTGTTGCAGCAGCCCCTCCCTTTCCCATCCTCTCTCAGCTCTCTCACACTCCAGGAGACGCACTGAAACAAAGCATGAAAAGTGCATTCTTGAGGTAACTATATCACTTGCAACATATGTATTATATTTACATGCACTGTTCTGGTGCCAACCAGAAAACCCTGCAAAAAAAAAGCAAAAATGTCACTTGGAACACATATGGTAATAGTATTAGGCCTATAGTAACACATGTCCAGTATGAGCTTGACCCTTAGAAATCCATGAGTAAACTGAATTACAATTGCAATACAGTAAACCTCCCATATCAAAACAGCACTGACTGCCAGCACTCAAACAGTAACAACCTACTTATGAAAAGGAAACTGCAAATATTACACCAGACCCTAGAACACCAATACACGTCCTAGGAAAACAGAACAAGCTGGTCCGCTGTAGATCCCTACATAAACTATACATCAGCAGAATATCTCACCTCGGTCACACGTGCAGAACATAGACAGCCCCTCATCAAACAGAGAGACCATGAAATATATACAGAAGCGTGCACACAAAAAGTGAACTGGAAACCGCAACAAGCCAGACTCCATATGCAATGCAACAATGGAGAAACAGAAACTTCCCCATTCTTCAGAAAACATCAAACAATAAAATCAAGAAATATAACATATCAATCATAATAGGAAAACTATACTAATAAAAAGAAAGAGTTGATAAATAGAACAGCCAATAAAATACTTCAAAATAGCAAACATATCAAACAACAACCTAATAATTCATTAAGACTAATAAGGATTTTAAAAAATCACCCATCCTCCATACCTGGAAACTTGACTTCCAGTAATCCTGAGATTGTTGTGGATTAGTTGGGGGTGGCGGGGAGGCCAGAAGGGGATGGGATTGTACAAACTTTCTCTTCTCATATACACACACCTACATACATATGTTCATTCTCACACACACTCATATGTATGAGGCGATGTCCTTTTGTGGATTGAAAGCAGGTTAAAAGACAGGAAACAGAGTAGGATTACATGGTCAGTTTTCACAGTGGAAAAGGGTAAACAGTGGAGTGCCTCAGGGATCTGTACTCGAACCAGCGCTTCTTAATATATTTATAAATAATCTGGAAAGCGGTTCAATGAGTGAGGTGCTCAGATTTGTAGATGACACAAAATTATGCAGAGTAGTTAAATCTCAAGCAGATTGTGAAGAATTGCAGGAGGACCTTGCGAGACTGGAAGATTAGGCTTCCAAATGGCAGATGAAATTTAACATGGACAAGTGCAAGGTGATGCATATAGGGAAAAATAACCCTTGCTGTAGTTACACAATGTTAGGTTCTCTCTTAGGAGTTACCACCCAGGAAAGAGATCTAGACGTCATAGTGGATAATACATTGAAATCGTCAGCTCAGTGTGCTGTGGTGATCAAGAAAGCAAACAGAATGTTAGGAATTATTAGGAAGGGAATGACAAAATGGATGATGTCATAATGCCTCTGTATTGCTCCATGGTGAGACCACATCTTGAATACTGTGTACAATTCTGTCACTGCATCTCAAAAAGGATATAGCTGCATTGGAGAAAGTGCAGAGAAGGGCAACCAAAATAAGGGGCATGGAACGGCTGCCCTTTGAGGTAAGGCTAAAGAAATTAGAGCTGTTCAGTTTTGAGAAGAGACGACTGAGTGGGGATATGATAGAAATCTACAAAATCATGAAAGGACTTGAACAAGTTACTGTAAATCGGTTATTTAGTCTCTCAGATAATAGAAGGACCAGCAGGCACTCCATGAAGTAGCAAGTAGCTTATTTAAAGCAAATTGAAGAAAATTATTTTTCATTCAGCGCATAGTTAAACTCTGGAATTCATTGCCAGAGGATGTGGTTACAGAAGTTAGTACAACTGGGTTTAAAAAAGGTTTGGATAAGTTCCTAGAGGTTAAATCCATAAACTGCTATTACAGTAATTAATTAATAAGCAATATTAGCTTATGATCTATCTAATGTTTGGGTACTTGCCAGGTTCTTATGGCCTGGATTGGCCACTGTTGGAAACAGGATGCTAGGCTTGATGTACCCTTGGTCTGACCCAGTATGGCATGTTCTTATGTTCACACACTTTCCTACAGACATGCTCACTGACACACGTTTCCACACATCTACTCTTCTTCCATTCAGCATGCACAAGAGATGACACTGGTGGTCAGGAGGCATCCAGCCAGGATCCAATGAGAACAGTGTGGGTCTGGGTGGGCTATTGAGGCTCCAGGAGGAGGTGTCTCTAGGTTTGGGAAGACCTCAATGCTTTATTATTATTTTTTGCCATGAGGGGGACTGGTGGCAGAGGAAAGTAGTGAGATGCATTCAGCAGGTAGTGAAGCAGCAGTGGGAAGTCTGCCTGCTGCCAGGCGTGATAGGGTTTGTGTAAGGAGAAGCAGTGACAGGTGCGTTTCCCACCTTGCGGTGAGGGTGGTGGTCTGATAGGGGTCTAAAGAGAGCATGGAAAATGAAATCAGGCAGGAGTGAGCAGAGACAAGAGTCAGAGGTGGATCCTGCTCTTCAGGAACAGCTGCTGCGGCCAACACCAACCAACACTAGGGCATGCCCGAAGGCCTATTAGACTAATCCACCCCGGTGGTTACTGGTTTACATCATTTATTTATTTATTTAACTCTTTTCTATACCAACATTCATGATAGAAATCATATCATATCGGTTCACAAGGAACAGGGGGTTGTAACAATAATATTGAAGAGGAAGAAAAGTTACAATAAAACAAGGTTATGTGAACTTGGAAACAGAAATGTGTCGGAGACAGAGGAATAACGCTGTAAACTTAACAAGGCTATACTGGCAGTGCATTGGGTCAGAAATAAGGCACTCTAAATATATATATAGAACTTATATACAATCATGAAACTGGCTAACAATGCAGGGCTGTGACCGTACTGGGCGGAGGATTAGCAGGGGGTGAAGGGGGACTTTCTAGGATCAAGGAGTTAGGAGGGGGAAGGGGGAAGGGGTAGGGATAGGAGGGGAAAGGGCTATGGGAAGGCTTGTTGGAACAGCCAGGTCTTGAGTTTTTTCCTAAAGGGCACCAGGCAGGGTTCCTGTCTGAGGTCTGGAGGAATGGCATTCCAGATGGCTGGCCCCGCTGATGAGAAGGCCCGTTCTCTGGTGGATGTACGAGTGGTGGATTTGGAGGTGGGGGCGTGCAGGGTTCCTTTATAAGCCTCTCTTATAGGTCTTGTAGAAGTGTGCAGTCTTAGCGGGATATGAAGGTCTAGTGAGTGCTGATTGTGTATGGTCTTGTGAATAATGGTGAGGGACTTATGTAGGATTCTGAAGCTTAAGGGGAGCCAGTGTAGATTCCTGAGGATGGGTGTGATGTGATCTCCTCGATTGGTGTTTGTCAGAATTCTGGCGGCTGCATTCTGGAGCATCTGAAGGGGTTTGGTGGTAGAGGCGGGGAGATCCAATAGGAGGGTGTTGCAGTAGTCTATCTTGGAAAATAGAGTGGCCTGGAGGATTGTCCTGAAGTCATGGAAATGGAGGAGTGGTTTAAGTCTTTTTAGAATTTGTAATTTGTAGAAACAGTCCTTGGTTGTATTGTTGATGAATTTCTTTAAGTTCAGACGGTTATCTAGTATCACTCCGAGGTCTCTTACTTGGGTGACCATGGTGGTTGAAGGATAGGATAGGATAGGATAGAGTAAAAATTCAATGTGATCAGGGGAGATGAGGAGGAGTTCGGTCTTGGCTGAGTTGAGGATTAGATTTAGGCTGGTGAGGAGGAGGTTAATAGAGTGGAAGCAGCTTTCCCAGAACTTGAGTGTTTTGGGTAGGGATTCTGTTATAGGGATCAGAATCTGCACGGCATCGGCATATAGGAAATGCTTTAGTTTTAGATTAGATAGCAGCTGGCAGAATGGCAGCAGGTAGATATTAAAGAGAGTGGGAGAAAGTGAAGAGCCTTGAGGTACTCCTAGGGATGATTTGATGCTGGAGGATTCTTTGTCATTTATTTTGACTTTATAGTGTCTATTGCTGAGGAATGACTCAAACCTTCTGAGGATAGTTCCAGAAATACCAATGTCTGATAGACGATTTAGTAGGATAGAGTGATTCACTGTATCGAACGCAGCAGAGATGTCAAGAAGTATTAGTAGAAAGGAGTGTCCTTTGTTTAGGCCCATAATAAGGTAATCTGTGAGTGAAATAAGGAGGGATTCGGTATTTAGAGATTTGCAGAAACCGTATTGAATTGGATAGAGAATTTTATGATTGTCTAGGTAGTCTGAGAGTTGGGTATTGACTAGTCTCTCCATGAGTTTGGCAATAAAAGGCAGATTGGAGATTGGACGGAAGTTGGTATGATCTCTGGGGTCTAGGTTCGGTTTCTTCAGTAGAGGTTTCAGGGTAGCGAGTTTTAGTGCGTCTGGGACGATTCCTTGCGATAAGGAACAGTTTATAATATCCGCCAAAGGCTTGGAGATAGTGTCCGGAATAGATATAAGTAGTTTTGTCGGGATGTGGTCGGAAGGGTGGGTGGAGGGTTTCAGTTTCTTTAGGATGGACTCGATCTCCAGGGAGGACGTAAGTTTGAAGGAGTCGAGGTTGGCTCCAGCGTAAGATGAGGTGGCGAATGGAAGGGGAGATAACGTGGTATTGGGGGAGAGAAGTGTTAAGAGGTTAGAGATTTTTTTCTGAAAGAAGGATGCAAGTTCATTGGCCTTAGTTTGCATAGCAGCAATAAAAATACAGCAATAAATAAAACATTTCTAAAACAGACCTACGCCCATCTTCGAGTCTGTTCTCGAACTTGGTCCCTGAATCCATTCTCTCCAGTTCCTGAGCGTCTCTCTCCCTCCACCCTTTCCCTCTCCTAAGCCATACTCTAATCCATTACCTACTGTTCCCACTCAGTCCTGTAGTCCCCATTCTCCTCTTCCCATCTGGGATCTTACTCACTCAACTCCCAGTCTCGTTTACCCCCCACTCAATCCCTGAATTCACTCTCCTCCTTGATCTCTCGATCTCTCTCTCCAACCCTAGCCTCCAGTCCATGCTCTCCTTCTCCCGGCGATCAAGCCCAGAATCCACGCTCTAAACCACTCCTCTCCCTCCCCGGCCCACTCAGTCGTGGTCCCTGTTCTCCCCTCCTCAACTGGGCCTCCCTCCTGCAGCCCCCCCTCCCAGCATAAACAGCAGCACAGGCAGCTTACTTCTGACCTGCTCCCTCCTGCCACGTGCTTCAGAAATCATCGACTCAAATCACTGATTCGCAAAGGAGGGACAGGCGCTAGCAGCAGAACATATGATCAGATTGCAAGCAATGCCACCAGCACCGTTCGTCTGCAGGCTGGGGCCAGATGGGGGAGGCGATGGATTTTTTTCTGCAGAGGAGCTCTTGCTTTTTGGGAGGTTTTATGCAGAAGCAGGAGACGGATGTGCAGGATGTGCAGAAGCAGGAGACGGATGTGCAGGGCTTACTAGCTAAGCTTTCTGAGTCAGCAGCAGGTGGAGAGAGAGAGGGAAGAGCCAGGACTGCATGCACTGCCGTAGCTGAACTGCAGCTGGAACTCAAGATCTTGGATCGGGACCATAAAAACCTGTCCAGAATTCAGAAGAGGTTGACGAGGTTGGGGTAATGGGGAAAAGCAATTCAGAAAAAAAAAAAAAAAAAGCCAGAACAACAAAGTGCCCGATCCTGATTTTCAGCCCCATTTCAGAGTAAAATAGCCACAGAAAGCATCAGGCAGCAGGGCTAGAGTAACCTCTGCAGTTATGGTACTTCTGGCTCTTTTCGTCTCTGGCGTAGCAAGACCACATCCTGCCATCCTCCCATGAGGCAGAGTGGTCAAAAGGCCACTCTGCCTCATGGCCTGCACCTGGTCCTGCGATGGCGTGACTCTATGCAGCCTCACCTTCCTGCCTTCTTCCTATGCCATCGCCCTCTCTCGTTTAAGACAGAGACCTCAAAGCCGGACTGTATAATCCACTTACCTGCACAGCCCAGTTTTCAGTCCTCTTCTGTCTTAAATGCAGGGGCGATCCTCGGCACCGAAACCAGCACACGCTCGGCCTGGCCATTCAGTGCTGCCATTGCCTGATGGCCGGGACTCCTTTCTCACCAGAGGCCGTGAATGAATGCTGGTCCCCCCCGAGCTTCCACCTCCACCCTGACTCCCCCAAAGCTTGCAATGAACCCGCTAAGCTGTCCCCCTAACACCAACGTCGCTAAACTCCCCCACTTCACTTCATCCCAAACATGGCCACCTAAATGGTTTATAACAAATGCCAGAATTGAAATTATTGTTTCTTTTGTAAACGACTGCCTCCGTTTCCTTTCCCCATCCCTCTTACTTCAGGGCTCCTCAAACCTGTCCTGCAGACCCCACAGCTGGATGGATTTTCAGGATAGCCAACAATGATATCCACGAGATAAATTGAAATATAAAACGTTTCTAGTGTGTGCAAATTCATACCATGCATATTCATGGTGAACATTAAGTATTAATACGTGAATCTTTACCTGTTTTTGGTTTTATGATAGTAGATCTTGGATGATTTTTATTATTTGTTCTTGGTGTTTTTACCTATATTATTTATCATTTTATCTGTAAAATGCTTTGATAGTAACATGAAATTGCAGTGTATAAAGAACTCTAATAAACTAAGCTATATTAAAACGGAAGAGGAGCTTAATATCTTGGCTTTGGTAAACAGGCCAAAGGAAACAAACAAGAGCGGTTATTTAGCACAGTAACGTGTTAAATGGTGACCAAAAGAGACACACATGCCCCAGCCAGTCTGCGCAGTAAGGTTTTTCGGGGTTGTCCCTGCTGCTCCCTGCAGCTTACCCTCATGCCCTCCTGTTTAGGTTTAGGTAACTGCCTCACCGCTACCCCAGTGCTTCATTACCATCCTAGGGATCCTCTGTAATTATCCCACACCTTCTTGAATTCCAGTACTGGGTTTGTTTGTTTTTTCTCTACTACCTGCACCGGGAGGGCATTCTAGGCATCCACTCCCCTTGTCTGACGTTGGCCCTGAGTCAATCCCCTTGGAGCTTCAGATCATGCCCCCTAGCTCCAGGACTTATTTTCCCCATGAAAACAAGTAGATAGATCGGTGTAAACAGAATTTATTGAAGCTTGCCCGACTCTGGCCGAGTTTCGCTCAAAGAGCTGCCTCAGGGGCTTACAAGCCACATGAATTGGCTTAAAACATCACACGGTGGAGTAAAGAAGGAATAGCACAGCAGATTTCTTTAGAATAATGTTCAGATCAATTGCTTTCAAAGCAATGCTCTAAAATTGTGGGTATTGCATACCAATTATCAGTGAAGAAATTCAGACGAAAAAATTCACCAAATTATCGCTCAGCGAGAATCCGTCGCTGAGCGATAATTTGGCGTAACTTTTCAAAGAAAGGTGGGGGGGGGGGGTTTAGATAGGGCTGGGGGGCTGGGTTAGGGAGGGTAAGGGAGGGGAAAGTGCGGGGAGGGTGGAAGGAAAGTTCCCTTCAAGGCCTCGGAGGGAATGGAGGCAGGCTGCGCGGCTCGGCACGCCCAGGCTGCCGATTTTGCACAGCCTTGTGCCCGCCAACCCCGGATTTTAGCCGCGCGTATCTATTAAAATCCGGCGGATTCTTGTTTGCGCCGGTTGCGCGAACAAAAGTACACGCGGGCGTACTTTTTAAAAATCTGCCCCTCAGTGAATCTCTTATAGACACATGGAGCGCAGAGTAGCAGAGAATGCATTAACTGGAGCTTTATGAGAACAAATTGTCAGGTGGCTAAATTTCATTACTTCTGTGGAACTAATTAACCCTAAAGAAAAGCTGTCTTTTGGGTGGGTTGTAATTTTTTGGCTCAGCAGTTTTCAGCTGCTTGTTCAGACTTCCAAATGAATTGAAACTGGCTTCTGCTGGGCTACAGTGCCATGAGTCCTTACCTACAACTACCCGTGGCTTTTCCCCCCTGTTTTTATATCCCCTCTCAACTCGCCTGTGCAGTCATTGCAGCGCCGGCCATGCACCCAGGCTCTCCGGTTACTCTGCTTTTTGTCTGGCCCAAGGTGCGCGGTGTTGCACGATGATCGGGATTCCCTCCCTTTTCTATAACCCCCTCGGAGGTCATGAATTCCACCGCCCACAGCATCGCCAGCCTGGAGAATTGGAAGCCCAGAACCAGGAAGCAAAAGCGGGGCCTCCGCATGGCAGCTCTCACCGTGGCCTTTTGCTACTGAGTCAAACCAGAAAGCTTTCTTACATCAGAAACACGGTGCACCCTGGCCATAGCCTTCTGACAGAGAAAAAAAAACCCTAAATCCCCACTGCAAACGAAAGCTAAGCAGCAGGCTGGAATGGCCTTGACCATTTGCTTCATAACCTTAGGCTGAAAGAGACCGCCACGAGTCTGTTAATGCACGTAGAGCCTATCACATGTACTTCACAGTTTTTTTAGAAATACTTGGAACATGTAGAAAAGACTCGCGTCTTTAAGAAGATATTTTGGGAATTAAAGCCGGGGTTAACTATTATACCTTATCCAGCCAAGTTGAAACTCAACCAATACGATGGAAATGGCAAAATGTTGGGTGGTTTTGTGCCTAAGGAGCTCGCAAAATTAAAATACTTCCCTTTAAATGAAGAGACTTCAGATGCCTTTTTCTGGGAGAGTTAATTACTGCTCATTTTTCAGAATGACTGAGGCTTTTATTGTTCCTGCTGTTTGCCTGGGTGAAAGTCTACACATCGTGGGTGTTACCCAGTGATCCTACTAATATTGAATTTATTGATGAAAAAATGATCTTTTGGGGGGGGGTTTCCGTATAAGACCCTGGTAGATAAATACTTACTGCCCTTCTTCCCCCCTGCAAAAAAAAAACAAACAAACAAACCTGAAAACAGGGACGTAGAATTGAAGTTATGAGTTAGTTCCCCATCTTTTTGGGAACTGTTGGCAAGGATGCGTTGGAGATCAGATTCCTTCTTTTGCAGTAGAGATTTTTATTGTAAAAAAATATATATAATGGATAGAAAAGCACAAGGAATGGGTGATAAGCCTTTCTTTCAGAGTGGGGAGTTCGGCACACCAGTGCTTATTTTTTTGTGAAAGTTAGGTTGCCTCAGAAGAGAAGCTTCTGGCTAAGATGCCTTATTGGCCGGTTTCTATAGATGGATTAGCCCCTCCCCCACCTTGCAGGGTGAAGAAGGTATGTGAGCTCACCGTGTCTGGGTCTCTCCACCACCACCACCACCACCCCCCCCGGTGACACTTGAGCAAGATCGTAGCAGGCGCTAGCGTTCATTAGAGCCGAGGACCAGGTTTTTTAGAAACATAGAAATGACGGCAGAAGAAGACCAATTGGTCCATCCAGTCTGCCCAGCAAGCTTCACGCTTCTTTTTTTCTCATACTTATCTGTTTCTCTTGGCTCTTAGTAACCTTAGGTTCTATTTCCCTTTCACCCCCACTATTTTTTCTCATACTTATCTGTTTCTCTTGGCTCTTAGTAACCTTAGGTTCTATTTCCCTTTCACCCCCACTATTAATGTAGAGAGCAGTGATGGAGCTGCTTCCAAGTGAAATATTAAGTTTGATTAGTTGGGTAAGCGGCAGCATAGCTCTCTGCTGTTGAAGCAGAGAGCAATGCTGGATATGCGTGAAGTATTAGTTTTTCTTCTCCCCTGCCGTTGAAGCAGAGAGTAAGATATGCTGGATATGCATTGAAAGTGAAGCATGCCTTGAAAGTCACATTAACTATCATCAAATATTGAAAAGCCTAATAATTGGTAATTGAATAAGCCTAATAATTGGTAATACCTATAGCCCATAAACCCATCCCTGTTTTGTTTTGTTTTTTTGTTTGTTTTTTTTCAATTGGGAGATGGCAGCCCTCCATCCTTCCGCTCCGTGAAGGTGGAACACCAACCACTGGCATCCCGCTCCGGGAATGCCTCTGTGGCTACTGCCGCTCCGTGCAGTGTTTTGCTGCCTGCTCTTTATACGCGTCCTCTAGACCTGATGGATCCACAGTGTTTATCCCACGCCCCTTTGAAGTCCTTCACAGTTTTGGACTTCACCACTTCCTCCGGAAGGGCATTCCAGGCATCCACCACTCTCTCCGTGAAGAAATACTTTTATGGCTTTCCTGAAAGTTAGGAGGTTTGGGCCTGCCCTGATGTACTGGGGCAGGGTATTCCACAGAATGGGGGCAGAGCCAGTGAATGTTTTTCTCCGGAGAGTTGTGAGGTGCATAGTTCTTAGGGAAGGTATCACCAGACAGGCCTAGGATGCTGAGAGTAGCAGGTGGTGGTGTCTCTAGGGAATGAACGAGCTTGCTAAGGGAGGTCAGATCTTTGAGGGATTTGTAGGCTAAGGTCAGGATCTTTAAACTGCTGTGGTAGAAAGTTGGCATCCAGTTGAGACTTTTTAGGAGTGGGGTTATGCAGTCGTATTTATGTGTATTTATGATGGTGTGAGCAGCAGCATTTTATATTAGTTATAAGCAGTGGTTTAGAGTTGTTCGGGATCCCCACATACGCTGCATTGCAGTAGTTCAGGCGTGAGACCACAGAAGCCTGCACCACAGTTGACATCATCTAGTGGTAGACGGAGGGGGTGGAGCAGGAAGAAAGCTGCTTTTCTCACATTTTGAACCTGAGCTTTAGAGGTCAGTTTGGAATCCAAAAAGATCATGACTGGGGTACCATATAATTGTTTGGGATCCACTTATGTGTGCATGCATTCTGGAAAGTTGGCTCCGTTTAATTCTCTCTGGAAGGAACCTGTCTCTTTTATGGAAGGAATCACTGCACAAGAAAGGATGCAGCCACAAGCAGCATTTTCTGAAATCAGATAGAATGAAATATGCAGGAGGACATTTGGAACCCCTTTGCACTGAAACATTCCTGTGGAAAGTAGTAATTTGCCTGTGCGCTTGCTCCAATACAAGGAGGATTCTGGGCAACAAACACTTTGCACAGGAAAATTACGACACCCATCATTGAAACCAGCATTCTGGTAGGTTTTAAAATCATATTTTGAAGATGGTACTGTCTTTTCCCTCGGTATAAAAAACAGAGGAGGACCAGGCCCAATCTTCCTGTTCTGTCCCTGTGTGAAATCGGGCCCCCCCCCTGCAATCTCCCACAGGTGAAGAATAAGGTATGCCATCCTGACAGAAACCACAGCATGTGGAAAGCTTGCTTGTGACTTTTCTAGTATCTGCTGAATGTCAAAGGGACAATACATATATCCCTTGCTTTTCTTTACCGTGTTAACGTAGCCCCCAAGGGCAGAACAGGAAAGGGAGAGCTTTTGAACTGTCACTGGGCCAATGTGAATAACCTTTCTCCCTCACTTTTCCTCCAGTGGCAGTACCACGTACAAGAACACTTCTTTTCTGTATTGTGATTTGTAACAAGTCAAGATGGCTGCCTGAGCAGATGCAGCCATCTTGGTGGAGCCCCCGGGCTAGTTTTAACGTTTTTCTCACTTCCTTATGACCCCCCCTTTGATAATTTTTGGTCACTACATTGCTGGTGGAAGTGAGGATGGACTGCCGCTGCATTTCTAATTCGCTGCGAGTGCGGGAAAAGCCTAAACCAGTGGAAACTAAAATGGTGGCGGAACCTTCTATGGAAATAATGGCATTTAAAGACTAGCTAATTCATGATATTTCTAAGAGTGTGTCAGCTGTGGTGAATGATCGGTTGAACAAATTCCAAGCAGCTCTTGAGGATATTAAAGAAACTGTGGAACGACATACCAGTAGAATCGATAACATGGAACACAGGCTGTCTGCACAAGAAATAACTACAGAGGCCTTAACCACGCAGCTGACTGCATTGCAAAAAGAATACGAATGTCTAGAAGTGCAAATAGAAGACCAGGAAAACAGATGGCGCAGAAACAACATTCAGATTATTGGATTGTCTGAACACGTAAAAGACGTTGAATTGATGGGTCTTGTTCAAGTTTGGTTGCCTGAAACATTAGGACTGTCTTTAGAAGCAGAGACTATGCTAGTAGAAAGAGTGCACTGGGTGGGCCCGATTGGAGATTTGAATGGATGCCCACGACCTGTTGTAGCGCGCATCTTGAATTATGTACTAAAGCTAATATCATGCTGATCTACAAAAAGCTGAAAACTCTAGAATTTAAAGGCAGCAAACTCTTTTTGTTCAATGACTATTTGGCAAAAGCATTGGCAAGTCAGAGGGCCTTCAATCCTGTTTGCAAAGAGTTGGTGAATAAAAGCATATGCTTTGCAGTTTTGTTTACAGCAGAGCTTAAATGTTTTGGTGCAACAAGAGCAGCAGACACAATCACACTAAATAATAAGGAAGAGATTGATAAATATATACAGTCATTAAAGTAATCTACTGTGAGGTGACTGAGATTTTACAACGATCTTTATCTTGAAACAATCAGTTGGGAAACAATCAGTTGGGAAAGTTTAAGTTTGTTTTGTTGTAGCTGACTATGGAAGAACCTCCGTCATCTTAATGACGGAATGACAATATGAATGTGATTCTCAATCTAAGCGCCATTTTCTTACCATTTTTATCGTTTTTTGGAAAGCAATTACTATTTGACACAAGAGTGATTATATTATCGTTTTGTAACCTTCTGGACATTCAGTGCTATATCACCATCAGTAGAGTCGTAATTTTTTATATGACTGGAGTGAGTGGCCCGATAGTTGCGGTGGCTTCGTATAAATCAGCGTGGACGGTTTCATCATCTAGCTACAGTCATCAGAATTATAGCAAATACGCTGATATATTTGTGATTGTACTGATCATCAGAGAGCTCATTTTGCAATGGCTTTCACCACTTTGTTACTCAGAACTGGATATGAATGTCAGGTCTACAGATGAATGCCCAGTTTTACTTTGGATTTACTGAAGAATGGTGATTCCTGCTCTTGATTGAGCCAACAGATGTTTCTGACTAATTCTATTTTTGTTTTTGACATATAGATTGTATGCTTTCTACATTTATTTTGATATCCTGGCTACCATGTCAATGGTATCGATGTCCTTTTCACAGGATTATACATTTTAACGTGATAATTTTATTTTATTTTCATTATCTCACCTCAAAGCATATGTGTTTTCTTCTCTATATGGGGATCATTTATCTGGCCCCAGGGTATACTTCCTGCTGCAGAATGAGTGGGATCAGTAAGATAGTATAGTCCCTTGGAGTTTGGTAATCTATTTGTCTTTGTGTCTGTTTGGGGACAATTGTGTGTGTGAGTGATGCTCAAAATGTATGGTGGTTCTCCGATTGTCTCCTATGTATATCTCATGATTTTGGTTGGGCACTTTTGCTGGGCAGTGCTCTAGCCATGGGTTGAAAAAGCTAATATGGCTGGCACAACTGGAGGTTCACCAATACCAGCCCTCGTTCCCCTTAGGTTGAGCCCTTCGGTACCAGGGCTGGCTGGACTTCGACACAGGGCCCTGTGAAGATGAGGATCCAAAGAAGAGAGGACGTGGTAGGCCAGTGATGAAGAGCGAGTCAGGTCAGACAGGCAGCAGGCAACAGAGTCAGGAATGACGTAGGTCAGAGGCAGGCAGAATCCGGTTGGTAACAAGAGTCATGCAGGAGGTCAGGGCAGGCAGAAGTCAAGCAGTGTCGAGGTCCAATCTGAGGTCAAGCCAGAAGTCCAATCCACGGAGGAGAACGGGTAGAGTACCACAGAAGCAAGATGAGATGCTAAAGACAGTCAAGGGAGAACTGACCACAAAGATGAAGACTCGGAACAACTAGACTGCCGGGAACCCAGGAACATGACACAGAGACACAGGAGCAAAACACAACAGGAATTGGAGACAGGAATGAAGAACAGGAAGCAGGAACCAGGAACGTGGTGGCAAAGAATTTCTCAGATGAGACGACCTATTGCCAAGGCATTGGTGGAAGATTTGAAGAGCCCTTTAATAGTCCTAGGATAGTGACCTCATCAGAAGAAGCCATTGGGCTTCTTCTGCCATGGTCCCTTTAAATCCAGCACACAGGTGCGCATGCGCACCTAAGGAGGGCACACTGCCTCAGGGCCTGTCGGTGGTGTCGCAGCTGAGAGTCCTAGTGGCCTGAGGCTGGGCCAGAAAACCGTGATCCTGCCACGGACAGCGGCGTGATAAGGCGGAAGACCGTCCTTGTGCCAGGATGTGGCACCTTTGATCAGGCTGGGCTGAGGGTAAGAGCAGTGGTCCACAGGAATAGCCTGCGGACCAGTGAGCATAACACGTCTGTCCATGTCTGGCCTCACTACCTACTATCCTTCTCTTTTCCTAGTAGAGCAAATGCAACTCACACCTGCCATTGTTTAGCAGTTTCCTTTGCCAAACAACTTATTTTGCTCTCTGACCAAGAAAAACCTACTTTCCTTTCTCACTAGCTGCAGCTACACAGGAATGCTCATGGTCCTCTCCAAATCTCTCTGCAATCTGGCTCCAAATTGTTCCTTTCCCACATGCAGAAGCAATAAACACAAGCACTGCTTAGTGCAACTGCTTGTCTTCTTTTGTTTCCTGTCCAAGTGCTCTTTCTGCTTATCTTTCCTTCCTGTAGAAGGCTCTACAGGTCAGCAAGCAACTGATTAAAAAACACAGGATTTCTCTGTTAGAGCTAATACAGCTCTGTTTCTTTCTCTCTCTCTCTCCCCCAGGACCCAGGGAATAAAATATTATTTTTTTAAACTCTGTTTCATTAAGAAAAACATATTCATCTGCTGATTTTACCACCTTCCCCTCCCCCTCTCTGCCCATAGTTCAGATCTTTCTTGTCTCTCTTTCTCTGCATCATCTTGTGTCTTCTTTATATGTTCCTTCCATTTTCCCCTTCCAGCCCTCCTGGCCTGTCTCCCAGCTTCTAACCCTGCTTTCCCTCTTCTTTCCTTGCACATTTCCAGTTTCTGCTGTTTGGCCATTTCAGGTCCTGCAAAGTTTGGTGGCCCATATGATCTCTGGGGGGGGGCCACAGATGGGATCGTGTTTCCCAGTTGTTATTCAGCTTGCATTGGCTGCCTGTCAATAAACAAACTGAACTTAAAATACTAGCATTAATATTTAAAATTTGGGGAACAAATTTATTTGTTAGCTTTATTTAAAAAAAAGTAATTGCCTCATCGTAATTTACATTGTGAAGAGCACATTTTTATTAGAGGTTCCCTCTGTGCAGGCAGGTAATTGTGCCTTTCATGTGACCGGTCCCATTCTTTGGAAGGCTTTGCCCGATTCTTTGAGAGCCATTGAGGAGATGACTGTCTTTTTCGTAAGCAGCCGAAGGTCTTCGTGTTTAACAGACCATAAATTCGGGATGTCAGCTCCGTCTTTGGGTGATATCAGCACGGAATGTCGTCTCATTATAAGGATATTGCATTCATACATTTTGATTGGTTTTTGTGTGTGTGCTAATTTTAAATTGTTTTACTTGCTTGTAAGCCGCCTAGCATGGGTTTCCAATACAGGCGGAATAAATGTTCTTCCATGTAACTGAGTTTCTTTGCCTTCTTTTCCCCTCCTTTGTTCACTTTGCCTGTGCCTATCTGCTCCAGTCACCTTTGTCCATTTCCCTTTGGCTCTTCCCTGTGCTCTCTCCCAATCATGCCTTCCCTCCCCGTACCCCTTTTCCATCCTAATTCCTCCTTCCCTCCTTTCTCTTTCTCCCCTGCTTAGTTGGTCTTCCCTTCCTACCTCTTTCTTTTTTATATATATAAACTTTCTTTCCTGTCCCCCAACAGTAATTTGCTGATGTGCACCTTGTAGATCTGGCCTAGTCCATATGGTCTGTTCTCACGTTCCTGTCTCAGACACAGTAGTACATAGTCCCCTCTCGCCCCTCTAGGAGGAGTAAGAACTCCTTCATCTCAGGTAAATGATAATTCAATGTTTCTTAGCGCATGCCTTCCTCTCCCTGCCATAGGGGGATAGTATAATGAACATTAGTACACTCGTTGCCCTCTTAGCTGTAGGATAATGGAGTGGTGCTTAGTATGTACGCTGTCACCAGTTTCTCATCACCCTCTTTACTTTCATAAAATAATTTCCCGGCACTCGCTGGCCGGGACACAGGGTGGTATAATCAGACTCTGTTATTTCACATAATACGCTACCAGCTCTGGGAACCACCTAGTGGTGCAGAGGCACAGGGTCTCTTCTCAGATACGGCATGGCCTTGCAATTACTTAGGACTAGTGATGCGCTGGAAGGAGCTCCTGGGTGACCCCCTGCTAGATTATTTTATGAACAGAAAGACCCGGCGAGAACCCCTCGATAAGGAATTGGCAACACAGGACTGCTTAGTATGTGAGTTTCCCTCCTGGCTGTAGGCCAACACGCATCGAGTAAGATAGTAATTGGAGGATTCAAGGGAAATCACAGGGCCCTGAGTAGCAGCTTTTTCATCTACTTATTCTATGTCTTGTGTTATCAGTCAACTATGTAGTGGTTTAAATGTGCAAAAGACAACAGTTTCTCCAATATGTGGTTGTGTAGGTTGGAGCTGTGTCCTACTTTTCAATGTAGATGACATACAGGAAACCATGTCTATATATTGATGGCATATCGATGTCACCAGGTGCCTAGACAGTGATCTTAGAGACGTACAAGAGCTGCAAATATCTAAAAGACAGATTACTTACAGTGTAGTCAGGGATAGCTACAGAAGAGAAAATGAGATGCGAGAAAAGGGAAGGTGAGAAATAGAGCAGGATAAGGGCACAGGAGAGGAGAATATGAAAGAGGAAGTAACGTACGAGTGAATGAAAAACAGAAATAAAAAAGGGAGAGAAGCAAGAGGAAGGGGAGAATGACAGAGATGCATAGAGCAGAAAAGAAAGAGGAGGAAATATCAGGGGGAGGAGAAAGGGTACAGAGGCCAGAGGGGGAGGGAGACCGAGAGAGGGAGGGAAGAGTGAAAAAAGGGGGAAGTGGAGGAGAGAGCAAAAGGGAAAGCAGTGGGCAAAGAGCAAAAGAGGAAGGGGAAAGAGGGAAAGGAGAAAACAAAAAAAATAGGGGATCTTGGTTTGCCTGGGAAGTTCAGAGTTGTAACAGAAGAAAATCAGTGGGAAAGTTGGGGTCGCAGCCTGAAAGGAGGAGGAGCCCTAGTGGTTAGAGCAGCTGACAGAGCTGGGGAGAGCAGCGTTCAGATTCCTCGTGACCTCGGGTGAGTCACTTTACCCTCTGTTCTCGCAGGTACAAACTGACAGTAAATCAGGGGTAGAGGAGGTGTGTGGGAGGAGCTATGGCCCAGCAGCACTGCGGACGATAACGTCTTCCCCATTATCGCCGGCGGCAACCACGGGGAAAAACGTTAAACCTAGCCAATATTTATCTTGACACAATCAAACGGTTGCTAAACCAAATGGAACTGGTGATAAATATCAACACAGAACTGAATTCCTACACTTAGAAAGGAAAAACCTAAACATTAATTCAATCACCAATAACACTGAAAAACAACCTAAAAGTGGAATTAAAGGAAAAAGTGCGTAATCTTGGCGTACCCTACACGACAATAAGATCACTACAAATTTAGCAGAACTCCGCAGCAAGAATTCTCACAGGTAAAAGGAAAAGAGACCACATCACCGACACACTGGTTACCGATAGAACAAAGAGTACAGTTTAAAGCACTCTGCACCATACACGAACTGATTCAGGAGGAAAAAGCAGAATGGCTCAACACAGCGCTAAGGGTACATGTACCACATAGGAATCTCAGATCAGCAAACAAAGCCCCTCTAACCATCCCGTCAGTCAAAACAGCCCGGCTAACCCAGGTCAGAGAACGAGCACTGTCACTGGCTGGGACCCATCTTATGGAATACTATCCCCCTGGAAGTAAGGTTACAGGGACATTTCAAACTATTCAAAATAAGTCCGAAAACATGGCCTTTTACAACAGAGAACAGAGAAAGTAAGTCAGGAAAGCTGGCATTACAAATCAGCGCCAAATGGCCAGTTACACTCACCACTGGCAACTATTTTTAAACTCTCACTGATTGTAAGGGATATTGCAGAATCAGCTGCAGCACTGACATTCGGCCTGGAGTGAAGATGACCTAACTATCTATCCTTGAGTATTGTTTAGACTGGAACTGCTGGCAGGGATAGTGAGTAATCCTGTCCCACAAACACACAGTCTAGTTTGGCACGCACACTTGTTGACATTGGGCTATAAAGGACGAACAGCTATGGCTGCAAAATGGGGAGAGCGAGAAACATACTTTCACTTTGCTGGCATGCAGAGTGCTGCGTGTCACTTTGTAGACGTACGAAGTGACTGGGTCCCTTTTGCCTGTGGTGGGCTCTCTCTCTGAAGCAGGCTGATGAAAAGGGTGTTGTGAGTATTGGCCGAAATATTGTGCACGGATACAGATGAATATGCTTAACAATAATGCTTAAGAACTGTACATGCTTAGAACTGTATACTTTAGTACTTAGAACTGTATATTTTAGTGCTTAAAACTGTATATACTTTAGTACTTAGAACTGTATATGTTTAGAATTGTATATTTTAGTGCTTAGAACTGTATACCTTTAATACTTAGAATTATTAAGATTGTATATCAATAAAGATATTATTTTACTTTTACCTTATTCTCGCCTACCTGATTCCTTACACTGATAAAAGTAGATTAAACCTGAAAGTACATGTGAGCTAACCACGAGACATGTATTCGATGGACATTATAGGACATGATTCCAATAGATATTGTATGAAATGATATGTTACCGGTTATCTATTGGCACCTCTGTTAAAGTGCTAACGTTTGTTTTGCCTATTTGTGCCAGCCTGTAAACCGTTGTGATGGTAAATAACTTCATGAAGGTACAGAAAAGATGTTAAATAAAGTGAGGGAACGAGCTCTGTCCCTAGCCAGTCCCATATTATGGAACTCCATGCCCCTTGACCTTCGACTCCAGAGCAATCATAAACTTTTCAAAACACAGCTCAAAACCTGGCTTTACATACAAGCCTTCAAGAAAGAAAACTGATGCAGGCAATTAAGCAAAGATATGCGGCATAAAGCACCGAATGCCTAATTTAACGATCCTTACTGTAAATATTAATCCAACCTTTTTAACTGTAGGCAATCTTCAGGTCACATTACTATGAAACACTCAATCCCACAAATAAATGCCTTTTTGTTACCGAATACTAATGGCACCACCTATGTAATGTACGACCCATATTTTTTGATATTGGTGCCCTATTGTAAACCGTTGTGATGGTAAATAACTTAATGACGGTATACAAAAACTCTTAAATAAATAAACAAATAAATAAATAACAGCGCTTTTTCCCATGACGCTATGGGGGTGAAAGTAGGCAGCCTTTTTATTTCCCCCACGGACCATCATTTCACTATATTTATATTTATATTTATAGTGGAATGATGAATCCCAAGGTGAGCTTGTGAGCCTTCTGGGGACAGAGAAATAATTACGGTACCCGAATGTTATCTGCTTTGAAATGCCAAAAAGTGGAATATAAATATCTGAGAAATCACATCCCGAAAACTACAGCATTTAAAAAAACAAAACAAAACAACATTTCGGACCAGAGTTTTTGTTGTTGTTGGGAGATAAGATTTTCCTGGGAATGAACCTCTGTGGTGAACCCTTGCACAAGCCCCTAACTGCAGGGGAGGGCAGGGCCATGGTGGCCACCTCCAATGTGATCCCAGCCCCTGCTGGCACGAAAGCTGGATCTGGCGTTACAAACTGGGGCTGGCCCTGGCCAGGAAGCAGGTCGAACAATCAGTAGGATCAAGGCGCCGCCATCAGCCAGCGAAGCTGGGCGCCCCGCCAACAGTCTACAGGACTCCTGCCAACAGTGTGCGGCTTGCCGGCTGCGAGAAGGGGAAGGCTGAAGGCCATTTCCCTAATGCATGCTTCCACTATTAGATATCGTCAATCCAGCACTTTTACAATATTTGATAGGAGGAGAGAATCTACTTAGAAGGCTACGTAAAACACCAAAAAAAAAATGTGTGTTAGCTTCCAGGGGGAGGAGGTCAGTTTTCAAAGATTTACAAGGAGTATGTGTATGCATTTATTTATTTAGCTTCTGCCTTTTGGCCCTTCAAACCAGAATATAGGCACAGTAGGCATTTCTCTATCCCCAGTGGGCTTACAAAGATGCATGCACGCTTTTAGACCCTACTAATCAAGTGGCAGATATTACATCTGATTTCCCGTTTGTCTGCAGTTTTTGGGTGGGGGTGGGGGTGAATTGCTGAAGGTCTGAGTCCATTGGGGTAAGTATCGGCGAACTAGTGCCTGGAAGTATTTTCCACAAGTGAGATATGGGCGTACAGCAGCCAGTTTAATTAAATACCTGCTTCTGCACATAAACTGAGGGCTATTCCGTGTGCATGTTACAATTATTTAACATGCAAAACATTCGGAGTGAATTCTCAAAGAGGTTTCACGTGTAAATAGCATGCACGGGTGTGTATGCTATTTTATAAACGTCGAGACTGTGCACGCATTTTTGGTTTTGCGCATATATTTTACCGGGGAATAAAAAGGGGCGGTCAGAAGTACACGCAGTAGTTACTGTTTTGTAAGAGATACACGTATACATTACCAACGTTATTTGTGCACTTTTACACCTGCAAATTGGCTCATGCTAGTAAAATCGGACTCGAGGGTTGTCTGCAGTTTTGGGTGGGAGGTCTGGGTGAACTTGTGGGGATTCAGGCTGAAGTGCCAGAGGGCCTAAGTGAACAGGAGAAGGACTAGGTGAACTGGTGGAGGTATCAACGAGCTGGTGGTTCCAAGTATGCGTCCAAGTATTTTCAAAATGGTATACGTGTAACCTTTATAAAATACTTGCCTCCATGTCAATAGCAAGGTTATTACGTATGCATATTACATTTTTTTACATAACTAATTTATATGCATGAATGTTTATAAAATAGGTAGACAAAATATACATTTTTTGCAAAGAAACATACTGCATGTACTTTCGGAGAAGAAATAGGTGGTATTTCATAAACTGTGCAGTTCCTGCTGCAAAGTTTTAAAATCCTAGCATTCATAAAATAAATTAAATTAAATAATCTCCGTGCGACCACTTACAGATGCAAATGTTGTACCCCGGATAGGTTTGAAAGTATTTGCAAAAACCATACAGAAAATATTTGCAAAAACCACACAGACCACTCCAGTACAAACTTGTGCACGTACGGACACATACGTGTGTACCTTTGGGACAGAGCTACCTGGAATTTTGTAAATTGTGTGACCCTCCACTGCACAGATTATAAAGTACAGGCATAACTTTATATATGCTGAGTTATGCACACTGTTGAAACTTATCCTCCCTGTTTGCAAAAATACATACTACTGGGAAACAAGTGCACAAGAAACTAAAGTCATAGCTAGGTATAGTGAGTCAGTCAGGTTGAAAGGTCTACAGAGCCTATCTGCAGTGAGCCAGCTATTCCAGAGGAAAAAACAGAGACCCAGTGATGAGAAAGTAACAGAGATGCTAATACCCAGCAATGAATTGCCAGATCAGACCCTTTCAATATAGGGCATGGGAAATGAGGAATTTTTCACTGGACAGCTAGAACAGACTTCCATTGGAGATGGTAGGGGTTGAAATGACGATAGAATTCAAGACTGTTTGGGCATGTAAACAAAGGGATCCCTATTGGGAAGGCTGGAGGAGGGGAGGCAGAAGATCACAGACTGAGTAGGACCTCTGCAGCACAATAGGCAGGAACAAATGGATATTTTGGTGTAGCAAGTGATCTTTATCCGCTGATGCTTCAGTGTGCTGCTGGATCAAACATGATCATTGCCAGGCAGAGACTGCTGCCTTGGAAGACCTGAGAGAGCCTTCAATAAACACACAGGGACGGTAACTTTCGGACCGGCACACGGGCGCACGTTGTGCACGTATGCGTCGGCACGCGACTATTTTATAACTTCCGCGCGCGTTCCATAAAAAAAAAAAGCCTGGCCGCGTGCACCTGTGCGCCAAATTTTAAGTGGGCGCGCTCAAATCCCGCATCTGCTGCCCAAATCAGAGGATTTTAAAAGGGGCGCGTGCAGACGCTATTCCCAGTTTTACCAGTTCGCCCAGTTAAGAGAAAGGTCCTCCGAACCCCCCTAGTTCAATAGCCGTCCCCCAGCTAGCCCTGAACTTTACAGCTCCGCAGTTCTGCTGATGTTTCTTTATTTATTAACTTACACGTCCTCCATGGCGGAAGTAAAGTTAAGCGGCAAGGGGGCCTCAGCGCGCGCCGGATCGCATAAGTATTTACGTGTGCATCTCAGGTTCTCACCCCCAAAATGCCCAGGCCCCACCCCTTTCTGCAAACTTCCGAGATAGGCGCGGATCTCGGTGGCTTTTTAAATCCGCTCGGCTCGTGCCAGCCCAACATAGTTCCCTGGGTTTTTTTTATGAATATATTCTTTTAAGTATATTTTATTTACTACTAAACTTTTATTTCATCTTATTTACTTTTGTATTTGTGATATTTTATTATGTATATTGCATTGTGAACCATTTTGATTACATCCCAGTATAAAAAACGGTATACAAAACATTTTAAATAAATAAAGAAATATTCGTGCATCCCGTAATTAATACGCACGTCGGGCTTATAAAATTCACCTTTAATGGCGGCCACTGAACTGAATAATGGTATGACCTGACTGTGGAGATCCTGCCATTTTGACCTCTTTTTTCTGATCGTGCACGCTCAGCCTTGAAAGAGGTCTTCTGGAAACGCTCTGGAGATGCGGTGCAGTTTCCCCGAAGTTCACACTAGTTTGTTTCGGAAAAGTATCCACAAAGGGCTTTCATTCTGCAAAATTTGGAAGTGAACTAAAAAAGGAACCCAGAAATATTTAGGGGTATCTACAGTTGATAATATTTTTCCATTCAAAGCTGTAAAACAGTACCGCAGGGTTACACCTGGGAACGTTTGTGTTGTTGTCACCCTGACACTGCTACTGATTAGCAAAAGGAAGGGGAAGAGCAAGTCAGAATGCATATCAGGTTATCGACTCTCTCTTTTCTAAACTCACTCCCCCCCCCTACTAATCCACCTCTTTCTCTCCCCACCGCCACCACTTTTCCCCCCTCCAGTCATGACCCTAGCAATCCCTTTTTTCTCCTCCCCCCTAAGTCACATCTCCCTGACTCGTGCACCTCACTCTACCCTCAGCCGAGACCCAAGTCCTGGAATCCCGGCTGCAGCCTGAGCTGTGTCTGTTCCAGGCCCCTTCCTCCAGCTTTTCCCCACGTGCTGCTGCCTGCAGGGTTTTCTCTAGGCTCACCCCTCCCTCTTCTGTGACCTTGCAGGCTTCCTGAACTGCAAAACCAGAAGCCCGGAGCTTTCTGGTGTTTCTCTGGAGACCTGGAAATGGATACAAATTCGAAGAAACTCCAGGTGACATCCTGACAGTTCCTAGGTATCCACGGGATCTTTGTGCTTGCGTATATTGGGGAGATGGGGTTGGAGGGGACTCATGCATATATTCTTTTTTTATTAGCCTGTCATCAAATACAGATTTCCCTAAATACAGATGAAAAAGGAAGTGTAAAATATAGATCTTAGACCCAAAACTTACTGAAGATTTTCCTCCAGTGTTTTGGTTACCCCTTCAGAATCACTACAGCCCGATGCAATATCGTGCGCTCAGGTTAACCTGCGGTTGGACGTGCGTCCCCCCAACCCCTGATGCAACGAGGGGATCAGCGCGCCCAAAACGCACGTCCAAACCAGCGCGTGGCTAATAGCGCTCATCGCATGTACCCCCCCCCCCCCCGATGCAAAAAAAAATAAAAATCACCGTGCGCCCGACACTGCACGTTTTAACCCTCAAAAATTAGCACGAGCCCCGGAGCTGGCGTTAAGTCTCGAGGCGTCCCAAAAACCAAACAGACATTAAGTCGGAGGAACCACAGAAAGCAGCACCACGGGGAAACAAAAACGTCTCGACGGCGGTCAGGTTAGGGAAACGGACGCTCAACGTACGAGTGCCCGATTTCCTGACCCGCGCGCAGCCTCATCTCCTGGGCACCCGGTGCCATGGCCGAGCTAGGGATGCACAATTTCTCGCTAACGTGTTTTTGGAGGCACTTTTTTTTTTTAACCTGCGCTTTGTTTCCTCGGCCTGTGAGGCAGCGTATAAACAGCAGGGCCTGTGAATGACACTGGAGGACCACGCGTGCATGGATGGATCTGTGGTACACAGAGTGTCCCTTCCCTCCCCGTGCCTTTTCCTGCCTCCCCTGGATCAACGCACACAGGTTCGGCAATCAGAAAAAGCTGGGGCTGGATGGGCCTTCTGTAGTCTTCTTTCGACCTGATCTAATTGTGTGGGAATGGAAGTCTGCAAAAGCTGTGGGTGACAAGATTTCACCTTTCAACGGGAACCAAGCTGGAGCCGACTCGGACGTTCAGGACTAGAACCTGTGCTTGAAGGTGGCGGGTCCTGCTTCTCCCCTGCCTCCAACCCGTGCCTGCACTAAACCAAAGTCTGATTTCCCTTTCACCGCCCACAGCAGTTCCTGTACAACGTACTTCCTCTACACTTTTCTTTTTTTTGGGTTTTGTTCGCCCTCCATGTGCAAATGGCAGACGTGTAATAAATATATCGCCGCCTTTGCCCGCAGCCTCAGAATCTGGTTCAGGGACCCCAAGGCATCCTGCTCAGAGCAGCAGGGCCTTTGGCTGAAGCAATCACCAATTGTGTGGGCAGGACCAACCTTTTAATCTTTCGTCAGTAAACTCTAAAACCATCTCATCCTACTGGGTTTATCTGTGCGCCAGGGATACTTTACTCCCCTTTAACTCTCAACGTTTTTAGCCATCTAAAAGAAAACAAACATGAAGGAGGCTGATTTATCCATCCAGATCCCATAGGGTGAAAACTGCTTCTCCTAGAGGGACCACAAACAGCTACCGAGTTTTACTAAAAGGCTGTATTCAGTCACTTTTAAAGCATAGGGTGGTGGTGGGGGCTTTTGGATCAGAGCATTTATCGAAGTTAACCCGGGTAGCTTTTCTTTGAAAATTCGCTGAGATTTACATGGGTAGAAAAGTAACCTGTGCCTTGCCCCTGAAAATGACTGCCTATGCATTTAGAGCTCCAAACGTTTATCACTGAGTTGGTGAATGTAAAACCATAAGCCAGTCATATGGCTAGTATTGTAGCTGTCGTTCAGCATAATGACTAGACAAGTGTCCAACTGAAATGTATTTGTACTCGAACCACAAGTACTGACCTTGAAGTACGGACATGTGGCAGATCCCTCAAGCGAGGTCGAGACGGAAGCTCCTCGCGCAGGACTTCATCCAACAGTCCCCGAGACAGACTGGCCATTTTTTTTTTCCTTGGATTGTGACCCAGATGTCAGCTCATCCTCTTCACGAATGCTGTAATTAGCCTCCTGCTGTTCCACGCCACTCACGGCTTCTGGCAGTCCAGGGCTGACTGCTCTGCCTAGTGCTTGTCGTCCCAGTTCTCCTAGGTTTGCCACAACTTAATACTGAGACTGCAAGTGGAAGACCAGCAGTGGGACTTCTCTCTCTGCCAGCGACTCACAGGCATAAAATTGAGTATCCATTCTCCTAACCTTCTATAAATTGCATATATTGAAAAAAATGAAACCACTTCTCCACGAAAATGATTTTCGGATGGTACTGCAGGCTCTGATCTTGCCAAAGTTGGATTACTGTAACGCCCTGCTATTGGGCGTACCAATATCCACGATTAGACCTTTGCAGCTGGTGCAAAATGCCGCGGCAAGGCTTTTATCTGGGACCAAGAAATTTGATCATGTTTCTCCGGTGTTGATGAAATTACATTGGTTGCCCGTTCAGTTTAGAATTAAGTATAAATGTCTCACTTTAATTCACAAAGCCATCTATGGTCACAACACTGAATGGCTGAACGCTTCGCTTTGCATTCATGTTCCAACTCGTCATCTTAGATCTGTAGGACAGGCTCTGTTGACAATACCTTCTCCTAAATTGACCCATCTTGTTTCAGTTAGTGAGAGAGCTCTGTCATTGGCTGGATCAAAGCTGTGGAACTCATTGCCAGTTTCCATTCGTACTGAGGAAAATATTAAGAGTTTCAAAAAAATGATAAAAACCTGGTTGTTTGATCAGGCTTTTAATCATGTTGATTGATAGGTCTTGGAATCTGGCTGCCTTCGATCTATTCAGCTGCTTAGCTACAGTGCAGTTTATTTTAGGTTTTAATTTTAGTGCTCTTTAATTTTAATTTAATTTTGGTGCTTTTTACTTAAAATGTTGTATTGTGGTTTTTTTATGTTTAATTTTTTTAATTTATTTTTAAAATCAATTTATGATATTTTTTAAATTGTGATGAGAATAGTGAATTGCAATTACTGTCCTAGGATAGTAATTAATTTAGGATGTATTGGGTGTTAATTTATGTAATGTGTTTGGTGATTTGATTGCTTTTGATCTTGCTATTGTAAACCGACTTGATATGAATTTGAAAGTCGGTATATAAATCTGACTAAATAAATAAATAAAATAAAATAAAATAACCTGACCACCACCACCTCTCCTGGGGGCACAATTTCCCCTAGCACCCCCTTTTTACCGCAGCACCCGTTTTAAATATTAAATCAGGCACCCGGGAGAGGTGGATCAAAGCATGTTAAGGGAGTGGGCGCTCAGTCATGAGCGCCCGTTTAACGCACACCAGTATTGCATCAACCTGTTTATTAGCATGGGGACACAACAGGGGTTCTGGCACTCAAGGTGCCTCCGCTGGCCCACCTCCTTGCCCAGGTGCTTCCTGTTTAGAAAGGGAGCATGTATCGTGGGAGGCCATACACACGTCTATGCTGGGTCCCCCATGTGTGAAAGGGGCGATGACTGTGGATCCAGCCTGGACCCAAATCATTCCTTGCACCCCCATCTCCTTGCCCACTAGCCAATTGGGTTTTCAGGATATTCATAGCAAATTATGGGGCAGATTTTCAAAGGGGTACATGGGTAAGATACACATGTACCCCCAGAAAACCTGCCCCAACCTCCCCCTGCGCGCGCCGAGCCTATGTTGAATAGGCTCGGTGGTGCGCGCAAGCCCCGGGATGCGCGTAAGTCCCGGGGCTTTTCTAGGGGGGCGTGTCGCAGTGGTGCGACATTTGGGGGCGTGGCCGCGGGCATGGTTCAGGCCCAGGGGCATTTCAGGGGCGTGGCCAAGGCCTCCGACACCGCTCCCAGGCCAGGCGTAACTTTTCTAACAAAGGTAGGGGGGGTTAGATAGGGCTGGGTCGATGGGTTAGGGAGGGGAAGGTGCAGGGGGGTGGAAGGAAAGTTCCCTCTGAGGCCGCTCCGATTTCGGTGTGGCCTCGGAGGGAACGGAGGCAGGCTGCGCGGCTCAGCGCGTGCAGGCTGCCGATTTTGGGCAGCCTTGCGTGCGCCGACCCCGGATTTTAAAGGATACGCGCGTATCTATTAAAATCCGGCGTACTTTTGTTTGCGCCTGGTGCGCAAACAAAACTACTCACGGGCATACTTTTATAAAATCTACCCCTATATATTTGCATACATTAGAGGCAGTGCACGCAAATGAATAGGCATAATCATGACAACCCAACTGGCTAGGGGAGGAAGGAGCCCTAAGGACCTGGCACTTTTGAAGTTTTGCACTGGCACCAGCCTCGGAGTGTGGGGTGGGCAAGAAGAACTAGACAGGCAGGGAAGTGAACATAAGATAAGAGATGCCATACTGAGCCCAGCTCATTTGCTTTATTCTCCACTAGTATTTCTTGCCACTTTTTATTCTGCTTTGTAGTTTCCTGCTCTACTCTTTCCTGAAGTTATCCTCTGTGATGCCCACAAATTTCACATCATCTTCATAGCTCATAAAAAAGATGTGCCATCCCCTGCCCTTTACCATTATTTTCAACATTATTAACTTTGTCTTTAAACATTTTATTTTATTCCTTCAGGAGCCTTTTTCACATGGCAAAACTGAGTGTGAGAAAAGGCAGCAGGCAAGAGTTAAACAATTACATAACCTAGTAACATAGAAATGATGGCAGTTAAAGACCAAATGGTCCATCTAGTCTGCCCCGCAATTAGCTTATGCTAGTAACTGCCGCGCCGTGCAAGTTACCCCCATGCAGAATGTTACACCAGCCCTTTCTTCAAGCCTTTAACGATCCGCAGTGTTTGTCCCATGCCCTTTCAAATTCATTAACTGTTCTCGTCTTAACCACCTCTTCCGAGAGGGCATTCCAGGCATCCACCACCCTCTCCGTGAAGAAATACTTCCTGACATTGGTTCTGAGTCTTCCTCCCTGGAGCTTCAAATCGTGACCCCTGGTTCTGCTGATTTTTTTCCTTCGGAAAAGGTTTGTCGTTGTCTTTGGATCATTAAAACCTTTCAAGTATCTGAAGGTCTGTATCATATCACCTCTGCTCCTCCTTTCCTCCAGGGTGTACATATTTAGATTCTTCAATCTCTCCTCATGTCATTCGATGAAGACCCTCCACCTTTTTGGTCACCCTTCTCTGGACCGCCTCCATCCTGTCTCTGTCTCTTCGGAGATACGGTCTCCAGACCTGAACACAGTACTCCAGGTGAGGTCTCACCAAGGACCTGTACAAGGGGATAATCACTTCCCTTTTCTTACTCGCTATTCCTCTCTCTATCCAGCCCAGAATCCTTCTGGCTTTAGCTATCGCCTTGTCACATTGTTTCACTGCCTTCAGACTGCCAGACTGATGGGGGTCTTTGGCCCCCATCATACTGCTCCCCAGGTGCACGACTCTGCACTTCTTGGCATTGAATCCCAGCTGTCAAATCTTCAACCACCCTTCAAGTTTTCTCAAACTGCTTTTCATTTTCTCTACTTCTTCAGGCAAGGACACAGAACCTCGGACTACCTGACTGACCAGCTGCCGCACTGCACTAGGGAACAGTAAGTCCACTCCGTTGACCTCCCCCTCCCCCAGTAGTAAAAAAAAACAAACAACCCAGTAATCCCTGTGACTGGCAGTGTTATTTTCTCACAGCAAGCAGGTGCAATGTGTGAGTATAAAGGTTGATTTTTACATTCCCTTCATATTTTTTTCTTAATTCTGTTGCAGATCTTAGTACCATCCACAAAAAGGCAAACCTTTCCTTCTAACTCCTCCGCAATGTTGCTCACGGAGATAGTAAACAGAACCGGTCCCAAAACTGATTCTTGATGTGATCCGCTTAATACTGTTCTCTAGTCAGAGCAGGTTCCATTTACCAGACAGGTTGGGCTCTGTCAGTCATCCCAGTTAGTAATCCACTGCCACCACCCAAGGTCCTCATTTTATTCAAGAACCTCCTGTGTAGGTCCGTATCAAAAGCTTTAATTTATTTATTAAGAAAAAAATAGGAAGGGAATGTAAAAATCAACCTTTATACTCACACATTGCACCTGTTTGCTGTGAGAAAATAACACTGCCAGTCACAGCCGAAAACAACTAAGGGATTACTGGGGTTTTTGTTGTTTTTTTTACTACTGGGGGAGGGGGAGGGGGAGGGGGGAGGTCAACGGAGTGGACTTACTATACCCTAGTGCAGTGCTGCAGCCAGTGACTCTGGGTCCTTGCCCTGTTTATCAGTCAGTCGCTACCCGTACCAGGGAGATAGGTGGCACACTCCCCAATACTTTGTTTGCATTTCCTCTGATACCACTTCTGTGACAAGCTGTTGTGGCCTGCTTTATCAAAACTTATCAAAGTGGCTTAATCTTGACTAACATGCCCAGGGCTTTTGTTTCCCTCATGGTTAGTGCTAGCAAGCACTGCCCCGTTCAGAGGATGCTCCAGCGACCGCCTGTTCTTGTCCCACACTTCTCCACATTTGCCTGCAAGAACCTGTGTAGAGAAGCAGGTCCTCACACTCCCACGCCGAAGGAAAACGCTCCACCAAACTCGGTGAAAGTGCAGGTGTGGTGGAGAGCTCATTATTAGGAGCAAAGGTTCTCAACCCAGTCTACTGGACCCGCTCAGCCAGTCTGGTTTTCAGGATGTCTGCAGTGAATATGTATCAGACAGATTTGCATGTACAGACAGCTGCGACCGCTCTGCCTTACCTCTTTTCTTCCCTTTTCCTCCTCCCTGGGCAAGATGGCTGCCTCCGGTGCAGAGTGCCTCGGCGTCTCCAACCTAGCATGGGCGTTCCAGTCCGCAATGCTCAATCCCGTGGCCTCCTAGGGTGCGCGCGCACATCTCCTACGCTCAAATACACATCATGGCGGGAACCTCGGGGGCGTCCCCACCGCATGACGTCAATACCTCTGGGTATTTAAAGCCTCTGCTTCGCTACCACCTGAGTTAGCAAGGACTTCGGTTTAAGCTACTCTGACCGGTCTAAGCTGCTCGCTTAGACGCCACTCTACACTCCAAAGGCCTCGCTCCTTCAGAAGCTCAAGACACCCGCTCCTCGGGGGTCTCTTGCTTCCATCACACTTTGTGGCCTCTACTAACTGAGACAACCGCTCATTGGGGGTCTCTCTCTCTTCTTTTCTTTTCAGGATCTCCGGACTATCAGGTACTCGCTCCTCGAGGGCCTACCAGTCTATGTATCCTGTACCACAGACCTTCGGTCCACCATCTCACTACCAGGAAGATGCCTACACTCCTGTGAGTACCTCTACGATCCGGTGCTCCAACTCCACCCACCAGGCTCGGCGTTGCCCACACCGCGGGTCCCCACCTCTCTTGAACATCTGGGTGAGATTCTACATCTGAGACTGTTGAACATATTGGCACCTCGAGACCTCAGTGCCTTACCTTCCTGCTTTATACAATCTATCTACAGCAGTACAATAAAGCCTTCCATTCATTCTGTGTCTGCTATCTGAGTTTAGCCTATCGCTGTGGTTCCCCACGGGGCCCCTCCCCATGGGCGGAGTCATCTCCACAGCAACCAAATACAATGCCACAAACACAACATCTCCATTATATTCAAATCTCTCTCATGCATTAGAGAGAGAGCAGAAGCAAAGAATGAGGAAAGAAAGGGCAGGTGAATTCCATTGTAAGAAGTAGATAGGGAGCATGAGATCAGGGGTCAGGGCTAAGGGATTTACCCTTTGCTAGAAGGAGGAAGAGAAGGTTCTGAAATAAAAGTTGTGACTTATTTATCAGGTGAGGAATAATTTCCCATTACTTTCATGTATATGGTGCTACAAGGCATAGACTGCACTGTGCAGACACGCACAAGGTATAGCTCCTGCTCCATGGTACTTACAACCTAGTGAGAACACACAGATGAGCGAAATAAAAGACTCAGAATTGTGACAGAGGAACAAATGTCTCAACTGCAAAGGACAGGTCAGAAGGGAGGGTGGGAAATGGGAGCAGTGAAATTGTTTGGCTTGGATTTGCTGTGGGATAAAAGTTGGGGAGGGTTAGACTTGGGAAGAGGAAGGCTCGTGTAAGAAAAAGGATCGGGCAGGAAGGAGCTGTGTTGATTTAGGGTGATCTTAAGGCGTTGAAAGCCTCAGGGCTGATCATGGTGATAACTTCAATCAATACTCCACCCTATGTGGGCTATACAGAGAAAGCTGGACTTAGGATAGCTGGGAGTGGGGTGGGTAGGGAGAGAACTGGAACAATTTGGATTTCAAAAAGAGCCCTTTAAACTCCTCCTGCAATGCCAATCTTTAATACTTTCCAAACAGGTTAGCAACGTTTGAGGTCTGTAGATGCTAAAGGCACTGTTTGGAACTCGGGCTGTAGAAGATGGTAAATCGTTACTTTTAGTCCGCTGTAGTTTCAATAGAGGGGGAATTTAGGTGTCAAAAAAGGCTAAAATGTACAACGTAACTGGGCTATTTGGCTCCTCTGAGCACCTTACATCTTCCCAGTGGAGGAGACATGTGCTGGCTCCAAGGTCTGGAGTCCACACAGCAATTTTGTAGTCGTTCAATATTGCCTCAAATGAGAGCGAACGCCTTTTGAAATGCATTCCATTTGAATTGTAAACATCTAGTACGACAACTGCAAAATGAGAACCGTTTAAGCATCTTCAGGGCAACCCGCTCTCTTCCTTAGGCTTTGATCCTGCACCAGGACGTTGCCCTTGAATCTCAAAGAAGCCTAAAGAAGTACTGACTAGGAAGGCAGATGAAAAACCACAGGGGCCCCTTTATTCTTCTCATTTTCCCTTCCTGTTGTGAGAACACAGACTCTGTTGTCATAGTCACTGATCAGAAAGACTGGAGGTTATTTGCAACTAAACTGTTCATGAAGGAACACAGTGCTCCATCTCTTTGCATCGTCTTCTTCTTGCACAATCTGAAAGGAAATTCTCTCTGCTGTGAAGTAAGATCCCTTCCTGTGGGTAACAGCACATGGAGATGTAGTTCCGCCTTTTCCTAGGGAAATCAGAACCAGATCCTTGTACCCCAGGAGTACCTCTGCTAAACAGTCTATTATTTTGAGGAGAAGACACACAATTTGCAGCAGGGGCCTGTCAAGAGATGTTGGGGAGGAGATAATTCTGAGGATGGATAATGAGATGAGAAATAGTCCAATCGTGGGTAATGGAAATGTGAAAGAATATTAGCATTAGGGTGGGGGACTTAGGTTCACAGCTCACATTGAAAAATTTGACACCGGTCATGGGATTCAGGTTTTTCATGAAGAAAGTAAAAAAATGGGATTTTTCTTCTACGTCCTTCCCTTTGTATTTGTTGAGAAGGTTTTCCTGATTCAATCTTGCAGGATTTGTGGAAATTCATACATTTTTCAATGCTTGAAGCAAGGTTCCAGAAGTTTTGAAAACTGTAGTAGTAGGTAGTAACTCCAGTTTAAAAAAAAAGGAAGACCTTGATCCTAGAGACTGTGCTAATTATAGACCAGTAGCAAATCTCCCCTTTGTTACAGCTCAGTTATCTGAGTTCTTGGAACTGGGAGGAAATTGGCTTGCACCTAGGCTGGGTTTAGGCGGGGCTGTCGTACCGAAATAATCATGGTGGATTTGATGGATGTAACTTTGCAGGAGTTAGATAAAGGATTTACCACCCTGACTGTTTCGTTGGATTTATCTAGTACTTTTGACTTGGTGGCCCATACTATATTGAAAGCATGTTGTAAAGAGTTGGGTTTAGAGGATCTTCCTGTGCAGTGGGTGACCAATTTTTTAAAGGCTAGGTCACAGGGGATCCTCTCTTTCACCCCTACTTTTTAACATCTACATGACACCCTTTGGGGAACTGATTTGATCATTTTGGGGCGGATTTTAAAAGGGTTCACGTGTGTATATTACGCGCGTAACCATGAATCCCTGCTCCTGCGTGCGCCAAGCCTATTTCCATTTGCTGCTGTGCCCGGGATCGCAGGCCGGCTGTTGGCCAGCGCACACAATCTACGCCTGCCCAAAGGCAGGTGCAACTTATAAGATAAAGGTATGGGGGGGGGGGGGTTTTAGGTAGGGCTAGGGGGTGGGTTAGGTAGGGGAAGGGAGGGGAAGGTGGGGGCGGAAGGAAAGTTCCCTCCGAGGCCGCTCCAATTTCAGAGCGGCCTTGGAGGGAACGGAGGAAAGCTGCGCGTATGTCCCGGGGCTCGACAAAAGGGACGGGGCAAAATGGGTTGTGCGCACAAATCTATGCCTGCACGTAGGTTCGAAAATCTGGCCCTAAGTGTTTGGTTGAAAAAAAGTAAATTGGTCCTAAATTCTAAAAAGGCGAAAGTATTACAAATTGGGAAGATGCTAAAAAAAATTTGCTTGCTTATTGAGGGGCTAAAGGTAACAGCTGTTGATACCATGAAGGTCCTTCAGTGTCTGATTGGACAGTCACTTGTATTTAGAACAACAAGTCTCAGCAGTGCTCAGGATGTCTTATGTTCGCATTAGATTGGTTAGACAGATGCATCCTTTTTCGAATTATCAGGCTCTAAAATTTGTGACCTATGCCTTGGTTGTAGCTATAATTGATTATTGCAATGCAGTTTATTGGCGGTTGCCAGATGTAATTACCCAGCGTTTACAAGTAATCCCGAACATGGCAGCCAGAGTAGTTTTGGGTTGCCTGAGAACACCACCAGCAGTTCCACTGCTCCGGAAGCTTCATCATTAAACTGCATTGCAAGTTTAAAATCTTAAAAGTGAATTTTATAAGCCCGGCGTGCACCAAAATCAGGAGCTGCGTGCACAAGTCAGGCTCGCACATGCCCACTGAATTTTAAGATCAGCCCAGATGCGTGCGTAGTTCCAGTAACACGCACATCTTTCTTCGATTCAAAAAGGCACGTGGTGTGAGTGGGGCATGGATGTTTCAGGGCACAGCCAAGAGATGTGTGCATAAAATTTTACACACCCTAACGGGCAACTCAGGTCCACCATCACAAAACTTTACTTCTGCTGTGGAGGAGGTGTAAAAAGAATAAAAGAAATTAGCTATTTCTACCAGGTTTAAAGGGTCTGGGGTGACTGTAGGGAGTGCAGGCTATCAAACCAGGGGTTTTGGAGGACCTAGCAAACTGGTAGATGAACTGTTGGAACTGGCAATGGTGTGGATGTGCTCCTATTGTAAAATACTCTAACCTATGTGGTAGAATCGGGATATGCACGCCTAGGCGTGTGCCCACTTAAAGTTGGGTGCACGTGAGCGTGTCGTCAGGTTATTTTATAATGTACGTGCATAATGGGTGTGCAAGTTATAAAACTGTGGCGTCCCTGGGCTCTCGCTGACACGCATGTGCCAATGTGCGCCCGTGCACCGCTTTGAAAGTTACCGTCTTAGTGCTGGCATTCAAAAGTTTGAGAGGACCATGTCCCCCTCATTTACATAACTAGGACTATCCCCAACACTCGTAAACAGGAACACATCACCCCCATCCTCAAGGATTTACATTGGCTCCCAATCCCCTCTTGCATCCTCTACAAAACCCTTAATATTATACACAAAGCCATGTACACCCACAACTCCGACAGGCTAGACGAACCTTTCCAATATACTCGCATCTGCCCCACTAGAACCACCAACAAAGGGACCCTCCATGTACCCTCCCCTAAAGAAAAAGCACACCTTACATCTACCAGGGAACGAGCCGGACCCACACTCTGGAATACACTACCTACGACCCTTCGACTTGAGCCGAGCGCTACTAGATTCAAAACTAATTTGAAGACCTGGCTCTTCAAACAAGCCTACCCACATTAGGTTCCTGCCCTCTTTCTCCAACACCCCATCCAGACCCTTGTATAAAGACATTTAGCATTGTATATCTTTCAGTTACATTGTTACACTTTCATACTCTTACTGTTTCATTGTTGCTATGTTCCTTTTTGCAACTGTTATGCCTTTACTTTCAGCAGCTTTCTCTGCTTGCTTTCTCAGCTCCTTTGTGCACCTTGGTTCCTTCCATCCCCGCAACCTGTTATTTGTAAACCTTCAACCTTTAGTTCTAATGTAAACCGATATGATGTTGCTACTAATTTTGGTTTAAAAAAAAGCTTCAAATAAATAAATAATTGAGTTTGCTGGGCTAAACCTAATAGATTGTTACGATCACAGTATCAATGGCCAACTTCGGCTCCCCTCAGTGGAGGCTTTTCGTTAGTTTAAATTTCAGAACAGAGCATTCTCTACAGTGGTGCGAAAGATGTGGAATGATTTACCTTTAGACTTTTTGGAAGAAGTTAAAAACGTGGCTGATGATGTCAGAAATGCGGAAGTTGTAAAATGAATGCGCCGTCATTTCTCTGACATTCGGTTAAGTTGTTGATGTTGGTGGAGAAGAGTTTTGCATTGTTCTTTGTATTAATTCCTGGTTTATCCTCTTTGTTTTTGTTTTTATTGCATTTGTTTTAATTTTGTACATTGCGTTGGGTGATTCTTTGGAGTCTGGAAGGCGATTCATAAATTTTACTAAATAAATAAATGTTCCAGTGCTATTTGCATGAGACACTCCAAAAGCACCAATATCAGATATTATGCTCCAACCTTACACACATCAGACCTTACTCCCTGCCCAACTTTATGCCTTGGAGCTACCTACAGTAGATATTGCTCTGCAGACGTACATAGAGGGGTCCTGTTTTCAGAAGCTTAGTTGGGACCCAGATGCACAAAATAAGGAGTTATGACCCTGTGTGCTCAATGTGGATTTTGAGTCATCTAAAATTAAACATGTAGTTTACTTGCTTCAAAAAGGTATATTCCAGGGGATTATGTAGGAGACCCGGGGATTTTGATCAGGACTGTCATGGGGCTAAATAATACTCTTGATGGCTGAGGGGCAAGGGTCTGTATCTGATAAAATGGCCAGCTGGGGAAGAGTCCTCTTGGAAAAACGCAGCTGCACATTAGCAATAGGGATCCCAGTTTTCAACGGTGAAAATTCTGACTGCTTGGACACACAGGGGTGGATTTTATAATTTTGCGCGAGCGCGTACTTTTGTTCGCACACCAGGTGTGAACAAAAGTACGGTGGATTTTATAAGATACGCACGTAGCCACGCGTATCTTATAAAATCCGGGGTCGGCGCGTGCAAGGGGGTGCACATAGCCCAGCGTGCGGAGCGGCCTCGGAGGGAACTTTCCTTCGCCCTCCCCCCACCTTCCCCTCCCTTTCCCTACCTACCCTCCCCCCCCCCCCCGGCCCTATCTAAACCCCCCCTTACCTTTGTTGGCAGATTTACGCCTGCTGAAAGCAGATGTAAATCTGTGCGCGCCAGCGGGCTGCTGGCGCGCCATCACCCGACCCGGGGGCTGGTCCGGAGGCCTCGACCACGCCCCCGGGCTGGGGCCCGCCCCCAAAACGCCGCGTCATGTCCCCGAAATGCCGCGTCATTTACGGAATGCCCCCGAAACGCCCCTTTTACGAAGCCCCGGGACTTACGCATGTCCCGGGGCTCTGCGCGCGCCGGCGGCCTATGCAAAATAGGCGCGCCGGCACGCGAGGGCCCTGCGCGTGTAAATCCGGCCGGATTTACGCACGCAGGGCATTTAAAATCCGGCCGACAGAGTACAGTTTTCACCTATGTCGTTCACACGACATCGGCCCTGGGGCTGAAGTTGTATGCGCTGGCCGACTGCCAGCACGCAAGCCTCTGACGCCACCCCGCCCCTCGGACTGCCCCTCCCCGCCCCTTTTTGCGAGCCCCGGGACTTACATGCATCCCAGGGCTTTACGCGCGTTGCCAGGCCTTTTGAAAATAGGCCCGGCATGCGTAAGACCAGTTACGCACGTGAATCCTCTGGATTTACAAGCGTTACCTTTTGAAAATCCGGCCCAAAGTGCATAAGAATATTTCTGTCACTGCCAATATCCTCCCCTCTTGCTTCTCTACCCCTGGCCTGGCACCCTGGTTGAGTGCCTATCTCGCCCACTCTTTCTAGTGGCTCAGGTTCTGACAGCTTGTTAAAGATTTATATGTAGAATGTGAATTCTTGAAAATTATGTGCGGAAATAAAATGCTGACTTATGTGCATATTTTTGTCTTATTCTGCAGCAGATAAAGTTGCACGTGGACATTTAGCCTAATGTGGAACCCGACCTTCAAAAGTCAATTCTGGCACGTATTTTCTGACAAGCAGGTTTGTTTTTGTGAAATTTTTGAAATTACACACCTAACTCAGCAGTTAAGTACCGCATTGAAAATCTATCACACACACACCCCCCCCCCCCACCCGAAAAAACCCCGAATGGATGTGCGCAGCTAACCCACCAGCAGAAAAGGATCAATAGAAAACAAGGCAACAATTCTAAATCACATAAACATGGCAAAAAAAAAAATAAAAAAAAATAAAATATAGATATATATATATATATATATATATATATATATATATATATATATAGGAGCTGTTTGAAAAAAAAAATTTAAGGAGGGCGTACAACCTTTAAAAATATAAATTTCAGACTCTGTCCAGAGTATAAACATTTATTGGGTACAAATTGCTGGAAACTCTCTCTGAAACACTACCAGTCTTACTAGTGTTTCCTTAACTGCTGGCCAGTTTCTCAATTCGTTTCTGTTAAAATCACAGAGATTACGCTCCAATGCATACTTACTACTGATTTTATATCCAAGAGCTATAACACACAATTAATTACACCCCAGAGCAACACATACCAGATATTATTACCTCCCAGAATTATACACACATTGGACATTACATGCCAGAATAGCCAGAACTACAAAGCACACCAGACAGACGTTTTGTTCCTGACCTACAAACGTGAAACCTTACACCCCACAACACCCACAGCAGAATCAAATCCCGGAACTACCCAGAGCAGAAACTGCACCTTGGAATTACCCACAGCAGATGTTAACACGTTGGACCTATCCACGCCAGGCAAGAAGTCCCAGAAGTACACATGGGGTGGGGGGAAGGAGTATGGGATGGGGGGGGGGACGATTTTGAATGGCCAACGTTCTTTGCAATGGGGATGTGGGCAATTTCAGCCCATGCACACTGCAGCTACATTTTTTTTAAAGGCAAAACCACCCATATTGCTTCTCTTAGAAACTTAGCAGCCACAAACCACGGGGACAAAGTACCAAGACCCACCGTGAAATTGGCGCACGGCAAACGCAGGCGCTTCCCGCTTACAAATGAGATGCGTGCAGAAAACCCACGCAAAACAAATATCCATGCCGATATGCATGCTAAAAACTCACGCTGAAGGCCCTGGGAAATAAGCCAAGCATAAGCCCGCGTCCATGCGCTGACCCACGACTGGATCCTTGGTTGAAAGCCTTTAAAGACAGGAGTGAGTTAGCGGTCCGGGAGTGGGACCGAACGTGTAACCCCTTCATGATCCGGCACAGACCGCGCGGGAGCTATAACGGCGGGTGCCGGTGAGCGGGGGAAATGCAGCAGAGATTTGGAAGGGGCTACCAAAGCAGTCAGCATTCCTGACGGGTGCCTTTTTCCCTCTCCGACCTCTCTTCTGGCTTCTGCCTACTTTTTTCGACCTCCAGACAGGCGCTCACACTTCACTCCTGCGCTGAAAAACCCCACTTAAAAAAAAAAACCCCGCACTGACGCCAGCGCGGCTCTCTGCGTTGCCCGAGAACAGTCAATCGCCTTCGTTACATGGCATCAGCACGGCCTCGCACTAAGCCGACGACGGCTTTTTTTTTCTTTTTGAGCAGGTTCGCGCGCGCGTCTCTTCCACGCCAGCCGTGTCACGACGTGCGCGCATGGGATTAGCGCGTGCGGAAACCTGTGGCGGGCCTGGCCCGGCTTATTACATCGGGCCCCTCCCTTGTGCTAAAATTAACTTCGCTCATCGCGCTCCCTATTGGCGCAGGCAATCGCCCAGGGGCAAAAATGGCGCAGCTTCTTGGGAAAGTGACCTAAACTTGCCCCTGGGAATGCCTTGAAATGATATGAGCTGTGAAAGACAGAACATGTCCCTAGCTGGGGAAAAGGGAGGGTGGGCACTGCCAGCACAGTTTTCAGCCAAGTCATTTTACCCACCCTAAGCACTCGTCTGCAAGGATTATACCCCCATAGCAACACGCTCAGACCCCTGCCTAAGAACCTCCCGTCCTGGACAGTGTGCTCCTCTGTGGTTTGGTCGTCTTGCAAACACAGCATCTTCGAACCCTTGGTAGGAATCTGCTGGTTTGCCTTGCACGTCCCTTGTGCTCTGCGGGGCGCAGAGAATGCAACCGTGTGTGTGTGTGTATATATATGTGTGTGTGTGTGTGTGTGTGTGTATGTATGTGTGTGTGTGTGTGTGTGCGCCTTCTTTCCATAGGGACCCCCCCTCTAGTTAAGGGAAGCCCTGTTATGTTTGCTGGTAGGATGTCCGGCTCCCTTGCCAGAGCAAACACTTCTCCCAGTTTCGCACAAACTGGGCTCTTAATCAATGCTATTCTGTAGCCTATTGGGGTAGGCAGTCCACACACACACACCACACACCCACACACACCCATACATATATACACACACACACACATATACACCCATACATATTCACCCACACATATACACACACACACACCCATACATATATACACACACACATATATACACCCATACATATATACACACACACACACACACATCCATACATATATATACACATACACACATATTCACCCATACATATTCACCCACACATATACACACACCCATACATTCACCCACACATATACACACACACACACCCATACATATATATACACACACATATACACCCACACCACCATACATATTCACCCACACATATACACACACACACACACACCCATACATATATATACACACACATATACACCCACATATACACCCATACATATATATATACACATACACACATATACACCCATACATATACACACACACATACACACATCTACACCCATACATATACACACACACATACACACATCTACACCCATACATATACACACACACCCATACATATATACACACACACACCCATACATATATATACACATACACACATATTCACCCATACATATACACACAATCACACACGCACGCACACATATGTACCCATACATATACACACACACATGCCCATATATACCCAAACATATACACACACACACATATACACACATACATATATATACACACACACATATTCACCCATACATATACACCCATACACCCATACATACACACACACGCCCATATATACCCATACATATATACACACACACACACCCATACATATATATACACATACACACATATTCACCCATACATATTCACCCATACACACACACACATACACCCATACATATATACACACACATACACCCATACATATACACACACACATACACCCATACATATATACACACACACACACATATACATATACACACACACACATATACACCCATACATATATACACATACACACATATTCACCCATACATATATATACACACATACACACATATTCACCCATACATATATATACACACATACACACATATTCACCCATACATATTCACCCACACATATACACACACACACACATATACACCCATACATATATATACACATACACACATATTCACCCATACATATACACACACACACCCATACATATACACACACACACACACACACAAATACACCCATACATATATATACACATACACACATATTCACCCATACATATACACACAATCACACACGCACGCACACATATATACCCATACATATACACACACACGTCCATATATACCCAAACATATACACACACACACATATACACCCATACATATATACACACACACACACACATATTCACTCATACATATACACACATACACGCACATATTCACTCATACATATACACACATACACGCACACATATATACCCATACATATACACACACACATATACACCCATACATACACACACACGAACATATATACCCATACATATATACACACACACGCCCATGCACACACACACCCATATACACCCAATACATATACACACACATATACACCCATACATACACACACACACATACACCCATACATACACACACACACATGCCCATACACACACACCCATATACACCCAATACATATACACACATCTCTACTTCTTCCCACTAAATAAAACCCTGAGTAATCATCTCACAGAAACAATTTTGTCGAGGAGGAGGTCTCCCTGCCAGGGAGAAGGAAAGGAATGCACTTACCATTGCTTTTCCTCCGGAGTTCTTTCTCTGGCTCTTACGTCCTCTAGGTTTAAAGTATTCGAGCTCTGGTCTGGAATGGCAAACACAAGGCGTCTGACGTTCCTCTGCTTCCAATGGGCATGTTGTAGGATTTTTATTTTTTTTTTTTAGTTCTTCTGGCCAGAAAACTAATTCTGTCTCTGTATAGTTCCTGGTCTTGCTGGCAGAGGAGAAATTAGTTGCGTGTGTGTGTGTGTAACTTCAGGAAGTGTCAGCAGCTGCTGCCGGCTTTGTTCAGGGAGGAACACCTTTACCAGAAAGCAAGGGCTCTCTCTCTTTTGGTTTTTTTTACTAATTCAGTGCCTGGCAGTTTCCTCCTGCTCTCTGAGGTTTCCACCTCGCAGAGAAGGGAACATGAGGGCAGGTGGCCAGAAGGGCAGGTCTGGGAGGCGGGGAGATGCAGATTTACTTTAAAAGCGAACGACCGTCGCTATATATATATATTTTTATTTTTTTTATTAAAGACTGTCACTGTAAATGAACTCGGGAATAATTTGCCTTAGGAAGCTGCTACCAGTGCTGCCTTCTTACATTATAATGCGCAGCCCCCCCCTTCCTGGTCAGGTCTTGGACGAGGGGGCACACGGGAAGTGCCACGGGCCACGCAAGGCCCTTAGGGGGGTTTTCCCCCCCCTTCACTCTGGGGCGGCTTTTCTGTCACTCCGCTCCCAGAGCTGTTATTGAAAATCACAGCCACTGCCAGGAAAACCACAAAGTCCAAAGCGAGCACAGTAACTGATAGAAGGCCAACAGCAACCAGGTCCAAAGGTCGTCACGAGATCCGGCCCGTCCCTTTCTCCCCCCCATACCTCCTCTCCCCCAAACATGTAAGCTCTTCTGGGAAGGTACCTTTTCTCCCTGGGAGCTCCCAGTAAACCCTTTTGGACGGTGGGGGTCCTCTTTCTTTTCCTCCCTTCAGCAGGTCCTTGCTTGATCAGCGCTCTGTGGGCCTTCCCAGGTCAGGACTCCCCCCCCCTGGTCCACTCGTCCAGTTCTCCAAGGACTCCCCCTCCTTTTGCTTCTTGGGTCTCCTCAGAGTGGTTGCGTTGAGCCAGGAACTTTTCCTTCAGCACACTTTGCACGCCCAGGACTTCGCCCTCCTGGAGTCCTTCCCTCCCAGTGTGGCCTGGCCCGAGCTCTCCCCGGGTCCCGGCCACCTGCACGGAGCAGGAACTTCACCTCCCTCTGGAGGGATAGGCCCCCCTGGCGCCGCTCTGTGAAGAGAGAGCCCTCCCAAACCGAACTCGCTCTTTACCCCCTCTTGCATCGCATTGGTGCGAAGGGGGGGGGTGTTTATATGCCTTTGTGACCCCTCCCAGAGGGAAGTGGGGTATCTCCCTGCCACACTGACATCCCACCGAGGGCCTCAGACACACTCTGAGAGCAGCTGAAGTAGAAAAATATTGCAATTCTTATAAGAGGCAGAGCTACTTTTAGGGGCAAAACCTTACAAATATTTTGTATTTCTAGGACCAATTTTCACTCAAGGCTGTTTACAACTTTTCTTTTTCCAGGAATAAGTTCTTGTCCCAAAGATTTTACAATTTGTCTGGGTACCTGAGGCAACCAAAGATAAGGGGACTTATGCAAGGTCACAAGGAATGTCCCTGGGAGAAGCAGGATTTGAACGCGGGTTTCCCTAGGTCGCAGCCCAGTGCTCAAACCACCAAGCCGCAACTTCTCCCTAAATTTTGAACACAGTACTACAATAGTGCAAATCTGACTTTTAATGTTCCTTTGGGCTTAAGAAGGCAGCCGTGTCATCACTGGCATTTCCATATAAATGGAGCTTCGTTTCCGCAGTGACGTCACTGCACTTCCATGTATGAAGCTGCATTCCTGCACTGACATCTCTGCATTTCCTTGCATGGAGCTGCACTCCTGCACTGACATCACTGTATTTCCTTGCATGGAGCTGCATTCCTGCACTGACATCTCTGCATTTCCTTGCATGGAGCTGCACTCCTGCACTGACATCACTGTATTTCCTTGCATGGAGCTGCATTCCTGCACTGACATCACTGTATTTCCTTGCATGGAGCTGCACTCCTGCACTGACATCTCTGCATTTCCTTGCATGGAGCTGCATTCCTGCACTGACATCTCTGCATTTCCTTGCATGGAGCTGCACTCCTGCACTGACATCACTGTATTTCCTTGCATGGAGCTGCACTCCTGCACTGACATCTCTGCATTTCCTTGCATGGAGCTGCATTCCTGCACTGACATCTCTGCATTTCCTTGCATGGTGCTGCACTCCTGCACTGACATCACTGTATTTCCTTGCATGGAGCTGCACTCCTGCACTGACATCTCTGCATTTCCTTGCATGGAGCTGCACTCCTGCACTGACATCACTATTTCCTTGCATGGAGCTGCATTCCTGCACTGACATCACTGCATTTCCTTGCATGGAGCTGCATTCCTGCACTGACATCTCTGCATTTCCTTGCATGGAGCTGCACTCCTGCACTGACATCACTGTATTTCCTTGCATGGAGCTGCACTCCTGCACTGACATCACTGCATTTCCTTGCATGGAGCTGCACTCCTGCCCTGACATCAGCAGCTCCGTTCCCCTTACGGGAGTATTTCTGGAATCAGTTACAAGCACCCTGTAAAATAAATGTTTGATAAAAGGACTCTTTTTTTAAAAAAAGATATTTCCAAAATTAAAAAAAAAAATCATAGAAATATAGAATAGCAGTGCAGACAAGGACCTTCTCGTCTGCCCAGTTTATTTCCTGTTACAATGCCTTAGACCCCCAGTTAATCTCCGGGTTTCCCTCTCACATCTTCACAAATATTTTGTCCCTGTATTAGGCTTTCTTGAATTCTGTTGCTCCTTCTGCATCTACTACTACCCTTTCTGCTGATGGTAGATGCTAATGGTAAACCCTTCCTGCCGATGGGACTCCTGAGTCTATCTCTTTGGAGCCTCGTGCCATGACTCTTGGGCTAGACTTTCCTTTCTACTGAGAAAGCTTTGCTTTTTGTGCATCATTTATACATTTCCGCGTTTCTGTCACGTCCCCTTATCTCTGCTGTCCTCTAAGTCCACCCTGCCTCTTCTTGGAAAGGGTGCTGGATGCACGGAAGAACCTTCCAAGGAAGGTGATGGAGGCAAAAAAAACAGTAACAGAATTCAAGAAAGCCTGGGATAGGCCCGGAGGATCTCGAGTTGCGAAGAAGTGAAGGGAAGCCAGAGATCTGCGGTGCTGCGCCAGGAATGAAATTGGTCAGACTAGATAGGCCTTAAAGTCCTGATCTGTCATGTAATTCTATGTTTCCATGTTTCTTTGGTTTAGGGAGGTGTCTGTTTTAAAAATGTGTCCTTGCATAAACATTTTTTATTTTAATACGGTGCTTGGAATTGATTCCAATAATTTTATATTGGTCGAGATGGGGTGGGGGCTCACCAGAATATATCTTCTGTGGTTTGCCCTGAAATGGGCCCAGATTTCCCATTAGGCAACATGGACAGCTGTCTAGGGTTGCCATGGTGAAATCTGGTGCTTCCTCCTTTATCCCTGGCAGCATTTTCTCCGACAAGTGGGACAATAGTCACACTAATGGGTTACATCATCCAACGGCATCGAGTCTGGCCTGATCTGTAACTGAATCTTCCAGAAGTTTTCTGCACATGTGCATTAGGTTGGCACCAATAGCCGTGCATGCTCCTCATCTCCTCCTGTTCAGTCTCTTTCTGTCTGCCACAGCGAGCAGTTGGGTCTGATCTCTCTCCAACATTATAATTATGTCTGAAGAGACACGCTCCTGCAAGGGTATTTGCCCTTTTCGTCTTTGCCTTAGATGTTTCAAGATGTCTTCTCAAGGCCAACATGTTTATCTTCTGTGCATGGGTCCTGACCATGATTCTTCATACTGCAAGGCATGTGGCAGCATGTCACACAGGGCCAGATGCTACAGGAAGCTGAAAGTAAAATACAAATTTCTCCATGCTCAAACAGCTCACTCCATGTGCAGATATGGTGATTCGCCAAAGGTCTCACCTCCTCAAGTCAAAGGAAATTGAGTCGTTACAGAAGTTGTGACTCCCCTCGTCCTCCGACACTGTCTCTTACCATAGACCTCACTAGGAGCCCCAAGGTTGATTGTCACTCTACTTCCAGCTGCCCATTTGGCACAGAAAGTGATCCTGGATCTGCACTCATCCTGTCCTATTCATTGCAGTTTGGATATGGTGCCACGATCCAGTGCTGAGCGCTCCGCCTCTAAGTCATCCACAGTTTCTACAGTGCCGAAGACCACTCCTGCCAGTAAGACCTCTGCCGATGGTGCCCAAGAGTCAGTGCCAAAGCCTAGTGCCATATCCAAAATGCATAAATCTAGCACTAATGCTGCAGTGCATCCCCTCTAAATCCAGTGCTGCTGATAAAAACCATGGGCAAAGTGCTAAAGTGCTGAACTCATCCGTGCCGTCTATGGTGCCGAAGCCCATGGCATACAGGGCCATTCTCAGTGCCAAAGTCTCCCAATAAATATCTACAGTACCTGAATGTAAACCGGTGTGCTATCTCGATTGAGATCCAATGTCGGTATATAAAAATAATAAATAAATAAATAAAATAATTGCTCAGCACCCAAATCTAGATGGAATTTCATCATAAAGGGGACAGTGACAAGAGATTGCCTGCCCCTCTACCTGTCTCAGCTAAGTCTGGCCAGAGTTCCCTAGACCCTGCTTGACCTCAACCAAATCTGCACTACTACAGCCTGTTTTGAAAACAGCACCAGAATGGTTGTGCCATTCACGCACCTAAGAACATAAGAACTTGCCATGCTGGGTCAGACCAAGGGTCCATCAAGCCCAGCATCCTGTTTCCAACAGAGGCCAAAACCAGGCCACAAGAACCTGGCAATTATCCAAACACTAAGAAGATCCCATGCTACTGATGCAATTAATAGCAGTGTCTATTCCCTAAGTAAACTTGATTAATTGCCTGATTTCTCCCCGGACTCCAGTCCGAACCGCTCATCCCTGCCTCTGTCTTCTGCTCCTGACCTTTTGGACCCTATCATTTTGGACCACTAGGCAGCTTTTCTCAAAGGCTACTTCACGGACATGCCGCCACTCACTGTTCCTTTATCTCCTTTTCAGCCTTCTTCTCCCACTAAATCTCCACCCCTGGTGCAACCATCACCTTCCCTGCCTTGATTTTAATCAAAATCAGTGGATTGCCTGGACTCTCGTTATTCTCCAGTATATTCCTCTGTTCCTTCCTCACCAGACATTCTTCACCCCACGCTACTGGTGACTCGACTCCTCCAGATAACTCCATTTGTTTGATGAAGTTAGCAGAAGCTAATGGTTTTAATCTTCTAGGGGAGGACACTAAGCCTAAAACTTATGAAGGAGTTTTCCAGTTCCTTCAACCTCCCAAGCAGACTTGTGCTATCCCAGTTCATTATGCCCTACAGGATGCTAAACAGAAAATCTGGTCCACTTTCTTTTCTGGTCCAGCTGTTTCTAAATCAGTGGAATCTAAGTATAAAGTTCAGCCTTGTCCTGGCCATTCCCACAGGCAGATTCCCCCAGACTCAATCATAGTGGAAACAGGTTATGATTGGCGGTCCACATGGCAAGGCCACAGACCGCAGCTCTCACTTGCTTCCCAGATGCAAGCTTGGCTCCTCCTCTTCTCAATGTGGCCATCCCCTCCTCTCCTCATGCCAGGGTCCCAATCCTCTGCGTGACTGACTGCCGCACTACTGCAGGCTGATGCGATACACGGCAGGATGCGGGGCCTAGCCTGCCTTCCACGATGCCTGATCACCAGCCCCTCCTAGGCACACACGCAGGGGCAATTCTCCCACATTTAAAGGGCCAGTGGCAGGAACAGCCAAGTGGTGCTACCTTGTTGGTAACTGTTTGATTCAAATTTCCTGCCACCCCCTGCCATTGATGCAGAGAGTAATGTTGGAGGTGCATCAAAGGTGAGCATAAGGCTTAATAGTTAAGGGTAGTAACCGCTGCATAAAGCAAGTTACCCCAATGCTTGTTTGCCCAGACTGCGCAGATCAATGCCTTGTTGGATGTTGTCTGAATGTAAATCCTCTTTTCCACATTACCCCCTCCTGTAGAAGCAGAGAGCAATGCAGTATATGCATTCAAAGTGAAGTATCAGGCTTAATTAGTTTAGGGTAGTAACCACCGCAATAAGCAAGCTACCTCCATGCTTATTTGTTTACCCAGACTGTGTAGTTCAGTCCTTGTTTGTTGTCTGAATGCAAATCCTCTTTTCCACATTTCCCCCTGCCATTGAAGGAGAGAGCAATGCTGTATATGCATTCAAAGTGAAGTATCAGGCTTAATTGTTTAGGGTAGTAACCACCGCAATAAGCAAGCTACCCCCACGCTTATTTGTTTACCCAGACCTTGTAGTTCAGTCCTTGTTGGTTGTTGTCTGAATGCAAATCCTCTTTTCCTGATTTCCCCTTGCTGTTGAAGCAGAGAGCAATGTTGGAGTTGCAATAACCATGTGAAGGCTTATTGAGTAAGGGTAGTAATCACCAGGTAGTAGCCTCCATTCCAGCAACCCACCACCATGACTCTTATCTTCATTCCCATCCTCTAGCCTTACTAATGAAGCAGGAGAGTTAGGGCATCCCAACAAAGAGATCGCAATAAAAGCAAAAGTAGTCCATGTGCTTATAAGTAAAGAATCACCTGTTCTAAAAGATTCCAAATTATCCCTGTCAACAGAAAAGCAGGTTGTTAATACAAACAAAAAACACACTTTAAATGTCTGTATGACAATACCAGAAGTCTAAGAAGTAAGATGGGAGAGAGAGTGTATAGCAGTGAATGAAAAGCTAGGCTTAATTGGCACGTCAGAAATAGGGTGGGTGGATAACCAATGGAATAGTACCATAGCAGAGTATAAACTATATTTATTTATTTATTTATTTGCAGTTTTTATATACAGACATTTGTTTAGTAACCTCACCTCAGTTCACAATTAACAGAAACATTGCAGCTGTGCCAATGCTTATCACAATGATAGGGAAGAACAACTTGTTGCGGCGGAGGGGAGGCTTTAGGTACACAATGGCATAAAGTCCAACAGGATAAGGATCCTGCAAGATATTAAATGCACAATAGAATCTTTATGGGTAGAAATCCCATGTGTGTCAGAGAAGATTATAGCAATAGGAGTTGAGCAGCCTAGTGGTTACAGCAGTGGGCAATGAACCAGGAAACCAGGGTTCAAGTCCCACTCTCACTCCTTGTGATCCTGGGCAAGTCACTTTACCCTCCATTGCCTCAGGTACATTTATCAAAATGCACTAAGGCGTTTTTGCATGCGTTGGTCCCCCAGTGGTTGAAATCAGGACATACAACAGATATGGCACTTATCGCAAAGTCTGAAAATGTTATCGCAATTTGCTCTAACTTAGCTCTTCGCATAGGCAATTAGTGCAAATTGCAATACACTGTATATTAGCATAAAACACACCCCTTTTACTATCGCATGCGATACTTATCGCATTTTGATAAATCCAGGCCTTAGATTGTAAGCACTCTGGGGATAGGGAAATACCTACAGTATCTGAATGTAATCCACTTTGAAGTGCTGAAAAAGTGGAATATAAAATATACTACATTCACCTGGCCAAAATGGTGAGATGAATGATGAAATGCTAATCAAATTGGAAATGCAGTAATAAAGGGAGATTTCAATTAACCCAATATTGACTGGGTAAATGTAACATAGGGACATGCTAGAGAGATAATGTTCCTGGATGGAATAAATGATAGTTTTATGAAGCAATTGGTTCAGGAACCGACAAGAGAGGGAGCAATTTTAGATCTAATTCTTAGTGTAGAGCAGGACTTGATGAGAGAGGCAACGGTGGTGGGGTCACTTGGCAATAATGATCATAATATGATCAAATTTGAATTACTGAAGGGAGACACTACGTAAACAACGGCTCTAGCACCAGACTTTTAAAAGGGAAACTTTGATAAAATGAGGAAAATAGTTAGAAAAAAACTGAAAGGTGCAGCTGCAAAGGTTAAGAGTGTATGACAGGCATGAACATTGTTAAAAAATACTATCTTAGAAGTGCAGTCCAGATGTATTCCATGCATTAAGAAAGCTGGAAGGAAGGCCAAACAATTGTCAGTATCGTTAAAAGGTGAGATGAAAGAGGCTATTTTAGCCAAAGGATCTTCTTTCAAAAGTTGGAAGAAGGATCTATTTGATGGAAATAGGAAACATCATAAGCATTGGCAAGTTAAATGTAAAACATTGATAAGACAGGCTAAAAGAGGATTGGAAAAGACTTTGGCCATAGAGATAAAAACTCATAATAAAACTTTAAAAAATATATCTGAAGCAAGAAGCTGGCAAGGGAGACAGTTAGACCGTTAGATGATCGAGGGGTTAAAGGGACACTTAGGAAAGATAAGGCCATCATGGAAAATATAAACAAATTCTTTACTTCGGTGTTTATGAGGAGGATGTTAGGGAGCTACACATTCCGGAGACAGTTTTCAAGGGTGACAATTCAGATGAACTGACTCAAATAATGGTGAACCAGGAAGATGAGTAGGCCAGATTGACAAAGTGAAGAGTAGGAAATCATCTAGATTGGATGGTATACATCCTAGGGTTCTGAAAGAGCTAAAAAATAACATTTCAGATCTATTACAAGTAATTTGTAACCTATTATTAAAACCATCCATTGTATCTGAAGACTGGAAGGTAGTCAATGTAATCCGATATCTAAAAAATGGCTCTAGAGGTGATCCAGGAAACTATAGACTGGTGAGTTTGACTTCAGTGCCAGGAAAAATCGTGGAAACTATTATAAAGAATAAAATCACAGATCATATAGATAGACATGATTTAATGGGACACAGCCAGAATGGATTTACTCACGGGTGTTGCACTGGAGGTGGACCCTTGGCCTGGTGCAGGATTGGTACGGCCCTCCGGTCGGACCCAGAGAGCACCTGCCACCAGGAGGCAGAGCACAGGAGGAGACAGAGGCTAGCTGGAACTTCACTAATAGCAACCCGGGATTTCCCTCATGTTGTGTTGCGTTCGTGCCTCTTCTCGCCCCTCGCTCCACCCTCTCTACCTTGGGAGCGACTCCCTTCGGCTCTGATAGACAGATGCAGCCATGGCTTCTCCCTGCCTCTTGGTCCCGGTGTCCCCGGGCTGGCTTGACGCTATGGATCCGCCATGTTCCTGATGACGTAAGGGCTCATGCGTGCTCCAGACTTTGTACCAGCAAGGGCGCGAACCTCGGGGGCGTCCCCCCGTAGTGACGTCATCCATTTCCACTTTAAAAGGTCTTTGCTAACCTCTAACGAGTTAGTAAGGAACTCCAACAGGACTTGTTTCGGCAGTCCATGATACTTGCAACAACAATCCGAGTCAGTTAGGGGAATCCTTCTCCACTGCTCGGCCTTTTCAAACTTACCAGGAGTACCCGCTCCACAGGGGCTCCGGTCTCTCTTCTTGATTTCAGATTGCCAAGACGGGATCCGGTACTTGCTCCTCGAGGGCCTACGTCCCTGCATACTCGGAAGACTCCTCATTGCCTGGGAGCGATCACAGATGTGAACACAGTGAGTTCTATTGCAGATAGGAATCGGTACTCGCTCCACGAGGGCCTATATTCCTATAGCTCTGAAGACTCACTTCCGTCCAAGACGTTATCGCAGGTAACGGTGATTGAGAGTTATATTGGCAAGATTGCAGATAGGAACCGGTACTTGCTCCACGAGGGCCCATGTTCCTAGAATCCTTTACAGACTCTCTTCTACTCTAGAAGCCATTTCATATACAGCTATTGCGAGTTCTTATTACAGACTGTTTATCGAAACCTACGGCTCCTGTCCTGAATATACTCTCTGTGGCATAGAGACCATTGCAGACATCTACTATTGTGAGTGTACCATCTTGTATCCAGTATACCCTGTCTACTCACTACTTCTAGTCTCAGCGACCCAGAGATTATATTCCATTATCAGAAGGACTTCAGTCTTGCCGAACACATCAACTCACTACTGCCACCCCTGGTGGTCCAGCTTCCAGCTTAATAAGGAACTATTTGTGTTTATTTCATATTCTAGCCTAGCCAGTGGTTCCTCTCAGGATCTCCTCCTGGGGGCGCTGTCATCTGCCATCGGCCCAGGGATTCACCATTTCCTCTAAGTGGTCATTCCTTACACTACTATCACTCTGTGGGAGCCAATCACTACCGACCACTACCACCGCTTACGGAAGATTTATATAGATAGCTACCTTCTCTCTCTTTGGGACTAGCCAGCAGCCTATATATAACAGATTGCTACTCCATAGCGGAGGCATGATAGATTGCTATCTCAGTAGCAAAGTACAATATATCTATTGTTAGCTCCTCTCCTCAGTAGAGTATCATTGAACAGATTGCCAGCTCCTCTTCCTTGGGGAGTTGATCCATCTCAGATTGCTACCTCCTTCCTTACAGGAGCATCTAACAGCAGTTCGCTAACAAGATTACTAACTCCGGCCTTCTGGCGGGTAAGCACTACAGATAGCTAACTCCTCCCTTCTGGAGGAGCAGATCATGACAGATTGCTAACTCCTCCCCCTTTCAGGAAAATTGCAGAATAGATTGCTAACTCCGCCCTCCTGGCGGGGTGAGCGATAACAGATTGCTAACTCCTCCCCTCTGGAGGAGGAGAGCGTAACAGGTTTAGCCCTTGGTTACCCGGGCCGCCTGGTCTTAGGTGGGCCTCGCAGGGTCTCCTAGAGAGGAAGTGTAGTGGAGTGCCCACCACGAACAAGGGTGTGCGGTCGCAGTCAGAGTAGGAATGTCCAGAGGTCGCAGGTGGCCAGAAGAGTGTGTCCGAGTGGATAGTGAGGATCAAGGCCAGAGTAACAGTTCAGAGTGGTCAGCCGAAGCAGGGGTCAGTACCTGTAGTCAATCCGAAGTAGTCGAGTCAGGCAGAGGTCAGGTTCCAGGCAGCGATCAGAGTAGTCAATAGAAACATAGAAACATAGAAATGACGGCAGAAGAAGACCAAATGGCCCATCCAGTCTGCCCAGCAAGCTTCACACATTTTTTCTCTCATACTTATCTGTTTCTCTTAGCTCTTGGTTCTATTTCCCTTCCACCCCCACCTTTAATGTAGAGAGCAGTGATGGAGCTGCATCCAAGTGAAATATCTAGCTTGATTCGTTAGGGGTATAGCCGCCGCAATAAGCAAGCTGCACCCATGTTTATTTGTTTTACCCAGACTATGTTATACAGCCCTTATTGGTTGTTTTTCTTCTCCCCTGCCGTTGAAGCAGGGAGCTATGCTGGATATGCGTGAAGTATCAGTCTTCTCCCATGCTGTTGAAGCAGAGAGCCATGCTGGATGTGCATCGAAAGTGAAGTATCAGGCACATTTGGTTTGGGGTAGTAACCGCCGTAACAAGCCAGCTACTCCCCGCTTTGTGAGTGCGAACCCTCTTTTCTTCTCCCCTGCCGTTGAAGCAGAGAGCTCTGCTGGATGTGTGAAGTATCAGTTTTTCTTCTCCCCTGCCGTTGAATCAGAGAACTATGCTGTATATGCATTGAAAGTGAAGTATCAGGCTTTTTTGATTTGGGGTAGTAACTGCCATAACAAGCCAGCTACTCCCCTCTTTGTGAGTGCAAATCCTTTTTTCCACATTTCCTCTTGTTGTTGAAGCTTAGAGCGATGTTGGAGTCACAGTAAGCATGTGTATGTTTATTTAATAAGGGTATTGACTCCAGGCAGTAGCCATCATTCTGGCGAGTCACCCACTCTTCATTGGCAGCATCTTGACTTTATGGATCCACAGAGTTTATCCCACGCCCCATTGAAGTCCTTCACAGTTCTGGTCTTCACCACATCCTCCGGAAGGGCATTCCAGGCATCCACCACCCTCTCCGTGAAGAAATACTTCCTGACATTGGTTCTGAATCTTCCTCCCTGGAGCTTCAAATCGTGACCCCTGGTTCTGCTGATTTTTTTCCTATGGAAAAGGTTTGTCGTTGTCTTTTGATCATTAACACCTTTCAAGTATCTGAAAGTCTGTATCATATCACCTCTGCTCCTCCTTTCCTCCAGGGTGTACATATTTAGATTCTTCAATCTCTCCTCGTACGTCATCCGATGAAGATCCTCCACCTTCCTGGTCGCCCTTCTCTGTACCCGCCTCCATCTTGTCTTTGTCTTTTTGAAGATACGGTCTCCAGAACTGAACACAGTACTCCAGGTGAGGCCTCACCAAGGACCTGTACAAGGGAATAATCACTTCCCTTTTCTTACTCGATATTCCTCTCTCTATGCAGCCCAACATTCTTCTGGCTTTAGCTATCGCCTTGTCGCATTGTTTCGCCGACTTCAGATCATTAGACACCATCACCCCAAGATCCCTCTCCTGCTCCGTGCACATCAGCCTTTCCCCCCCCCATCGAATACAGTTCATTCGGATTTCCACTCCCCATATGCATGACTTTGCACTTCTTGGCATTGAATCTCAGCTGCCATATCTTCGACCACTCTTCCAGTTTCCTTAGATCCCGTCTCATTCTCTCCACTCCTTCCGGCGTGTCCACTCTGTTGCAGATCTTAGTGTCATCCGCAAAAAGACAAACCTTACCTTCTATCCCGACCGCAATGTCGCTCACAAAGATATTGAACAGGACTGGTCCCAACACCGATCCTTGCGGTACACCACTTAAAACCGCTCTCTCTTCAGAGAAGGTTCCATTTACCATCACACATTGTCTTCTGTCCGTCAACCAATTTGCAATCCAGGTCACCACCTCGGCACTCACTCCCAAGCTTCTCGTTTTATTCACCAGTCTCCTGTGCGGAACCGTATCAAAAGCTTTGCTGAAATCCAAGTATATGATATTGAGCGCTCTTCCTCGATCCAATTCCTTGGTTACCCAGTCAAAAAAGTCAATCAGATTTGTCTGACAGGATCTTCCTCTGGTGAATCCATGCTGCCTCTGGTCCATCAATTCTCCCGACTGTAGATAGTTCACTATTCTCTCTTTCAACAGTGACTCCATTACTTTTCCCTCCAATGAAGTGAGGCTAACCGGTCTGTAGTTACCAGCCTCCTCTCTGTTCCCACTCTTGTGAAGCGGGACCACCACCGCTCTTCTCCAATCACTCGGCACCACTCCCGTTTCTAGGGATCTATTGAACAGGTCGCACAGCGGTCCCGCCAGCACATCTCTGAGCTCCCTCAGTATCCTTGGATGAATCCCATCAGGCCCCATGGCTTTGTCCTCTTTCAGATTCTTTAGCTCTTCCCATACATTATCTACTGTAAATGGATTTTCCTCTGTTCCGCTTCCCTCCAGTTTCTTGTTGTGTAGAGATGGTCCTTCTCCAGGGTCTTCTTTAGTGAACACAGAGCTGAAGTATTCGTTTAATATTTCTGCCATTTCTTCGTCTCTCTCCACATATGGATCATTTTCATCTTTCAATTTCACTATACCACTTTGGACTTTTCTCTTTTCGCTGATGTATCTGAAAAATGTTTTGTCACCATATTTTATCTCCTTGGCAATCCTCTCTTCCGCTTGACTTTTTGCCAACTTGATTAATTTCTTAGTCTCCCTCAGTTGAATCAGATATTCTTCTTTGTGCTCCTCCCTTTGGGATCTTTTGTATTTCTTGTATGCAGTTCTTTTAGCTTTAATTTTGTCAGCCACCTCCTTTGAGAACCAGATAGGTTTCATTTTTCTTTTGCTTTTCTTTACATTTCTAACATATAGAGCAGTTGCCTTGGCGATTGCTCCTTTTAGATTGGTCCACTGTTGATCCACATCTCTCTCATTTTCCCATCCATTTAGTTCTTCCTCTAGGTACTTCCCCATTTCCTCAAAGTCTGTGTTTTTGAACTGTAAAACTCTGGTCTTTGTGCTTCTTTTCCATATTCTTTTAGTGATATTAAACCATACCGTTTGATGATCACTGGTGCTGAGGTGGGCGCCCACCTTGACATCAGAGACGATATCTCCATTATTGAGCACTAAGTCGAGAATAGTTCCTTCTCTTGTGGGTTCCAATACCATTTGTTTGAACAAAGATACTTGCATGGCATCCACTATTGCTCTACTGTTTTTAGATTCTGCAGATGGGATTTTCCAGTCTACATCTGGCATATTAAAGTCACCAATGATCACCACTTCCCCTTTCTTACCTATCTTATGGATGTCTTCAACCAGATCTCTGTCCAGCTCTTCCTTTTGGTTTGGAGGCCTGTAAACCACTCCAATATAAATGGATGCTCCATCATCTGTTTTTAGGTCGACCCATAGTGCTTCTTCCTTGCCCCAACTTCCTTGCAGCTCAGATGTTTGGATATTATTTCTGACATAAAGAGCCACACCTCCCCCTTTTCTATCCACTCTGTCTTTCCTTAACAAGTTATAGCCTGGTATTGCCGTATCCCAATCATGAGATTCTGTGAACCATGTCTCTGTGATAGCAACGATGTCCAGTTCTGCCTCTGTCATTAGGGCCTGCAGATCTGGGATTTTATTTCCCAAACTATGAGCATTTGTAGTCATAGCTTTCCAGGTACTCTCTTTACGGTTATTGCTTTTCCTGTACTCCTTATGAGACTTTAGTTGAGATTTGTTATTCACTTTACTCTTTCCTTTTGCAGTTGTGCCATTGATGACAGAGTTATCTATCTCAATTAGCTTTTTCTTTTGGTTATGGATCTTGAAATTCTGCATGCTTTGGTTTTTTCTCTTTTCTGGTAACACGTCAATGTTTTTCTCTAGAATTTCTTCAGTTAATATAGGGAGGGCTTTATGTTCTTGTTGCATTTGATACTGTGTGTGTCTCCTTGTTACAGGTCTAATTCTACCAGAGCCCACTGTGATCCTGTTTTTTAATGATTTACTTGATGAACTGATTGAGTGGGGGGGTATACTTGTTGGCTTCCCATCTGTCAAGAATGGGTGACTGTGGGACACATGTGTTATCCTACCTGAGTCTACTGTATTTCTTTTTCTTGACTCCTGGTTATTCTTTGGTGTTGGGGAATTATTTTCTGAGTAATGCAATGTGGGTGTAATTCTTGTAATTGAAGCTAATTGAGCTTTAACCTCAGTCAGCTCCGTTTTCAAAGAAGAGAGCTGTGCACAGATCGGGCAAGCTCCAAGTCTCCAGATGCTTTCCCTCAGAATAAAGGCTCTACAACAGTTGCATTGGATAGTTCTCATATTGGTTAAGTTTTGGATTGGTATGTCCTTAGCTGTTAACGTACTAATTCATCTTGTTGCTAATGCTAATTTAGTCAGTCTATATTAGTAATCTAATCCCAGGGGTGGGTGGGTAGAGGGGTAGGGTGGGAGGGAAATAAACAGTTGAACCTGGGACAAGCTGGGTAGAGTAGGACACTTTCTGGAACTTTATTAGTCCTTTAGCTATTGAATGATCCCACAGCACTTCTGTGCCAATATTAACCAGATTATTAAAGAACAGCTATACAATAATAGAAATGCAGGTATACTGGATCTTAAAAATAACAGTTTGCAAGCAACAATTACTATTATTGTATAATAACAGACCTAGAGAAAGGTATAAAACACAGCAGTTCTATTGCTCAGAGAGCCCAGATATTAGTGGAGCACAAAGCAATTAATTAGAAGAATAGTGAAGAAAACCAGCAGGGTTTTTTTTTGGTTTTTTTTCTTTTTTCCCCCAGAAGAGCACCACAGAAAATTAAGAGTCTTTTTTTTTCCCCCAGAAGAGCACCACAGAAAATTAAGAGTCTTATCTGCACAGGAACAGAAGGAGAAACCTCTCTGGGGCTGTCTCAAGCAGTCTGCAATGCCCAGCCGGGTCACTATTTACCTTCTCTGCCACACCCAAACTGGCTTTAACTGGACACCTTAGGAACCTTCTAGTTCTTACCTATTAAAGGACCCCCTCAGCACTTCTGTGCCAATATTAACCAGATTATTAAAGAACAGCTATACAATAATAGAAATGCAGGTATACTGGATCTTAAAAATAACAGTTTGCAAGCAACAATTACTATTATTGTATAATAACAGACCTAGAGAAAGGTATAAAACACAGCAGTTCTATTGCTCAGAGAGCCCAGATATTAGTGGAGCACAAAGCAATTAATTAGAAGAATAGTGAAGAAAACCAGCAGGGTTTTTTTTGGTTTTTTTTTCTTTTTTCCCCCAGAAGAGCACCACAGAAAATTAAGAGTCTTTTTTTCCCCCAGAAGAGCACCACAGAAAATTAAGAGTCTTATCTGCACAGGAACAGAAGGAGAAACCTCTCTGGGGCTGTCTCAAGCAGTCTGCAATGCCCAGCCGGGTCACTATTTACCTTCTCTGCCACACCCAAACTGGCTTTAACTGGACACCTTAGGAACCTTCTAGTTCTTACCTATTAAAGGACCCCCTCAGCACTTAGTCAGGCAGAGGTCAGTTCCAGGCAGCAAACAAGCGTAGTCTGTGAACAGGCAGAGGTCAGGTCCAGGCAGCAAGCAGGAGTAGTCAGTGAACAAGCAAAGGTCAGTACCATGAGATCAGTCCGAAGGGTACTACCAGGGATGGAGAGACAAAGGAACAGAAGACGCTGGAACAGGAGACGCTGGAACGGGAGACACTGGAACTAGAGACACCGGAGTGTACAACCCGATTGCCAAGGCACCGTTCAAGGGAACGGGCCTTGCCTTATATACCCAGGGATTGTGATGTCATCAAGAGGCATCGGGTTCAGGTTTCCCGCGCTTGGCCCTTTAAGTCTGGCGACATCGGCCACGCTTGCACCTAGGGGCGGGGTCGAGGAGCTGGAGGACGCGGAACCCTGGCGGGAGCTCCGCTGTGAGGCCGACCTCGGAGACGGTGAGTGGGGGAGCTAGGGATGCTGCGAGCTGGCTGCGGCGGAAGGGAGTCCGGTGCTGGTAGACGGGACAGAGAGGTGAGTGGCCGGGAAGCACAACAAAGGGAAGTCTTGCCTCACAGATCTGCTACATGTTTTTTGAGGGGGTGAATAAGCTTGTGGGTAAAGGTGAACTGGTAGATGTAGTGTATTTGGATTTTCAGAAGGCGTTTGAGAAAATCCCTCATGAGAGGCTTCTAAGAAAACTAAAAAGTCATGGGATAGGAGGGTTAAGACTGCCAACTCAGGTGAAGGCATAGGCTCTTCATCTTCGGTCAAAGATCTAGTAGATGCTGTTAACTATTCTTGCAGTGGACAAGAAACTCAGTAGTTCTTGAAGCAGCCTTGAAAAAGGCAAAAAAAAGCCCCATTTTATTTATTTATTTAAAAAATTTTCTATGCCGTCGTTAAGTTAAATACCATCACAACAGTTTACAGAAGGGCACGATAAAGAGAAATATGGGTGGTATAGATTACAAATTACTCGTGTGCCATCATAGAAACATATAGAAACATAGAAACATAGAAATGACGGCAGAAGAAGACCAAATGGCCCATCTAGTCTGCCCAGCAAGCTTCACACATATTTTCTCTCATACTTATCTGTTTCTCTTAGCTCTTGGTTCTATTTCCCTTCCACCCCCACCTTTAATGTAGAGAGCAGTGATGGAGCTGCATCCAAGTGAAATATCTAGCTTGATTCGTTAGGGGTAGTAGCCGCCGCAATAAGCAAGCTGCACCCATGCTTATTTGTTTTACCCAGACTATGTTATTAGCCCTTATTGGTTGTTTTTCTTCTCCCCTGCCGTTGAAGCAGGGAGCTATGCTGGATATGTGTGACGTATAAGTCTTCTCCCATGCCGTTGAAGCAGAGAGCCATGCTGTATGTGCATCGAAAGTGAAGTATCAGGCACATTTGGTTTGGGGTAGTAACCGCCGTAACAAGCCAGCTACTCCCCGCTTTGTGAGTGCGAACCCTCTTTTCTTCTCCCCTGCCGTTGAAGCAGAGAGCTCTGCTGGATGTGTGAAGTATCAGTTTTTCTTCTCCCCTGCCGTTGAATCAGAGAACTTTGCTGTATATGCATTGAAAGTGAAGTATCAGGCTTATTTGATTTGGGGTAGTAACCGCCGTAACAAGCCAGCTACTCCCCTCTTTGTGAGTGTGAATCCTTTTTTCCACATTTCCTCTTGCTGTTGAAGCTTAGAGCGATGTTGGAGTCACCGTAAGCCTGTGTATGTTTATTTAATAAGGGTATTGACTCCAGGCAGTAGCCATCATTCTGGCGAGTCACCCACTCTTCAATGGCAGCCTCTTGACTTTATGGATCCACAGTGTTTATCCCACGCCCCTTTGAAGTCCTTCACAGTTCTGGTCTTCACCACATCCTCCGGAAGGGCATTCCAGGCATCCACCACCCTCTCCGTGAAGAAATACTTCCTGACATTGGTTCTGAATCTTCCTCCCTGGAGCTTCAAATCGTGACCCCTGGTTCTGCTGATTTTTTTCCTTCGGAAAAGGTTTGTCGTTGTCTTTTGATCATTAACACCTTTCAAGTATCTGAAAGTCTGTATCATATCACCTCTGCTCCTCCTTTCCTCCAGGGTGTACATATTTAGATTCTTCAATCTCTCCTCGTACGTCATCCGATGAAGATCCTCCACCTTCCTGGTCGCCCTTCTCTGTACCGCCTCCATCTTGTCTTTGTCTTTTTGAAGGTTCGGTCTCCAGAACTGAACACAGTACTCCAGGTGAGGCCTCACCAAGGACCTGTACAAGGGAATAATCACTTCCCTTTTCTTACTCGATATTCCTCTCTCTATGCAGCCCAGCATTCTTCTGGCTTTAGCTATCGCCTTGTCGCATTGTTTCGCCGACTTCAGATCATTAGACACCATCACCCCAAGGTCCCTCTCCTGCTCCGTGCACATCAGCCTTTCCCCCCCCCATCGAATACAGTTCATTCGGATTTCCACTCCCCATATGCATGACTTTGCACTTCTTGGCATTGAATCTCAGCTGCCATATCTTTGACCACTCTTCCAGTTTCCTTAGATCCCATCTCATTCTCTCCACTCCTTCCGGCGTGTCCACTCTGTTGCAGATCTTAGTGTCATCCGCAAAAAGACAAACCTTACCTTCTATCCCGTCCGCAATGTCGCTCACAAGATATTGAACAGGACCGGTCCCAACACCGATCCTTGCGGTACACCACTTAAAACCGCTCTCTCTTCAGAGAAGGTTCCATTTACCATCACACGTTGTCTTCTGTCCGTCAACCAATTTGCAATCCAGGTCACCACCTCGGCACTCACTCCCAAGCTTCTCGTTTTATTCACCAGTCTCCTGTGCGGAACCGTATCAAAAGCTTTGCTGAAATCCAAGTATATGATATCGAGTGCTCTTCCTCTATCCAATTCCTTGGTTACCCAGTCAAAAAAGTCAATCAGATTTGTCTGACAGGATCTTCCTCTGGTGAATCCATGCTGCCTCTGGTCCATCAATTCTCCGGACTGTAGATAGTTCACTATTCTCTCTTTCAACAGTGACTCCATTACTTTTCCCACCACTGAAGTGAGGCTAACTGGTCTGTAGTTACCAGCCTCCTCTCTGTTCCCACTCTTGTGAAGAGGGACCACCACCGCTCTTCTCCAATCTCTCGGCACCACTCCCGTTTCTAGGGATCTATTGAACAGGTCGCACAGCGGTCCCGCCAGCACATCTCTGAGCTCCCTCAGTATCCTTGGATGAATCCCATCAGGCCCCATGGCTTTGTCTACTTTCAGATTCTTTAGCTCTTCCCATACATTATCTACTGTAAATGGATTTTCCTCTGTTCCGCTTCCCTCCAGTTTCTTGTTGTGTAGAGATGGTCCTTCTCCAGGGTCTTCTTTAGTGAACACAGAGCTGAAGTATTCGTTTAATATTTCTGCCATTTCTTCGTCTCCCTCCACACATTGATCATTTCCACCTTTCAATTTCACTATACCACTTTGGACTTTTCTCTTTTCGCTGATGTATCTGAAAAATGTTTTGTCACCATATTTTATCTCCTTGGCAATCCTCTCTTCTGCTTGACTTTTTGCAAACTTGATTAATTTCTTAGTCTCCCTCAGTTGAATCAGATATTCTTCTTTGTGCTCCTCCCTTTGGGATCTTTTGTATTTCTTGTATGCAGTTCTTTTAGCTTTAATTTTGTCAGCCACCTCCTTTGAGAACCAGATAGGTTTCATTTTTCTTTTGCTTTTCTTTACATTTCTAACATATAGAGCAGTTGCCTTGGTGATTGCTCCTTTTAGATTGGTCCACTGTTGATCCACATCTCTCTCATTTTCCCATCCATTTAGTTCTTCCTCTAGGTACTTCCCCATTTCCTCAAAGTCTGTGTTTTTGAACTGTAAAACTCGGGTCTTTGTGATTCTTTTCCCTATTCTTTTAGTGATATTAAACCATACCGTTTGATGATCACTGGTGCTGAGGTGGGCGCCCACCTTGACATCAGAGACGATTTCTCCATTATTGAGCACTAAGTCGAGAATAGTTCCTTCTCTCGTGGGTTTTAATACCATTTGTTTGAACAAAGATACTTGCATGGCATCCAGTATTGCTCTACTGTTTTTAGATTCTGCAGATGGGATTTTCCAGTCTACATCTGGCATATTAAAGTCACCAATGATCACCAATTCCCCTTTCTTACCTATCTTATGGATGTCTTCAACCAGATCTCTGTCCAGCTCTTCCTTTTGGTTTGGAGGCCTGTAAACCACTCCAATATAAATGGATGCTCCATCATCTGTTTTTAGGTCGACCCATAGTGCTTCTTCCTTGCCCCAACTACCTTGCAGCTCAGATGCTTGGATATTATTTCTGACATAAAGAGCCACACCTCCCCCTTTTCTATCCACTCTGTCCTTCCTTAACAAGTTATAGCCTGGTATTGCCGTGTCCCAATCATGAGATTCTGTGAACCATGTCTCTGTGATAGCAACGATGTCCAATTCTGCCTCTGTCATTAGGGCCTGCAGATCTGGGATTTTATTTCCCAAACTATGAGCATTTGTAGTCATAGCTTTCCAGGTACTCTCTTTACGGTTATTGCTTTTCCTGTACTCCTTATGAGACTTTAGTTGAGATTTGTTATTCACTTTACTCGTTCCTTTTGCAGTTGTGCCATTGATGACAGAGTTATCCATCTCAATGTTTTTCTCTAGAATTTCTTCAGTTAATATAGGGAGGGCTTTATGTTCTTGTTGCATATGATACTGTGTGTGTCTCCTTGTTACAGGTCTAATTCTACCAGAGCCCACTGTGATCCTGTTTTTTAATGATTTACTTGATGAACTGATTGAGTGGGAGGGTGTACTTGTTGGTTTCCCATCTGTCAAGAATGGGTGACTGTGGGACACATGTGTTATCCTACCTGAGTCTACTGTATTTCTTTTTCTTGACTCCTGGTTACGGTAACAATGTAAAATAATAAACTAGGTGTGTAAATTAAACCTGATTGTTAGGAACAAATTAGGCAGTTTGATTTTAACATTAATATGCTTATGTAGGTTACTAAAAACTTCAAGCTTGGTGCTAAACAATACTCCAGCACACCAATTCCAAATAGTCCAATATTTGTATAACATACAGATGATAAAAGAAACCTCAATGGCTGCACTCAGGCACCACTGTCTCCCGCAATTGTCTGGCAGTGGAAAGGGCTGCAAAATTGAGCCTTTGCCATAGAATTGGCCGATCCTGGACAAATTGCCATGGGAGACCCTAGCACCTTTTTTTTTTTTTTTTTTTTTAAGTATTGATGACAGTGGATTGTCTCTCTCTAGCACCTAGAAGAGTAGCTTTGATGGCAATAAATGGCACAATCCAACCTCCCCTTCCTCACTCTGATCCCCAATTCTCTCTTGGCCTCACCCCTATTTCTTCTCTCACCAGCGCCTATGACTGTTAACAGGAGGAGGAGAGCAGCCTTGTAGCTCCTCTTGCAATTCCTCCCTCCTCCCTTCTGGGTTCGTTTAGGCCCCAACAAGCAAAACGAGAGGACGCACAGGAGCAGTTGCAAGGCTGCCCTCCTCCTACTGTTTGCAGACATAGGAGCTGGGGTGAGATGGGATACAAGTGTGGCTGGGAGAGAGGGAACCAGGTATCAGGGGTGGGGGTAAAAAGACTAGAATGGGGATGGCAAGGGGAGGCATGAGTGAATTTGGAAAAGTGAAGAGTTAGGAGGGAAGGAGTGAATTGGGAAAAGTGGGGTTCATGGGGTGGGGAAAGGAGTGAACTGGGTAAGAGGTTTGTGGGGGAAACCAAAGTGAATGAGGGATTCATGGGAAGGGGGAACCAGGGCTTGTAGGGGAGGGGGGTGAGGGCTTTGTGAGGAGGAAGAGTGAACCGGGGTGAAGGGCTTGTGGGAGGGAGGGAGTAAACAGTGAGGGGTTTATTGGGGAGTGAAGTGAATGAGAGTGAGGGGATCAAAGGGACTTTGGAAGGGGGATGAGGGAAAGGGGATCAGGGTGTGATTAGAAGGGTCTGTGCCTTGCTTCTTTCTTTCACCCCATCCTAATCTTCCTTCTCCATGCCCATCCCTATTCCTCCTTTCTTCCTTCATCCCAATCTTTCCTCTTTTCTATTCCCATCTCCAGTACTCCCTTTCTTCCCACCTCCCCATCCCCGATCCTCCCTCCCTCCTGATCCCTCTTCTCCTCTCAAACCCTTCCTTTTTCTGGATTGGATTACTACAATTCCCTGTTTATTGGTCTCCCTGCATAGGTTACCCGTCTATTACAAATCATCTAAAATTCTGCAGCATGCCTTCTCACGGACACTCCTACATGTAGTCGTATTACTCTGATTCTTCAGGCCCTTCATGGGCTTCCAATATCATACTGTATCCAATGCAAGCTTGCAGTCGCTATCCATAGTCTGCTGAACAATGTTTCTTCTCCTTGGATCACTGCCACATTGAAATTATATACTCCCTCCCTCTCCCTCTCCCTCAGATTCTCTAATCGGATTATTGGAGGTACCTTCGTTGACGCTGGCCCATCTTGATGAGATCTGTGAGCATGCCTTCTTGATGGCTGGACCATTGTTCAGGAATTCCCTCCATCAAAAGTTAGATCGATATCAAATATCACATCTTTTCGGAAGGCTTTGAAGACCTACTCATTCCAGAAGGCATATAATATAGATAACTGATCCTTCTATAAGATGTTTTTGCCGTCCTTTGAGGCCTGTTCTTGTCTTGCAATGTTACTTTTATGTTTTACTCATTATGGATGTTTTTACTGTACCCCGCCCTGATATGTGGAAGGGCGGGTAATAAATCTTTTAAATAAATAAAATAAATTCCCTTATTCTCCCTGAATCATCCTCCATGCCTCATCTCCTCCTGCCTAAGATCCCTTCTTTTCCGTCCTCCTACAATCTCATCTCTTCTCCTCCTTTCTTCTTCTTCCCCAGCCCCAATCATTAAGATCCCTTTTCCTCTAATAAAGAACCAAATAAATTAACTGGACATAGAAATGTCAGAAAATTACTATTTTTATAGAGTAAAAAAAAAAGTATATTATTTAAATTGGAACATTCAGTGAGGACGTAAAAGAAATCCATTCTGAGTTTGGAGTATTCAGCAAAGAAGTATAAGAGCTCTTTGTCTCTTTAAAATAAATAACTATATTTTTTAGATTTATATTGTGATTGAAGAGTTGGTGCGGTAAATGATTTGAGTGTAGATTTTGGTTTCTAATCACTTTCATATTCATGTCTACAATAATCGAAATATTTAGTTTAAAATTCAAACTTGTTTTTTGAACCAGCAAATGAATGAGATCAGAGGTGTCCATTGCTGATACCGCTTATGGCCCATTGCGTGGCGAGAGATGGTAGATGTAAATTAGATTACACTATTGTTTCTGATATTACATTTAATAACTTTTGTGCCCCTTGTTTGTGTTTGTATATTTGGCTTGAAGGGACATTTGTTTGTTTATTCTTAGTTCTTCTTTTATTATTCAAATTGCAAAATTATGTAAATTTGTCATAATTGCAGAATTATGAAAAATCTGTCACGGAATTTGCCAACTCTTGCTGCAGAATCTTGAAAAATCTGCCACAGGAAATTGGAGGCTCTGGCTATGCCTTTTGGGTTTTCAATCAACTTTGACTTCACACATCAAGTGATGCAAAGGAATGTTCCAAACCTTTGGTCAAGTCAATATATGTTGCTTTTGGCACATCTTTCAGATCAGCAGCCCTAACAATTTCCAGGAGACTGGATTGGCTGAAAGCCTCAGGGCTAAGAAAAGATAGGCACAAACTAGCAAATGCACCATGTCCAGGTGAGAATCTCTTTGATAACAACATTAAGGAAGCAGGAGATGTAATTAAAGATCACTGTACAACTTTGCAGACTATCGGCAATTACTTCAGACCAATCTTATCTAAAGAAGTTTCAGCATCAATTGTTTAAGAAACTACTATTATTCCAGAACACAATATCAACCATACCAATATTATCGGCAAAAGTGTCAGCTGTAACAAACGCAACAGCAAGCAAGATCCCATACTAGAGAGAGAGCCTACCAGAAGTCGACTGAGCAATCCGCACAAAAGAAGTTTGGGAGTGGAATGGATTACAAACTGGTTGACTGACAGGAGACAGCATGTAATGGTAAATGGAACCTTTTGGACCCCAATTTTGACTACCATTATTTGGTCCTCACTCCTCCAATACAGAGCATCTTCCAGTAATAATCACGAACTACTGAGTATTAAAAATCATACAAAATGTTATTGCATGAATTTTTGTCAGCAACTGCCAGTCAATTCTCCTCACCTCTTTCACCTGTTCCAATTTCAGTTTCTACTGGAAGAAATAGCAGTCTCATTGGCAGGACATGAAAAGGCTTCTATTCTAGATATTTTCTAGTACCAAAGAAGTCAGGGGGACTTCATCCCATCATGAATCTAAGGAAATTAAACAAATCCCTCAAAAAATAAAAGTTCAACATGGTACTCTTCTCCCTCACTTGGACACTGGAGATTAACAACTTTCAGGCTGATACAGTACAGTGCGCTCCGGTGGAGCGCACTGTTAACCCGCGTTTAGACGCGCATTTGACGCGCTAGCTTTACCCCTTATTCAGTAAGAGGTAATAGCATGTCGAAAAAGCGCGGCCAACCCCCCCCCGAAACTAATAGCACCCGCAACATTTGCTTTTGGTCTCAAAATCTGGGGAAAATATTGGGGTGGTTTTCGTGAGGTCAGAGATAATGGAGAAGTGGGCTTGGGCATTGTATTGGAAGTCATGGATTTTCAGGGCATAGAAGTCACATTTTGTTTTTAGGATGGAGATCCTGTAGGAGTGCATGGAAGTTTTGTAGGAGGCTAGTAGTGAGGGTAAGGGGTGCTTTTGCCATTGCCTTTCTTTGTTTCTTAGGTCGTTTTTCAGTTTTTTTAATTCCGATGAGTATCATGGCTTCTTGTTGTTGCGGGAGGGTTTATTGTTTTAGTAGTGAGGGGGCAGATTATGACGCCTGCGGTCGCGTCCTGCTTTTGCTTGCGAGGGGGACCGGCCGGAGTGACGCCAGGGAGGCGGTCCCAGGGTTCGGGACGGTCGGCCGGCCTTGCCTGGAGGAGCTCCGGGTAGCGGCGGTTGCGATGGTTGCTGGTCCGGGGCCTTGCTCCTGACCCCGATGGGTCAGCATTGATCACGCGGAGCAGCAGAGCCAGGTGGGTCACGGCGCCGAGAAGAGGGCCATCTGCGGTCACGACCTGCTTTTGCTTGCGAGGGGGCCTGGCTGGAGTGACATCAGGGAGGCGGTCCCATGGTTCGGGGCGGGTCGGCCTTGCCTGGAGGAGCTCTGGGTAGCGGCGGTCGCTGGTCCAGGGCCTTGCTCCTGACCCCGATGGGTCAGCATCGATCACGCAGAGCAGCAGAGCCAGGTGGGTCACGGGCGCCGAGAAGAGGGCCATCTGAGGTCGCGGCTTGCTTTTGCTTCCGAGGGGGCCGACTGGAGTGACATCAGGGAGGCGGTCCCAGGGTTCGGGGCGGGTCGGCCTTGCCTGGAGGAGCTCCGGGTAGCGGCAGTCACGGCAGTCATTGGTCCGGGGCCTTGCTCCTGACCCCGATGGGTCAGCGTCGATCACACGGAGCAGCAGAGCCAGGTGGGTCACGGGCGCTGAGAAGAGGGCCGTCTGCGGTATTCAAAATAAACCTATGTTAGCAGAACGCAAATTCTGTTGTGTTGTATGAAAATGGAGTGCTGTGCTGAACCATTCTACATTACCATTAAATAACGATTTGTGGATCAAAGATAAAACTTTGAAATGTGGAGGCAAGATGGCCGCTGAGATGTAGACCCGTGTAAGACGCCGGAGGAATAATGCTGTCTTTCTTGTATTATATTGGACTGCCAATGCCTCACACTAAACGAAAGGGGCGACTAAGAGGGGAGAATATCAACTCACCTTTAGTCGACCCCCAACAGCCCACGATCCCCGGCATTTTGGCGGGCATTGCTGCTTCTTCTACTCCAGAGAGCCTGGTCGCTGGGGGAATGGTTCAGGAGCAGGAGCCATCCCCCTTGACCTTAGAGACAACTTTGAGCCCCGGATCGCCGCGAAAACCCGCTCACTCCAGAAACACCACGATACCTTGCCCAACCTCGGTGGAAGTTGGAACGGCCATGGATATGGCCGGGAATGGAGGCACCGGAGCATGGTGAGTTGAAGCCTCGGGAGGAGAAAGAGAGGAAAATCTGTTGGAGGAAGGAATTCCAGGTGGAATAGAGGGACCCCTGAGGGCTTCTACGCAGCTTGCACAGGAGACAGCAGGATTACAAGCAGTTCAAGATATGGGGGTGAGCGAGGGGACAGTTGAAGATGTGGCTTTAAAGCAACTTAGAGAACTTTCAGTCTGTCCTTTGACAAAAAAACCTGATGTAATGTCTCTGGAAGGAATATGGACTCTGCTGAGTTCCTTTGAAAACACTATTAAATCTTTATCCAAAGAAACAGTGGAGATACAAAACCAATCAGTTAAGAATAATAATTTGATTACAAGTTTTGCAAATAAAACTGAAGATATGGAAAGAAAAATGGCTACAATTGAAGTTAAGCAAGAAAAATTAATGGAATCTGAACAAATAACCTCAAAAAGATTAGAAACAGTTGAAAATGCATTAAGAGCACATAATCTTCATATAATAAGTTTTCCAGTAGTAAAATCTCTCTCTCCACTAGAGTTATTTAAAGTTTATATGAAAAAGAATTTGAAGATTCCTGACCAAGCTTTGCCAGTGGTTACAAAAGTATTTTACTTACAACAATCTAATCAAGATCAAGGACAATTTCCTTCATTGAATTTAACAGATATTTTTCAAATGTCTTCAGATTATGTGGTCAATCAGAGGAGACCCCTACTGGTGCCATTTGCATTTCTTACAGAGCGTAATCACGTAATGCACTTATTCTTTAGAAATCAACAAATTCCTTTTTATAGAAGTCCTATTTGGATCTTTCCTGATGTGATAAAAGCTACTCAGACACACAGGAAGGAATTCCTCTTGATGCGGCCAGATGTATTGAAACTGGGAGCGAAGTTCAGGTTGAAATATCCCTGCAAAGCATGCATCAGTTATCTAAATGTGAATTATATATTCCTAGAACCAGATCAACTGAAGTTGTTATTGGCCGGAAGATCTTCCACTGATATCTGGCTATTTAAACAAGCCTTCTACAAAGATAAAGATAAGGAGAAAAATGGTTGAATGATAAGGACGCACCAAACTAGAAGTTATTACTTTTAACCTACAAAATGCATTTTAATGTTAAATTAAAACCGCATAATATGTTCCGAACAAATAAGCTTAACTGACACACAATTTTTGACACTAAATTGTTACCGTTCTATGATGGCACATTGATATGTAATTTATACCACTCATATTTTTAGTTAACATGCCTTTTTGTAAACCGTTGTGATGGTTATCTAACTCAACGACTGTATAGAAGAGTTTTAAAATAAATAAATAAATAAATAAATAAATTAAAATAAAATAAAATATCTCAACTGATCTGGTTTAAAGAAAATTGAAGCAGTATTCTTGGCGTGTCTATCTTCTTTAGTTTATATTGACCAACAAGAGACACACTCAGAGGATCTCTTCAAGTGCCCCCAGCCAAAACTACCAAACACATTACCTTGAGAGATCGGGCCTTTTCAACAGCCGGCCCCCTTCTATGGAACTCCATCCCACCGGACCTTAGACAGGAGCCCAGCCTCCCAACCTTCAGGAAGAGACTTAAGACCTGGCTGTTTAAAAAAGCTTTCCCGGACACCGATTAATTCTATTCAGCCAGATTCTACCACTTCCACATGTAAAAATGTTATTACTAATATAAATACCTATACCTAATGTTATTCTCTCCCTTTTCTTCTCTCCTCCCAGTTCTACTACCTTGTTATTTGTAACTGCTTCCTTCTACACAAATAGGTTATTGAATTGTTCACAGTACACCCCTGTTATATGTAAACCGGCATGATGTGTTTGCAACATGAATGCCGGTATATAAAAATTTTAAATAAATAATAAATAAATAAATAAATATTGTCCTAATTACAAATTTTATTTTTCTTATAATTTAAATGTCCGCATATATATATATATATGATGTTAAATATGTATCTTTGAGAATACTATACTTTTGTAAGGACATTGATTTTTCTGTAAGGAGTTTTTTTTCCTGGTAATATGTTCAAAATGTTTTGAAAATAAAGAATTAAAAAAAAAAAACAAACAAAAAAACCCAAACTTTAAATTGGATTCTATACGTGATCGGTAGCCAATGCAAGTCTTTTAAAATGGGTGTAATATGATCATATTTCTTAGAGCTGGTTAAAACTCTCGCAGCTGCATTTTGGAGCAGTTGGAGGAGCCTGATAGTACATAGTGGAAGGCCCAAGAAAAGATCGTTACAGTAGTCCACCTTTGAGAAGATCAAAGCTTGTAAAACTGTTCTAAAATCATTGGGGTATAAGTATGATTTTAGTTTATTTAAAACTTGAAGCTTAAAAATACCATCTTTAATCAGCTTGTTAATGAACCTCTTTAAAATGAGTTCACTATCTAAAATAACCCTTAAATCCCTTACTTCATTAACTATAGCGTCCCTAGACTGCATATTGTTAATATCCAGTATCCTTTTATCATCAAGCTTATTGCAAATAAGCAAAATTTCCGTTTTTTGTTGATTTAAAGACAAATTCATATGGGCTAGTAATTGTTGGATAGAAGAAAAGTATATTTCCCATAATTTTAGCGAACTGTCAAGAGAACCAGAAACTAGAAGCACAATTTGGACGTCATCTGCATATATGTAGTAGTTAATCCTAAACCTGAGAGCAATTTATATAAAGGCAACATATAGATGTTAAAAAGAGTTGCGGATAGAGAGGACCCTTGAGGTACACCAGCAGAGAGTGACACTGGTTCAGATTCGAATATTCCAATCTTCACTTTATAAAATCTATTCTTCAAATAAGATTCGAACCAGCGCAAGGTTATATCTAAAATGACAGTTTTGAATAGTCTATGGATCAATATCTCGTGATTAATTGTGTCAAAAGCCGCTGAAATGTCCAACATAAATAAAAGATAAGTTTGTCCACAGTCCAACCATCTAAGGACTGTATCTGTAAGTGATAAACGCAGAGTCTCAGTACTAAACAATGTACAAAAACTGAATTGTGCAAGGTATAAAATATTATTATTGTCTAGATTTTCAGAGAGTTATTTATGTACTTTTTCCATTAACTTAGCTACAAATAGGAGGTTTGACACACGCATGAAATTGTTAAGATTAGACACATCAGCATTAGGTTTCTTAAGAAGTGGTGTAATCATAGCACATTTCAAATTATCGGGAAATTTTCCTTGGTCCAAAGATACATTTACAATATCAGCGATTGGTCTAGCAATGATATTGGATACTAATTTTAACTGATTAATGGGAATAGTGTCATGTGGGTGAGCTGTGAGATTCATCTTTCTAATTAAAATCTCTATCTCAGAGGATGATACATTCTCAAAAGTAGACCAGGTCTGGTTACATTTACCCAGTCAATATTGGGGTCTCAGAAAGCCCCACCAACCTTAAGGACCATATAAAACAGCTGCAGCTTCGTTCCCAAACCTATCGGCTCATCACAGAAGAGTATCTCGAGTTCTTAACACGAACTAACACTGCAGAAAGCCTTGAAGAAAAAGGCCGCCAACACAATTTAGACCAAATATGTCAGAGAATGGTAATGGATTTATCTATTTATTTATTTATTTTATTTTAACGTTTTTATACACCGGTATGATGTCCACAACTAATGCCGGTATATAAAAATGTTTAAATAAATAAATAAAAATATACCGATAGCCGTTTGCACATCGTACTGGTTTACATATAACAGATGGAATGCCACTAGAAATAGGCATAGCCTTTACATAGAACGCATAACAGTAACAAAATTAAAAAGAAACCTATTGGAACAAAGGACGCTTATATGGTAAATAATCGTGTAACAGAAATGGAAGGACTGAAGAAACAGCAAGGAAGGCTGTCTAACAAAGCGGTGAGGGCAACGATACAGAATTAGCAGCCGTGTGTCCAATCTGGATTTCTTTATTGAGCAGTACCACAAATATGTAAACAAGCCCGACTCAGGCCGAGTTTCGCCCTCTTACAATGGGGCTACATCAGGGGCTACAACATACAATAAATAACACATACTCATAAATAATAAAAATCATAAAAACATGACTAAAACATACAGATAAAATGGTAACATAAATATATGTGGTGTAACATATAAAATACAGAATGTGATCAGCTTACATTAAATGTACATGTGGCACACCATCAGAACAAATGACAAAATATATTGCCTTTACCTCAACTTTATCGTGTTGTTAGTGAATATCCAGGTCTTAAATAAGACTGTACAACAAATAGTCTGTAATTCCAAGAAAATTAAATAAATAATTAATTAATACCAATTATTAAAATTCAGTGATAAAACCGATGTTCCAAAATGTCTTATAACTGACTGGCATGTCAAAAAAGTATGAATAAGAGCACTATGGGATAATATATGCCTCAACCATAAAATCTAATCTCTTGGCATTAAACTCATTAAAAAAATATTCAACAATATATAAAACAAGTTAAGACTGACTAAATTTATTTATTTATTTATTTATTTAAAGTTTTTTATATACCGCCGCTCATCAAAGATATCACGTCGGTGTACAATGAATTAAATGATTAAAGTAAAATGTCACTGAAAAATTAAAAAATCAATTTAGAATTGGAAAATAAATAAATAAGAATACCATCAATTTAGCATACATATCACGGCATCACTACCTGATACAGTTTAATCTTACGTCTAAACTGTGGCAGCTTCACCAACAACTTGTACCGCTATTGAGAAAAGCACCGGGAAGTTCATATTAAATTAGGATCAAAAAACAAAAAATCTATAATTCCCAACAAAATATATATAAAAGGTAGAGCACTCTAAAATTGCATGTATGACATGGCAATAGTCCCTAAACTGTTAAAACTCGCATATAAATTAAATCAACTTCGACTACTAGGTATGCCGCTAAAAAACTCTTAACATTCTCATATAATTAAAAATAAATACTCACTATTCGATATGCTTGAGAGATCATGTATGGGCAGCGGCACCTCTGTCTCTTATTCAGTCATAGATGCAAGGACTTTCAAATGTCGGCGTCTTGTTTAAAAAGCTAAAAAGCGCGCCAAAAACTGCCATCATTCATGGAAGAGAGGCGTGGTTACAAAAATGTCAGTATGTTTATTTATTTATTTATTTAACACTTTTTTATACCGACCTTCATAGTAAATAAACCATATCGGATCGGTTTACATAAAACAAGGGTATAACAGAAGCAATAAATAAAAGTAATTAACAAGAGAAGAGAATAAGATAAAGTTACATTTAACAAGGAGTAAAAAACTTGGGAAGCTTAAGAGCTGGAAGGAAGTTAAAGGCCAAAAAATAATTAAAGAAGCATAGTCCAAAAGGAATTTGGATTAATGCAAAAGATGCTTTATTCAGTAAGTGCCAGAGTTCTTCGTTTGAATGGTTGTAGGACTTTAATCTTCTACGTCCAAGTGAGGAAAAAGAAGACTAAGGGTTGTCTAGAGGATCATCGAAGGCTTGGTGGAATAGCCACATCTTAAGTTTTTTTCTGAACGTAATGAGACAGGGTTCTAGTCGGAGGCTTGAAGGAATGTTGTTCCAAATAGATGGACCTGCTATTGAAAAAGCTCGGTCTTTGGTCGAGGAAAGGCGTGAGGCTTTAGTTGGGGGGTAATTCAAAGTACCTTTATGATTATCTCTAATTGGCCTATTGGAGGAATGAAGTTTGAAGGGTATTTCAAGGCTGAGATGGAGTTGGTGATGGATGGATTTATGTATTAGGGTAATTGCTTTGTAAAGAATTCTGAAATTTACAGGTAGCCAATGTAGGTTTCTGAGGATGGGTGAGATGTGATTTAGATGTTCTAAACTATTGCCAAACGGGCGGATTTTAAAAGCCCTGCTCGCGTAAATCCGCCCGGATTTACGTGAGCAGGGCCTTGCGCGCCGGCGCGCTTATTTTGCATAGGCTGCCGGCGCGCGCAGAGCCCCGGGACGCGCGTAGGTCCCGGGGTTTTTCGAAGGGGGCGTGTCGGGGCGGGACCGGATGACGCTGCGTTTCGGGGGCGGGACCGGGGGCATGGCGCCGGCCCGGGGGCGTGGTCCAGGCCTCCGGAACAGCCCCCGGGTCGGAAGACGGCGTGCCAGCAGTCCGCTGGCGCGCGTAGATTTACGTCTGCTTCTCGCAGGCGTAAATCTAGGGACAAAGGTAAGGGGGGGGTTTAGATAGGGCCGGGGGGGTGGGTTAGGTAGGGGAAGGGAGGGGAAGGGGAGGGGAGGGCGAAAGGAAGTTCCCTCCGAGGTCGCTCCGATTTCGGAGCGGCCTCGGAGGGAACGGAGGCAGGCTGCGCGGCTCGGCGCGCGCAGGCTGCCCAAAATCGGCAGCCTTGCGCGCGCCGATCCAGGATTTTAGAGGCTATGCGCGTATCTTATAAAATCCAGCGAACTTTTGTTTGTGCCTGCTGCGCAAACAAAAGTACGCGATCGCGCTTTTTAAAAAAATCTACTCCACTGCGCGCTCACAAATGACAGGGGACTCAGTGTTTCAAGTCACCAAGGATGACGACAAACCTACTCTTTCTGTAGAAGACAAAGAATTCTTAAGAATTATGAATAAAGAGTTCTTTATAGATGAATCAAATACTGGGTAGCTCCTCTACCATTCCGGACACCCAGACCTCGATCCCCTAACAGAGAACAAGCACTCTCATGACTTATGTCACTGCAGAGAACTCTGGAAAGGAAACCGGAGACGAAACAACGTTTCATTAACTTCATGAACGACATGTTGGACAATAGCCACGCAGAGCTAGCTCCACCCTTAAGGGATAATGAAGAGTGTTGGTACTTGCCTACCTTTGGTGTATACCATCAGCAGAAACCGGGCCAGATCTGGATCGTCTTCGATTCCAGTGCGCAGTTTCGCGGAATCCCAGTCAACAATGTGCTTCTCACGGGACCTGACATGATCAATAACTTGTTAGGAGTAGTGATCCGCTTCAGAAAAGAAGCAGTCACTGTGACAGCCGATATCCAACGAATGTTCTACTGCTTTGTCGTGCACCAAGACTACAGAAATTACCTAAGATTCCTGTGGTACCGTGACAACGACATCAATAAGGAGATTGTGGAATACCGGATGCGAGTGCACGTCTTCGGTAATAGTCCATCACCTGCAGGAGCCACATACGGGCTCAGAAGGAAAGCCCAAGAAGGAGAAAAAGAGTATGGCACAGATGCCAGACACTTTGTGGAAAAGGACTTCTATGTAGATGACGGACTAAAGTCCTTACCTACTGCAGAGGAAGCAATCGATTTAATAAGGACGACACAAGCAATGCTGGCAGGCGCCAATCTAAGGCTCCACAAAATAGCTTCAAATAGTTCTGAAGTAATGAGAGCATTTCCTTCAGATGATCATGCCAAAGACTTAAAGAACTTGGACCTGAGAGTGGACACACCTCCTCTCCAACATAGCCTTGGATTAAATTGGGATGTAAAGAGAGACGTCTCTACATTCCAAGTCTCAACCCAAGATAAACCGTATACTCGCAGAGGTGTTTTGTCCATAGTCAACAGCCTGTATGATCCACCAGGGTTTGTGGCTCCAGTCACGATACAAGGAAGAGCCTTGTTATGAGAACTCTCATCAATTACTACCGAGTGGGACGCCCCACTACCTCAAGCAATGAAGCCAGAATGGGAAAAATGGAAGAGCTCCCTACAAGTGCTTGAACAGTTCCACATACCTCACACTTATGTCCCAATACCACTTAATACAGCCAGCCGCAAAGAGATCTGCGTTTTCTCTGACGCATCTGTGAAGGCCATAGCTGCGGTAGCCTTTTTGAGAGTGCCAGACGCAGAAGGAATAGTGCATGTAGGCCTTATCTTCGGCAAAGCCAAGTTAGCACCACAGCTTACCCACACCATACCATGTCTAGAATTGTGTGGAGCGGTGCTAGCAGTGGAAATAGTGGAGTTAATAACAACCGAAAAGGACATGCAAATTGATGCTATCCATCTTTACACGGACAGCAAAGCAGCACTGGGCTCCATCTACAACCAGACAAGAAGGTTCCATGTATATGCTCAACTCTGGGGTTCAGCCACTCAGATCCGCTCCGACTGTGGAACTAACTTCGTAGGAACCTGTAAAGAGCTGAACATTGCATCTGTTAAGATTGACTATCCTACTGTTAAAAGGTACCTCTGTGATCAGAAATGTACGTGGATATTCAATCCACCCCATTCTTCACACATGGAAGGATCATGGGAGAGAATGATTGGGATGGCATGCTGAATTCTTTAATGGAAGCCAAGCCAACTCTACTCACCCATGAAGTCTTAACCACCCTTCTGGCAGAAGTGGTAGCCATAATAAATGCAAGACCGCTAATTCCAGTGTCATCTGACCCTGAGTCACCACTGATCCTAACTCCAGCCATGCTTTTAACACAAAAGACTATTAGCATTCCTGTGCCACATGGAAACTTTGACGGCAAAGAGCTCTACAAGCGTCATTGGAAACAAGTCCAACTTGCCAACTCCTTTTGGAGTCATTGGAAGAAAGAGTACTTGCCAACTCTCCAGTATCGAAGCAAGTAGCAATCCAACAAGCCCAACATCCGAGAAGGTGACCTCGTCCTTCTCAAAAACAGTCAAGCCCAACGCAACAGCTGGCCTCTGGGACTCATCATCAAGACTTATCCTGGAAACGATGGACGCGTTCGCAAGATTGAAATAAAGACTGTGAACCAAGGGACAGCCAAGATCTTCTACAGGCCCATCAATGAGGTGGTGATCCTCATGTCGCATAAAGAAACTTGAACTCCGTGGACCGTTGTCCACTTCAGAGACTCTTTCTCTCTTTGTGTTGTCTGTCTCTCGTTTCAGCTTGGTGAAACCTTTTGAAGAAGACATCGCCTAGATGACAGAGATCGAGATGATCGCGAACTTCCCTGAACTTCGAAGGATCCAGTTATAGTGAACTTTGCACTGTTGCATAATGACATAAGAACTGATATAGTGGTATCTTGCGATACCAGCTAGGGAGTGTTCTGTCCCCAGCAGTGGGTACATGTTTGTGTCTGTACATATTGTAGTTTAACTGTGTTTAGTGCAGTCCTCCCTTCTGAGGATTCTTAATACTGAAACACTTTTTGTAACCCATGATAAAAGTCTGTGAGCCTTTGCCTTTAAGAGGAGCCTTTGCCCCTCCACTTTCTCTCACTATCGGAAGAGCTTAAATGCCCCTCAATCTAACTTGAGTCTTCCTAGGTGCCTTATAGGCTCAAGGGACTGCCCTTTATGCTCCCCCCTGTGTCACATGGTTCTTAGGCTTGCTGCCATTGGACCTTGACCTCCTGCCCCCAGCTTGTGGAGGTGTTTCCTTTAGCAGCTCTCGATGAGAGTTCAGTCTTGCCCAAGCTTGTTTCTGAGCTAACAGCGCTCTGTAAAACCCTGTGAAATGATCGGGTTTTTTACCTTCTCTCTTACTGCCTTTGTCTGAAGACTAAACCAGCCTTATATCCCTCATGCTTCCTACCTCTATCATAAACTAACTCCTGCAACACAAGAGATCTCCTTCTCCCTCCTGCTACTCTGCCTCCAGTTACCAACAATCTTTGCCCTGGGGCTTGCGTTTGATATGCAACAAGTAGAATTTATCTGTACAATAAATAATTTCAAACTTAAAGAATCTTTGTCTTGAGAACTGATTGGAGAAAAAGTTTAGATGCCTGGATGGCAAACTCGGATGTCTGCCTGATCCAGAACAAAAATAAAGACTGAAGCTTGCACAGCAGCTGCATGGGAATATTCACATATGCTCAGAAAGACTTCTGGGTCTTTCTGAGCTCCAAAGAGAGTATGTTCCATATCAGTGCCATCAGATGATGTCGCCGCACTGTGTAGCTGGATTTTGTTTGTCTTGTCCATGGAGAATAACTCTTGCCCTTTCCATCCCACTCATGTTTTCACTGATGCACTAATTTCCAATGCTTAGGACAAGTTTTTTGTCTTTTTTTTTTTTTTAGGTCAATTTGCTTTATTTTCCTCTCATAATTCTTGCCTATTTTCATCCTGCTTTGTAATTTCCTGCTTTACTCTTTCCTGGAGTTATCCTCTGTTCTTCTACTGTGGTGCCTACAAATTTTACATCATCTTCATAACTCATAAAAGATATGCTCTCTCATTCGTTTTAACATGTAACTTTCTCTTTAAACATTTTCATTCCTTCAAAAACCTTTTCTACACAGTAATTCCTTGTATTTTGTTTATAAATATTTTCAAAAGAATATCCATACGCACAGACTCCTCAAATGATAAAAACATTGCTTAGGATTTATTTTTCTGTCATATTTCATAAACACTTCATATTGCCCATCATATAATACATCCTTTAACCTGAACACATGGAAGAGATTTAGGCAGTTTGCCTTACCCTTTTATTCATTTCTTGGTGCTATTTTTATATTCTTTATGATTCCTGTATTGTTCTAGCTGTAGCTATTGCCTATGATTTCATCATATCTATGTAGTCTTATGTATGTAAATGAATCTCACTTTGTGAGAATAAATGATCTGTTAGGCAGCTTTCATATTTTGGGGATTTTTACTTCTTTTTGCAGCTGTCTTCTTTTTGACATTTACTGACCACTTGGAACTAAATTAGTGTGCTGTTTCCACTGTTTTACAAATTACATTACACAATTTAATGAGACAGATCAAGCTCCATTATAGCAGTATACAGACCTCACTGTAACATTTGCAATAATTATATCAACTCTCCTGTATTTGAGGAAGCAATATTTTCAGCAGATAGCCTCTAAACTGGCTCCTGGGACTTTTTTTCTTCTAGTAAGGTGATACCCATTCATGTGATGAGTTCATTTTGTCCTCTCCATCACAATTTTATCTTCAAAGAGTTTAATATGCCTCCTTTGTAAATATTTATTATGACAGAAAAGGGCCAAGCCAATGACCAACAATGCGACCACTACTACTGTGGACAGAACTGTTTTACAGATCAATATAAAATGTAATTTCCAGTGGATAAAACCTCTTTTGACAAAACCTAAGATTGTTTGCTATGTTTGACTACTTTAGTGGTTTTTTTGTACTAAAGTATATCTACATCTCTCTCCAACAATAACCTTAACCATTCTTCCTTCATAGTACAATTTGTTCACGGGTTCTCTCTCAGAATGTAATCTGTTCTCTTACTGTTAGGTCTTGCAGCATGAACGTGTCTCTAGTGCACCCACTGCACTGCATTTTGGTGTCATCTTGCTATCTAGATTTCAGATGTACAGTGCTTGGTAAAGACTACTTTGCTGCCATCGTGTTTAGGGTGTAGTGTTTTAAAGGCCAGCTTCTCTAAAAAAAAAAAAAAAAAAAAAAAAAGTTATTTTATCAAATTTTTCATGTTTAACTTACAAATAAATGAAACTCATTTATCCACCCTGCCATCTGAGGGAGCTGTAGTACAATCAAATGATTTGACCTTATTGATAGATTACATGAATTAGTAAAAAAATAGCAACAATGAATAATCTCACCGGAGCATATTTATAGGTGATTTTTAAAATGCCCTACGCACACCAAAGCTGGGAGGTACACGAGTATATCAGCCCAGCGAACACTGAGCAGATTTTAAGAGGCGAATGGGTGTGCATATACATTTTTTTTTTCATAGAAGGGGCAGGGCATGGGCATGCCAGAAAATATGAATGAAACCAGCATGTAAATATTTAGGCACACCAGCGCGTGCTAGGGGCCCTATCTGCATTACTTTACTTCTGATATGGACAGCATGTTAAGTCACGAAACAGTAAATAAATAAATAAATAGGCCAGTCAGCGGGGTTTTAAGGGTCGGGGCTAACAGAGTAAAAGAGAGGCAAGTTAGCTAGGGGGTTTAGGAAGTCCTCTCCTTTACTGGGGCAAACTGGGAACAAACTGGGGAAACAGGTAATTGCGTCTCCTAAAATTGTATCCACTAAAATCCCCCCCACTTACGCGCTTAAGGCTGCATTTGCAGGCAGCTGTGCATGTTAATGTAAAATTGTGCACACGTGTAGCCGATTTTATACCATGCACGCATATACGTGAGTATGTTATAAAATTGCTGCATCCATGCGTGCAAGCCGGCAAACAAGTGAACAGGTGCTCCCGGGCGCAGGTCTTAAAATTCACCTTTTTGGTACCAAGTGGAAAAAGGTAAACTTCTAGCCAATTATAAAAAATGTGGTAATAGTTTGTAATAAAACTGGTAGACTGAAAATTAAGGACTTTATTCAATGTCTAGCGGAAGCATGCTGTGTCATTCCTCCCCAAAAAAAACGTCTTCTTCTACAAGAAAAGTTCTACCTTAGCTGATAATAACCTTTCCTTGAATCCTGCTATTCCAGAACAGTAAAATGGGTTGTGTCCTTGCCAGCAGGCCTAGACAGAAAGGAAAATTAGTTCTTACCTGTTAATTTTCGTTCCTGTAGTACCAAGGATCAGTCCAGACTGCTGGGTTGTGTCTCCCTTCCAGCAGATGGAGTCAGAGAAAAGCTGAAAGGCACCTCCCATATACCCTGGTGTGCCACCTGCGATCCCTCAGTATAAGCGATATCAAAGCAGAATGAATGTAACATATGGTAAACAACCAATGACTAGATCAAGTCAAACAGTAACCTCTGAAATAACTATAAACGTTTGACAAAAAGAACTATGTCGCGTATGAAGGTATGTTCTGAAAAAATCTGCAAAGAGAAACAATACAATCAGTCGAGCAGGACTCACCTTCCTCTCGGCGGGCGTCTGGATTGATCCTTGGTACTACAGGAATGAAAATTAACAGGTAAGAACTAATTTTCCTTTCCCTGTACGTACCCGGATCAGTCCAGACCGCTAGGATGTACCCAAGCTGCCCTAAAGGGGGTGGGACCTAGAGATCCCCGCTCGAAGCACACTGCTGCCAAATGAATCCATCTTCAGATCCCGCATGTCCAAGCGGTAATGCTTGGCAAACGTGTGCAAAGATTTCCAAGTAGCCACCCAGCAAATCTCTTGGGGCGAGACACATTCGCTCTCCGCCCAGGATGCCACTTGCGACCTAAGAGAATGCACCTTAAGTCCATCCGGTACCGGACGCCCGTGACATATGTAAGTTGAAGCAACAGTGTCTTTCAATCAGCGGGCAATAGTAGCCTTAGAAGCCTTAGTCCCTTTCTTAGGACCACTCCACAAGACAAAAAGATGGTCGGACAATCAGAAAGGATTAGTTACTTCCAAGTACCGTAAGAGGACTCTGCGAACATCCAACCTCTTGAGATCCTGAGCCTGATGAGCATTCCTATCCTCAGCTGAGAATGCTGGCAACTCAATTGACTGGTTGACATGGAAGGCCGATACCACCTTAGGCAACAAGTAAGGTACGGTCCGAAGGGAAACCCTGAATCAGCGATGCGCAGGAAAGGCTCCTTATAGGACAACCCTTGAAGTTCTGAGATCCTTCTAGCTGAACAGATAGCCACGAGAAACACCGTCTTAAGTGTTAAATCCTTTAGCATAGCTCGCTTCAAAGGTTCAAAAGGAGGACTACACAGGCCACGAAGAACCAAATTTAAACTTCAAGACGGACAGATCGAGCGCACCGGCGGCTTTAGGTGTTTGACACCCTTCAAGAATCTGGCCACGTCCAGATAAAAAGTAGGGATGTGAATCGTTTTTCAACGATTAAAATTATCGTCCGATAATGTTTATATCATCTTAAATCGTTATAGAACACGATACAATAGAAATTCTAACGATTTATCGTTAAAAATCGTTAAATCGTGTTAGTGCGCACTAACTCGAGTTAGTGCGCACTAACTCCCCGTTAGTGCGCACTAACTCGATTTAGTGCGCACTAACTGAAAATGATACAAATAAACACTTTCCAGGTCACTGAAGGTCAGTTAGGAATGAATATGTGTTCCTATTGGCTGGCTGCCCTCTTATCTATTGATGTTACCAAGGTTACCACTGAGGTGATGGTTGGGGGGATGGGAAATGGAACTGGAAACTAACGAACACCAACAGAAAATGAAACAAAGTGTTCACACTTCCCAGGTCAGTAAAGGTCACTTAGGAATGAATATGTATGTATGTATTCCTATTGGCTGGCTGTGCTCTTATCTATTGATGTTACCAAGGCTAATACTGAGGTAATGGTTGGGGGGATGTGAAATGGAAACAGTTGGAAGCTTGACAAAAAAAGTAATGTAATGATCAGCACTCACGTGACTAGAACTTGTTTGTTTATTATTTTTGTTAGCAGGCACCTGAAATGCTAGTGCATGTTGAATTTGCCAATCACTGTGCATTTTAGAAAGGTGGTCCTGGCTGGAACTGTACACAGTTCAAATATATGTAATTGATTGTTGGTAAGTGTATTTTTTAAGTAGCCACACTGGCACAAGTATGTTTACTTTTCCTCCTACTTAACTCACTAGCTCAGCTTTGTAAGAAGGGCTTCTCTGCTTGTGTGTTGTTTTTGTTTGGTGTGAGGAGAGCAGAAACATCAGATCTTTATTCAATCTACTACAGTCATCTCTTACAGTGCCCTATCCCTATTAATACCAGGAGTGTTGTGATCTTCCTGCACACAGTGCCCTAACCCTGATACCAGTCTGAGACAGCTCCCTCCCTGCATTACTAGTGAGAGGCTGGCTTCACAGACAGGGGGGAGTTGCCTGACCCTCACTCCTGACTTCCCCCATGTCCCAGCTAGTGAATGGTGTGTGGGTGAGGGGGGGGGGAGGATGGTGAAGTCTGAGACAGCTCCCTCCCTGCATTACTAGTGAGAGGCTGGCTTCACAGACAGGGGGGAGCTGCCTGACCCTCACTCCTGACTTCCCCCATGTCCCAGCTAGTGAATGGTGTGTGGGTGAGGGGGGGGGGGGAGGATGGTGAAGTCTGAGACAGCTCCCTCCCTGCATTACTAGTGAGAGGCTGGCTTCACAGACAGGGGGGAGCTGCCTGACCCTCACTCCTGACTTCCCCCATGTCCCAGCTAGTGAATGGTGTGTGGGTGAGGGGGGGGGGGGGGGGAGGATGGTGAAGTCTAAGACAGCTCCCTCCCTGCATTACTAGTGAGAGGCTGGCTTCACAGACAGGGGGGAGCTGCCTGACCCTCACTCCTGACTTCCCCCATGTCCCAGCTAGTGAATGGTGTGTGGGTGAGGGGGGGGGAGGATGGTGAAGTCTGAGACAGCTCCCTCCCTGCATTACTAGTGAGAGGCTGGCTTCACAGACAGGGGGGAGCTGCCTGACCCTCACTCCTCCGGGGTATTGTGATCTTCCTGCACACAGTGCCCTATCCCTGATACCAGGAGTGTTGTGATCTTCCTGCATGCAGTGCCCTATCCCTATTAATACCAGGAGTGTTGTGATCTTCCTGCATGCAGTGCCCTATCCCTGATACCGGGATGTGTGCAAGAAGATCACAACACCCCCGGTATCAGGAATAGGGCACTGTGTGCAGGAAGATCACAACACCCCCAGTATCAGGAATAGGGCACTGTGTGCAGGAAGATCACAACACCCCTGGTATTAGGGATAGGGCACTGTGTGCAGGAAGATCACAACACTCCTGGTATTAATAGGGATAGGGCACTGTGTGCAGGAAGATCACAATACCCCTGGTATCAGGGTTAGGGCACAAGTTCTAGTCACATTGACTGATCACATTACTTGTTTTGTCAAGCTACCAACTGTTTCCATTTCCCATCCCCCATATACTGTCAGTAGGAAGCTTGGTAACATGAATAAATAAGAGGGCAGCCAATAGGAATACATATTCATTCCTAAACTGACCTTAACTGACCTGAAAAGTGTCAAATTGTATCATTTTCAGTTAGTGCGCACTAACTCCCAGTTAGTGCGCACTAACTCCCGTTAGTGCGCACTAACTCGAGTTAGTGCGCACTAATCGGAAAAAAACGATTTTTAACGATTTTTTAACTAAAAAATCGTGCCTAAGACGATTTTCTTGCCCTGCCACACGATTTCTATCGTTAAGACGATATGGAAAACGATTCACATCCCTAATAAAAAGTGATGGAAGTACCATCAACCTTACCTCGAAAACAGCCCAAGGCTGCTACTTGCACTTGCAGCAAGCCCTACGCCAAACTTTTCTTTAGGCCTTCCTGCAAGAAGGCAAGAATGTGGCTAATGGCGGTCTGCCACGGGGACACACTCAACCCATGGCACCATGAATCAAACACCTTCCATACCCGAAAGTAGGTAACAGAAGTAGAGGTTTTACGAGCGTGGAGTAGTAAAAACCGCCTCCGAGTATCCTTTCTTTCTCAATTGCCTCTTCGCATAAGCCAAGCCGCTAGACTAAAGCGATCGGCCTGATCGAAAAATACCGGACCCTGCCGGAGGAGATGCGTTAGATGACAGAGGCGCAGGGGGCCGTCCACCGCCAGGTTGATCAGATCTGCGAACCACGGCCTTCTTGGCCACTCCGGGGCCACCAGAACAACCTGCCCCTGGTGGGATTTGATCCAGCGCAAAACCTTCCCCACCAGTGGCCATGGGGGAAACACGTAAAGGAGAATATGTGGAGGCCAAGGAAGAACCAGAGCGTCCACCCTTTCTGAGCAGTGCTCCCTTCTTCGACTGAAGAAACGAGATGCTTTCGCGTTCAAACGAGTTGCCATCAAGTCTAACCGGGGAGTCCCCCACCGGCTGGTGATGAGCCGCAGTGCCTCGTTTGATAGTTCCCATTCTCCTGAATCTAGCTTCTGCCGGCTGAGGAAGTCCACCTGTACGTTGTCGACCCTGGCTATGTGGGATGCCGCTATGCGAGACAGATGGCATTCCACCCAGTCCATCAACATGTCCGCTTCGGAGGCTATTAGCCGACTCTTTGTGCCCCCTTGTCGGTTTATGTAAGCCACGATGGTCGCATTGTCGGATAGGACCCGTACCGCCCGGTGATGAACCAGTGGAAGAAAGCGAACTGCCCTGGTTTCCAAGAGATTGATGGACCACTTGGTCTACGGCAGGGGCCCATATTTTCGGATCGGGAGGATCGCTTCTTTCTCGCGGCATTGCTTTTGAGAGGCGATGTTTACGCTTGAGGGGTTATTCAGAACAAGTCATTTCCACTGTCCTACAGGTGAGACATCCAGCCACCTCTATGGCCTATGTGAGAGTTTGATAGCTTTTTAAGACATGGTGTCATCAGCGTTCTCACAGGACAAGCAGGATGGCAGTCCTCACATATGGGTGACATCATCAGGATGGAGCCCAATCACGGAAAACTTCTGTCAAAGTTTCCAGAACTTTGACTGGCCCCCTACTGGGCATGCCCAGCATGGCACTAACCCTGCAGCCAGCAGGGGTCCCCCTTCAGTCTTATTTAAAAGCTACAGGCAGTGCTGAAAAATAAAATAATAAAACGTTACGAACCCAACACCACGGGGCGGCGGGCGGGTTAAATGCGAGGAAAAATCTAACTGTGAGGACTAACATCCTGCTGTCCTGTGAGAACACCTGTTACAGGTAAGCAACATTTGCTTTCTCACAGGACAAGCAGGATGGTAGTCCACACATATGGGTGCGTACCAAGCTGAGGATATCCAAACATGCACCAAATGTACCCAAAGGCGTGCAACAAGCACAACAACTGGGGTGGAATTTGGTAGAGGGCATCCTGAACCCCACTGGGCAGGCGGAAGGCTGTTGGTACGTCACGTTGTAAAGAGGTTACGAAGGACAGATTGGCCAAAGATGGAATCTTGTCTTCCGGCTTTGTCCATGCAAGGTGGGCTGCAAAGGTGTGGAGAGAACTCCAGGTAGCAGCCCTGCAAATGTCAGGAAGCGGCACCGATCTCAGGTGTGCTACTGAAGTCGCCATGGCCCTCACAGAGTGTGCTTTAACACGATCTTGAAATGGAATGCCCGCTTGCTGATAGCAGAAGGATATGCAGTCCGCCAACCAGGAGGAGAGAGTCTGCTTACCCACAGGCTTCTCCAACTTGTTAGGGTGGAAAGAGACAAACAACTGAGTGCTTTCCCTGTGGGCAGCTGTATGGTCTAGGTAGAATGCTAGAGCCCGTTTACAGTCAAGGGTATGCAGAGCCTGTTCTCCTGGATTGGCATGGGGACTGGGAAAAAAGGTAGGTAGTATGATGGATTGATTGAGATGAAAATCTGAAACTACCTTAGGTAAGAATTTAGGGTGAGTGAGGAGTACCGCCCGGTCCTGTAGATGTTTAATGTAAGGCGGATAGGTAACTAGGGCCTGCAATTCACTAACTCTGCGAGCTGAAGTGATAACCAAAAGGAAAATCACTTTCCATGTGAGATATTGAAGTTCACAAGAGTGAAGAGGCACAAATGGTGGTTTCATGAGCCGATCCAAAACCTGATTAAGGTCCCAAGAAGGGGCCGGAGGACATAGTGAAGGCTTGATATGGAGCAAGTCCTTCAAAAAACATGTTACAAGGGGTTGTACTGATAAGGGGACATCCCCGACACCTTTATGGAAGGCAGCTACCGCACTGACATGCATTCTGATGGAAGAAGTCTTAAGACCTGACTCTGATAGATGCCAGAGATAGTCCAGAAACTTCGGGATTGGACAGGAAAAGGGGTCAAGGGTCTGAGAAGAGCACCATGACGTGAACCTTTTCCATTTGTAAGAGTAAGATTTTCTCGTGGAAGGCTTCTGTGAAGCAATCAAGACACAGGAAACTGGTTCGGAAAGGTTAAGTGGTTGAAGGATTAACCTTTCAACATCCATGCTGTCAGGGACAAGGCGTGAAGATTGGGATGGCGAAGGCACCCATCGTTTTGAGTGATCAGAAGCGGGTCCTTTCCCAAGGGATTGTGCCTGCTGAAGGGGAGATCCTGAAGAATTGGAAACCACACTTGGCGTGGCCAGTGAGGTGCTATCAGGATCATGGTTCCCTTGTCCTGACGTAACTTCACGAGAGTCTTCGAGAGAAGAGGAAGTGGAGGGAATTTATTTTATTTATTTATTTAAGGGCTTTTATATACCGATGTTCATGTACTGGTACATATCACGTCGGTTTACATAGAACCAAAGTTTGAAATTACATTGAACATTCTATCGAACAAGAGGGTACAAATAACATGTCTAACATCATGGGAACTTATTGATAACGCTGAGAACTTATAGATAGAGCCAAGGACAAGTTAGAAATTAAACATTAAAAATTGTAAAATTATTACAAATAACAAATAAGATTATAAAATACAAGAAACGAATAAATAAATAAATAACAATCAACAATAAACAGGCTTAATAAGAGTGGCTTAATTAGAATGGCTTAATAAGAGTGGCTTAATTAGAATGGAACCCAACATCTCAACATTCAAGAAAAGACTCAAGACGTGGCTGTTCACGCAGGCCATTCCTAACTCCAATTCCATCTAACTTCCTTCTTTCAACACGCTCCGCTAGCATTAGCGTTAATAGCCACCTCTTACAATGTTATTTATACTTATATATAACTATCTGATCTTCATTTCCCTTCTCATTCCAAGTTATTGTTTTCCTTGTTATTTGTAACTGCTTTTCTGCACTATTGTTTAAATGGTAAAGTTTATTATAATTACACCCCTGTTTCTTGTGAACCAGCATGATGGGACCACCGTCTTGAATGTTGGTATATAAAAAAGTTAAATAAATAAAAATAAATAAATAATAAGCATGATTGGAGTAAAATGGAGCTAAACAGGAGAATTAAGGGCTACGGCGACAGGCTTCTAATGTGATGGGGTATGAAGCTGAGTGAATGATACCTTTAAGTGAAGGCTTTAGTAAAAAGCCAAGTTTTTAGCTTCTTTCTGAACGTTCGACTACATGTTTCTAGACGAAGGTCCGTGGGGAGGGTATTCCAGAGAGCAGGGCTGGCAGTCGAGAATGCTCGTTTCTTAAGAAGTGACTTGGCTGGAGGTGCATATAGAGTGCCTAGGTAGCTAGTTCTGATAGGTCTTAGTGATGCGTGGGGACGAAGTGGATCACTAAGATCTAGCGAAGTTTGAGAATGAATGGTCTTGTGGGTTATGGTTAGTACTTTGAAAATGACTCTCTGTTTAATAGGGAGCCAGTGAAGATTTTTTAGAATCGGTGTGATGTGTTCTCCTCTCCTCGAGTTCGTTAGAATCCTTGCAGCTGAGTTCTGCAACATTTGTAATGGTTTGGTTGTGATAGCTGGTAAGCCAATTAGTAGAGAATTGCAGTAATCGATCTTTGAGAAAAGAATTGTTTGGAGGACTGTTCTAAAGTCCTGAAAATGGAGGAGAGGTTTCAACTTTTTCAAAACGTGTAGTTTGTGAAAGCATTCTTTCGTTGTGTTTTTGACAAATTGTTTGAGATTCAGTTTATTGTCGATGGTGACGCCAAGGTCTCTGACTTGTGTGGGTGTGATTAGATTGTTGGTGGCATGAAAGTTGTCATCGAGATTGATCAGCATAAGTTCCGTTTTTGAAGTATTGAGAACTAAGTTGAGGCTAGTGAGGAGGGAGTTTATGGACTGTAGACACTTGTTCCAGAAGTTGATGGTGTTGGATAAAGATTCAGTGATTGGCAGCAGAATCTGGACGTCATCGGCATATATAAAATGAGTGATCTTTAGGCTTGAGAGCAGATGACACAGGGGTAGAAGGTAGATGTTAAACAGGGTTGGGGAGAGGGAGGATCCTTGAGGGACTCCGAGAGTGGACTTGACCGGGTGAGAATCCTTGTTGCTTATTCTAACCTTGTATGTCCTATTGGTAAGGAATGATCTAAACCATTCGAGAGCAGATCCAGAAATACCAATGTCTGAGAGCTGGGTGATGAGGGTCGAGTGCTTTACGGTGTCAAATGCTGCAGATATATCTAGAAGAGCCAGGAGGTAGGGGGTCTTTTTCTCCAGTCCGGAGAGGACTCTGTCTGTCAGTGAGATTAAGAGGGATTCCGTACTGAGGGATTTGCGGAATCCAAATTGGGTTGATGTGAGAATCTTGTGGTCTTCTAGGAATTCTGACAGCTGTTTATTAACTATTCTCTCCATAAGTTTGGCGATAAACGGTAGGTTAGCGATGGGGCGAAAATTGGCCGGGTCTGCTGGGTTCAAGTTGGGTTTTTTGAGGAGAGGTTTGAGGGTTGCTATTTTTAATGTGTCTGGTACTTCTCCTTGGGTTAATGAACGGTTGATGATCTCTGCTAAGGGCTTCGCAATGATGTTTGGGTTGGCGAGTAGAAATTTGGATGGAATGGCATCTAACGGATGATTGGAAGGTTTCATCTTTTTAAGAATAGATACAATTTCGAGTGTGGAGGTAGGTTCAAATGATTCTAGGTTTGCTTTCTGGCTGGAGGGGGGAGAGAAAAGAGAAGGAGGTTCTGTATTATGCATAGTATGCGGTGCTATTAACTTCAGGATTTTGTTTTCGAAGAATTGTGCAAGTTCAGTGCATCTAGATTGAGCTTGATTATCAGGGATAACTGGGGAGGTGAGTTTTGTGAGCTCTGAGACATAAGAGAATAGTGCTTTGGCATCAAAGGAAAAATTGTGAATTTTGTGGGCATAAAAATCTCTCTGTGCAAAGGATGTTGTTTCTATAACTGTGCATGAGAGTTTTGTACTCATTTAGTGTAGCGTTGGATGGCCTCTTCCGCCATTCGTGTTCTTTTTTTCTCAGTTGTAGTTTGATGTTTTTTAGTTCTTGAGTGAACCATGGTTTTTTGGAATGCATAGAGCAGACCGGTTGCCCATGAGAGGGAGAATGCGCCTCTGGGTTGAGAGTGTTTGCTGCGAATGAGAGAGCAGTAGTTCTCTACTTTGCGGTTTTGAGGAGACGCAAAGAGGTCTATACGAGGATAACCCCATTGTTGGAAGATGGAGTTCGCTACCGAGGGGTTGAGAGACCACTCGTGCGGTTGAAAGACGCGACTCAGCTTGTCTGTCAGCACATTGTCCACTCCCGGTAAGTAGGTGGCCTTGAGGTACATCGAATGGGAGAGAGCTTCTGCCCAAATCTGTGCAGCTTCCTGACACAGAAGGAAGGAGCCCGTTCCTCCCTGCTTATTGATGTACCACATGGCCACCTGGTTGTTCATCTGATTCAGGATGACCTGATTTGAGAGGCAATCCTGAAAAGCCCTGAGAGCATATCTGATTGCTCGAAGCTCCAGGAAATTTATTTGGTGTTTGGCTTCCTCTGGAGACCAAGAGCCTTGTGTCTGCAGATCGGCTACGTGGGCTCCCCACCCGAGGTTTGAAGCGTCAGTGGTGAGAATGATTTGAGGATTTGGAACTTGGAAGGGCAATTCCTGGAGGAGATTGGTCTGATTTTTCCACCAGGCGAGAGACAGACGGAGTGAGTCGGTGACATGGACAATGGCCAACAGAAACTGAATAGCTTGAGTCCATTGAGACCTCAGAGTCCAGTGTACAAGTCTCATGGCCAAGCGGGCCATTGGTGTGACATGGACTGAGGATGCCATGTGTCCCAGGAGGACGAGAAATTGGCCTGCAGTCGCAGAGTGCTGAGACTGCAGTTGGTGAGCAAGAGATACAAGAGTCAGTGCTCGTTGTTGAGGCAGGAAAGCCTTTCCCTGTAAGGTGTCCAAGTCTGCCCCAATGAATGACAAGATTTGAGATGGGACTAAGTAGGATTTGTCGTAAATACCGAAGCACTCGGTATTGATAGTGCTTGGGGCCTACTAGGAACCTCAGGTACTTGCGATGAGCTGGACTTATCGCAATATGGGTGTATGCGTCCTGGAGGTCCAGAGAGCAGAGCCAGTCTCCTCTTTGTAGAAGAGGTAGAAGCAATCCCAAGGTGACCATCTTGAACTTTTCTCGCTGGAAGTACTTGTTGAGGGCCGAAGGTCCAGAATAGGACGGACACCTCCCAATTTTTTGGAGATTAGGAAGTACTGAGAATTGAACCTTAGGCCTTGCTGAGAATATGGAACAGGTTCTATTGCTCTTGACTGGAGAAGGAGGGAGACCTCTTGATCCAGAAGAATGGAGTGTTCGGATGTTCTCCACGTCTGTAGAGGTAGGGAGTCCGGTGGCAGGGCGAGAAAGTTCAGATGGTAATCCTGAGCAATGATTGCCAATACCCATTGGTCGGATGTGATTGAGTGCCACATGTTGTGGAAGTGGCACAATCGACCTCCCACTGGTATGTGCGACAGAGGAATTTGGCTGCTGCTCTCTAAGTGGAAGTCAAAAACCTGAAGCAGGTCCTGGTTGAGGAGCTGCTTGTGGTTTTTGTTTACGGGCTTGACGAGACTGAGGTTTTTGATAAGGTCTCGTGGCGCAGGATCTGGTTGGTGGCGGATAAGACCTCTTCGGGCGGAAGAATGACTTCTTAGAGTCCTTTCTGAAGGGCTGTTTTGAGGAGAAGTCAGAAGGCATCAAAGAGAGCTGTCTTAGGGTCTCATGATGGTCCTTTAATTCTGCTACCATCCGTTGAATCTGTTCGCCAAACAGATTATCTCCGACACAAGGCAGGTCGGATAACTGGTCTTGAACTTCTGGGCGAAGGTCAGAAGACTTGAGCCAGGCCCACAGCCTTGCCGAAATAGCAGCTGCAGACACTCTGGTAGAAGTGTAAAAAATGTCATAAGATGTTCTAATCTCAAGCTTGCCTGCCTCAAAACCCTTGTTTACTAGGGTTTGTAATTGTTCTTGAAATTGCTGAGGCAGGGAGTCTGAGAAGTCCTGTATCTGCTTAAAAATGACCCTGTTATATTGGGTCATTTAAAGCTGACAGGCGGCAATTCGGGAGATGAGCATGGCCCCTTGGAATACTCGGCGACCAATATTATCTAGGAACTTCGGTTCCTTTCCAGGAGGAACAGACGAGTGAGGCTTTGACCTCTTTGCCCTCTTTTGTGCAGACTCTACCATGACCAAGTGGTGATCAAGCTGTGATTTTTGAAAACCTGGGGTTGACTGCACCAAATAGGTAGTGTCAGCTTTCCTGTGCACTGGAGCAATTGATCCAGGATGTTCCCAGTTCTTCTTGAGGAGACTGAGAAGGACCTGATGGCTAGGAATAGAGGTGATTACTTTGGGGGCATCCAGGAATTGGAGCAACTCCATCATCTGGTGCCTGTCATCCTGTTCCATCTGTAATTGAAAGGGAACCAATTCAGACATTTCCTTCACAAAATTTATAAAGGAGAGGTCCTCTGGAGGAGAACGCTTCCTACTCTCAGTGGGTGAATGTGGTGAAGGTAAATCATCGGTGTCTGTTGAGGTATTATCAGCCCAGGTATCATAAAGATCAGCACCCGTCCCTCTAGGAACTAGAGGGGGACAGGGTGGTTGGATACCTTGAGGTCCCGGTCTAGGCTCCGAAGGAATCGGAGGAATTATTGGAGACACCGATGATGGCATCGAAGGCACCGGTGCAGGCATCGAGGGCATCGATGGATGACTCGGTGGAGTCAACGGACATATCGGCACCGATGGATGGGTCTGTGGCGAGGGACGTAATGGCATCGATGGCTGAGGCAGAACTCCCAATGGAGGGATGCAGAACGGTGTATCTCCTCCCAATGATGCTATCAGTGGGGAGGGCATCGGAGCCATTGGAGACCCGGGATCCATCGGTGGAAAAGCAGCCATAAGTGCTTCCATCCTAGATAGCAGTGGTGCCAGCACTGCTGGAATCGGGTCGATGATCGGTTCCACAGGCAGTGTTGGTGCCGGAGGAACCTGAAGACGTTGCATCGCCTTGTCGATGGTCTCCTGAACCATCCGGTCCAGTTCTTCTCGGAGACCTGGAGCAAGCAGCCCCAGCTCTGGAACAGAAGAAGGAGGCAGAGGCATAGCCGGAGGGACCACCGTTAAAGGCGGAGTCGCGGCTCCTGATCCTCGATCAGGTGAGGATTGCCTCGGTGACCCGGTCGCAGGAATGGTCGGTGCCTTTCCTGGACGGGGTTTCTTCAACAGCGGCTCGGACGATGGCGAGGTCAATGATTTCGCTCCCTCAATGGTCCGAGTCTTACGGTGTCGATGGCAATGTTTCTGTCTACGATCCCCTCGATCCTGAGGGGGAGTAGAGGGTGTCGATGGCCGAGAAGTCGTCGATACCGGTCGGTCACCGGTCAGTGGTTGATGCTGGCGTGAAGTTGACGGAGCCAGTTCTGATGACATCGATGCAATGGACAGAGTTGGGGTTTGAGCACAGAAGAGAAGTTCCATCTTCTCCATTCTGGACTTGCAATCCTTCGGTGTCATTAGGGTACATTTGGTGCAGATCAAGACATCGTGCTCACGTCCTAGACACATTAAACAGACTTTATTTATTTATTTATTTATTTTTAGTTTTTATAAACCGACGTTCCTGTATAAAATACATATCACACCGGTGTACAGTGAAGTAAAAACTGTCGCCACGTGGGCTTACATTATAACAAATAACAATTTGACCGACATGGTGCGGGTACAGTCTGGGCACCGACGAAACCCCGACGGCCAGTAGGCCACGAGGGCCAAACTCAACGGTAATAGACGAGAAACGGGTAAAAACTTATCGGAGTACCGAGGACTGAGAAAAGTTAGAGAGACCCCTGTGGGGCAATTTAACTTTTAGTAATTCCGTGGGGAAAATTCCTGTCAGGAATCTCTTCAGAGCTCCTTTACCGCGAGGCTACTGCTGCGCGGAAAAAAGAAGACTGAAGGGGGACCCCTGCTGGCTGCAGGGTTAGTGCCATGCTGGACATGCCCAGTAGGGGCCAGTCAAAGTTCTGGAAACTTTGACAGAAGTTTTCCGTGATTGGGCTCCATCCTGATGATGTCACCTATATGTGAGGTCTACTATCCTGCTTGTCCTGTGAGAACGCTGATGACACCATGTCTTAAAAAGCTATCAAACTCTCACATAGGCCATAGAGGTGGCTGGATGTCTCGCCTGTAGGACAGTGGAAATGACTTGTTCTGAATAACCCCTCAAGCATAAACATTGCCTCTCAAAAGCCATGCCGCGAGAAAGAAGCGATCCTCCCGATCCGAAAATATGGGCCCCTGACGGAGAAGATGCATTAGATGAGCCAGCTGACGTGGATCCTCTAGAGCCAAGCGTACCAGATCCAGTGAACCACGGATGACGTGGCCACTCCAGCGCCAACAGAATCACCCTTCCCGGGTGCCACTGTATGCGATGAAGAAGCTGACCTATGAGGGGCCAGGGTGGGAAGGCATACAGCAGAATCCCTGTAGGCCAAGGACACACGAGAGCGTCTATGCCCACCGAGCCCTGTTCTCTGCGATGGCTGAAAAAACGAACTGTTTTTGCGTTCGCATGCGTTGCCATCAGATCCAGCTGAGGAGTTTCCCATCTGGCGCAAATGATATTCCATGCCTCGAGAGATCATTCCCATTCCCCTGGGTCTAGTTGCTGACAGCTGAGATAATCAGCTTGCACATTCTCTACTCCTGCAACATGGGATGTGGCAATGCCCTCGAGATGGCGTTCCACTCAGGTGAACAGAAGATGTGCCTCCAGTGCTACGGCGGGACTTCGAGTCCTGCTTTGCCGGTTGATGTATGCCACCGTTGTCACATTGTCTGAGAAGACTCACACCATTCTGCCCTGGATCCAGGGAGGAAACGCCCGCAGAGCCAGACATACAGCCCTGGTCTCGGGCCGGTTTATGGACCAGGATCTTTCCATTGCCGACCAGAGCCCTTGGGCGGACCTGTCTGCACACACTGCCCCCCAACCTGAGAGGCTGGCATCGGTGGAGATTATCAGCCAATTCGGAGTGTCCAAATCCACCGTTCCAGATTGTCCAGTGACAGCCACCATGACAGACTGGCTCTGGATTCCAGAAGTAGAGGCATTAGTAGATGGAATTGCTCCGACACAGGGCTCCAGCGAGACAAAAGTGCATGCTGTAAAGGTCTTAAGTGAGCGAATGCCCAAGGAACCAAGCCCAAGGTTGAAGCCATGGAGCCCAGGACTTGAAGATGATGCCACACTGTGGCATTGTTCCTTCAAAGAAGGGAATGTATTTGTTCCTGCAACTTCCCTATTCGATCCGCCACTAGAAACACTTTGCCCAGCAAGGTATCGAATTGTGCTCCGAGATAAATCAACTTCTGAGTGGGTTCCAAGTGACTCTTCTGCACATTGATTACCCAACCTAAGGATCGCAATGTGAACATCACCATGTGCACTGATCTCTTGCAATCCTCCCGAGACTTTGCACGAATCAACCAGTCGTCCAGGTACTGGTGGACCAAGATTCCCTCCTGACGAAGGAAGGCTGCCACCACCACCATCACCCTGGTGAACGTGCGAGGAGCTGTTGGAGACCAAATGGAAGGGCTTGAAATTGGAAGTGTCGTCCCAAGACCTTGAACTGCAGAAACCTCTGGTGATTCAGCTGGATCGGAATGTGTAAATATGCCTCCATGAGGTCCAGAGAAGCGAGAAACTCCCCTTTTTGAACCGCGGCCATCACTGTCCTCAGGGTTTCCATACGAAAGCAAGGAACCCGAAGGCAACGGTTCACCTTCTGCAGATTGAGGATGGGCCAAAATGTGCCCTCCTTCTTGAGGACCACAAAGCACACGGAGTACCGACCTCATCCCTGTTGAGCCTCTGGAACTGGGACAATAGCTTTGAGCTCGAGAAGTCGTTGTAGAGTCACCCGGACCGCCTCTTGCTTGACACTTGAGGCCACTCAGGACTCTACAAAAACCTCCCGGACCAGGCGCAAGAACTCCAGTGCATACCCGTCTTTGATCACTTCTAAGACCCAGCGGTCTGATGTAATTCTTGCCCATTCTGTGTAAAAGTTGGATAATCTGCCTCCGACAGCTTCGACAATGGAATGGGTACTTGTGGCTTCATTGGGGGTTTTTATTACTTCATGCACCAAGATGTCCCAAATCTCTTCCGGGCCAGTGACCCCCTCGAAAGGACTGCTGACACCCCGAAGCAGGTTTAGAAGCAGGAGGTGCGGAGTATCTACCTGCTCTGAAGCGGCGAGAGTCCCGAAATCTAGCTCAAGGAGGGAAGACTTTCTTAGAAGATCTTTTATCTTCCAGCAACCGATTGCCCTTGGATTCAGCAAGCAGCTTTACTAGCTGATCCAGATCCTCCCCAACAGGAGCTTGCCCTTAAAGGGTAGATTACAAAGCTGGGACTTGGAGGACAAATCCGCAGCCCAATTTCGCAGCCAGAGGAGACACTGCGCTGACACCAAGGACACCATACCTCTCGTCGAGGTCCTCACCAGATCATACAAAGCATCTGCAACATAAGCGATGCCTGCTTCTAGGCGGGCAGACTGCAGAGCCCCACTGTCGCCCGTACCGGCCCCGGCAGCCGACTCCTGGACACATCAGAGACAGGCCCTCTGCATGAGGCTAGCGCAAACCGCTGCCCGAAGGCTTAGCGCGGCAGCCTCGAATGCTTGCTTCAACTGGATCTCTAGCTTGCGGTCCTGCATATCCTTAAGGGCAGCCGCCCCAGCAACCGGGATAGTGGTCTTTTTCGTGACTGCCGAGACTGCGGCATCCACCTTTGGAATTTTCAGTAAATCCAAAACATCAGCCAGAATCCGGAGTCTCCCACTCCCAGGTCACTAGTTTGCGAACCTTCTTAGGCAGAGGAAAAGATGTTGTGGGACCCCTAATGCCGTCGAGGACTGGATTGACGCCCTTGTTGTCAGACTCTTCTTGAGAAATCTTAAGTCCCAGAACTTCAAGGACCTGGGGAATAAGGGGTCTTAACTCATCCCGCTTGAAAAAACGCACCACGCTGTGGTCATCCCCCTCCGCAGGAGGGTCATCGGGCTCATCTGGATTATCAGTATCCACATCAGCTGGATCCGGCCGCGGATCCGGGTCTGCCGCTCCTACTACCCCAGAAGCCAGCGTCGCCCCAGACCCCGGGATCAGATCTCGCGTACCCTGGGGAGAATCCCGTGGGGTGAGCCTGATCAGAGAGGCGCTGACGAAGGTCCGTACCCCAACCTCTTTTCTCTGGCGAGTCCGAACCTGCCCTCAGGAGACCAGGCCGCTTAATTTATTTATTTATTTAAGTTTTTTTATATACCAACATTCAGGACGATAGTCCCATCATGCTGGTTCACAAGAAACAGGGGTGCAATAATAATAAAACTTTACAATTTGAACAATAGTGCAGAAAAGCAGTTACATATAACAAGGAAATCAATAACTTGGAGTGAGAAGGAAAATGAAGATCAGATAATTATATATATGTATCAATAGCATTGAATAAATAACATTTATTAACGTTATTACTAGCGAAGCGTGTTGATTGATGGGAGTTAAATAATGTTGGAGTTAGGAAATGCCTGCGTGAACAGCCACGTCTTGAGTTTTTTCTTGAATGTTGAGATGCTGGGTTCCATTCTAAGATCCGGGGGAATGGAGTTCCATAAAGTTGGACCGGCTGTGGAGAATGCCCGATCTCTAAGCGTGATGTGTCTGGTAGTTTTGGCTGGAGGTACTTGAAGTGATCCTTTGTAAGCATCTCTTGTCGGTCTTGTTGAATGGTGTAATCGGAGGGGGATATGGAGATCGATTGGAGTTAATTGATGGATGTTTTTGAAAATGGTGAGAATGGCCTTGTAGATTATTCTGAAGTGTATGGGCAGCCAATGAAGGTCCATCAGGATAGGGGTTGTGTGTTCTCTTCTCCTGGTGTTAGTGAGTATACGGGCGGAGGCATTTTGGACCATTTGCAATGGTTTGGTGTGTGATGAGGGGAGACCAAGCATGATGGTGTTACAATAGTCCAGCTTTGCGAAAATGATTGATTGTAGGATCGTTCTAAAGTCATGTGTGTGGAAGAGAGGTCGTATTCTTTTCAGCACTTGGAGCTTATAAAAGCAGTCTCTGGTGGTTTTGTTGATGTTGGCTTTCAGGTTTAGGTGATTGTCAATTAGAACTCCTAGGTCTCTTACTTGTGTAGTATTTGGTACGGTAGGATGGGTGAGTGTGAGGGAGCTGTTTTCTGGTGTGATGAGTAGAAGTTCCGTTTTTACCGCCGAGCGTTTCCTTGCCAGGAAAGCCTGGTGCATAAGGAGGACAAATTCTGGGGAAAACTCTCCGGGTCCCCCTCTCCCACTGGAGAGTTGGCTGGGGTGATATCATCAGATCCTTCGGTGAGGTCTTCCCTCACCGGGGCTAGAACAGGCGGAGAATCCTCTTCCCTCGAAGTGAAGGCAAGACAGACGTTCCCTCCCCGAGGGAGGAGGCAAGAAGTCCTGAAGAGCCCTCTAACCCCGGGGAACACGCTGCTCATAAGGAGGCCGCATCTAACACCTGGCCGCGTGACCCAGACGTGCGGCAGGCCTGCAATTCTGTTTTTGGTCCCATCCGCAGCAGCGCGCCGATAGTCTGAAGTGAAATAGAAAAGGGTGAGAATAAAAAAAGAAATGCTCGGAGCCGCGACGCAGAGAAAATTTCAGTCAGGCAGGACCAGAAAAAACAAACTTTTCGTGCTGCGGGCTAAGAGACTACCGGCTGAGGAGAAAAAATGCACGCAGCCGTGCCACAGGAAAGAAGCCTGTCTATAGTGAAATCGCAAGGCCCCCAAGCAGGGAAGCGGCGAGTAAACGAGGCACACGGAGAAAACCTCACCCTTGCCCTCAGAAAATGACCTGGAGCCCCGGGAGCTGAGGGGAACACTGCTGACAGCTCCCCCGGCCGGCCTTAAAAGACCCGGTCCCTCCTGCACCTCTCCTTACTTCAGCACTGAAGACTGTCAGTCAGCTGCAGTGAAAACAGCTCTATTTTTTATTTATTTATTTATTTTTAACATTAGACTTTACCAAGACAGAGAAAAGTTGCTGCAGGAGACAAGGGAGCAGCTGTAGCAGAGTCGGTGGTGAGTAGCCAGGAGACCCTGATCGTCAGACACCGAACTGTGGCAGGCGAAACCTTGACAGGAATATCCAATTCCCCGGACGCCCGGCTTCTACTGAGGGATGGCCCACAAAGACGCCTAACACCTCAGGAAGTGACCGTAAACCAAAAAATTAAATTCAAACTAACTAACTAAAAAATAGAACTAAAGGCTGCAGGTGTGCATCTGTACCACCCGCTGGAGTCAGAGAAATACTGAGGGACTGTAGGTGTCTCTCGTTATGTAGCAGTGCCCAAAGTTCTAATTGTTCTCTGACTCCACCTGCTGGTAGGGATACACAACCCACTTTTCTGGACTGATCTGGGTATGTTCAGGAGTGACAGTTACTCCCCAGATCAGTGAGGGATCAAAAGAACTAGGTGAATGGCTCTGGTTTCCAACCTGTTTCAACCATAAGATCTTGTTTCTTAGGATAACTTGTATTTTATTTTAATCCTGACATGTGATCAACTGTAAACCACCTATCATGGTTTACACTAGATGCAGTATATACATTTTAAATAAATAAAACAGACCTTGTGGGACCTGATTTCAACAATGAGCTCACCCCCCTCTCCTGTTCCAGCCTACTTCCCATATTGGCATCTCCAGACTCATGCTGACCAGTTGCAAAATGGGTAAAGCATATCTCAAAGTTGACATATTGGGGGCTAGACTCAATAAGCAGGAAGTTCTGAAGAGGTTGCATATGTACTTTCATCTATAGAACAAATTCTAGGATTGCTACACCACAGATATGAAAATAATCCTACACCCAAGGGAAGCTCATTTGCTGACAATCCTCTCAATTAGAGATGTATCCTGCAGATTCGTTTCTGTATGTTACGACCGTCGCTGCCCGAAGGCTTCACTCCGCCTACCTTTCTTTGTCTGTGACTCCTACTGCTCTTGATGGACGCCTGGCTACCGCGGCGTCCGTCTGCTGTCCTCTCTGGCGTCCCCGGACTGGCTTGGGCACTGCCTCCTGCCATGCTCTCCAGGTACCTTAGGGCGCGCGCGCCATGCGGCCCTCATTCTTATTTCCTCATTGGCGCGTTCCTCAGGGGCGTCCCCCTGTGATGACATCACGCTGCCCGGATATTTAAGCCTACTGTTTATTGCTAGCCGTTGAGTTAGCAAGGGGAATCTTACAGATGGGATTTGCTCTCCATACCCAGCTTCTCTGCTTTCCAACTTCTATTGGACTCTTTTTGTTATCGGGATACCCACTCCTCGGGGGCCTCTTTGCTTCTTTCAGGTCACTGTCAGGTAACTGGTACTTGCTCCTCGAGGGCCCATGTTCCCTGACCTGCTGCCTGCATCCATCTCCTTTCCTACTTGGAGGAATTCGCTACAGACACCATCAGTGAGTACTACTATCATCTACTCATCAGAGTTGTCTCCCTGGAACCAGGTACTCACTCCTTGAGGGCCTGCCCCCGTTTCAGCACCAGTGCCATCTCTTACATGGAACTGCTGTGTGAGTACTTTGCCAACAAGTCTCTCTACCTCCAGGGATCTGGTACTCGCTCCTCGAGGGCCAGCTCTCCCTATCTCGGGGCTTCTCTATACTTGGGACTCTGTGAATGTTTTATTGTACTCTCTCAGTTCTCTCTACTACAGCACTGCTACCAAAGAAACCACTGTTCCAGCACCCTGGGGAATCCTAGCCCAGCTGGGCTACATCTTCTACTCACTACTGCCACCTCTGGTGGCTTCTCAAACTGTCTAAATAAAGAACATAAGAACATAAGAACATAAGAAAATGCCATACTGGGTCAGACCAAGGGTCCATCAAGCCCAGCATCCTGTTTCCAACAGTGGCCAATCCAGGCCATAAGAACCTGGCAAGTACCCAAAAACTAAGTCTATTCCATGTAACCATTGCTAATGGCAGTGGCTATTCTCTAAGTGAACTTAATAGCAGGTAATGGACTTCTCCTCCAAGAACTTATCCAATCCTTTTTTAAACACAGCTATACTAACTGCACGAACCACATTCTCTGGCAACAAATTCCAGAGTTTAATTGTGCGTTGAGTAAAAAAGAACTTTCTCCGATTAGTTTTAAATGTGCCCCATGCTAACTTCATGGAGTGTCCCCTAGTCCTTCTACTATCCAAAAGAGTAAATAACCGATTCACATCTACCCGTTCTAGACCTCTCATGATTTTAAACACCTCTATCATATCCCCCCTCAGTCGTCTCTTCTCCAAGCTGAAAAGTCCTAACCTCTTTAGTCTTTCCTCATAGGGGAGTTGTTCCATTCCCCTTATCATTTTGGTAGCCCTTCTCTGTACCTTCTCCATCGCAATTATATCTTTTTTGAGATGCGGCGACCAGAATTGTACACAGTATTCAAGGTGCGGTCTCACCATGGAGTGATACAGAGGCATTATGACATTTTCCGTTTTATTCTATCTGTGTTTGTGTGTCCAGAGCTGAGCCTGACCTGTGGCCCCTCACGGAACTCCCCCTCGTGGGCGTGGTCAGGTGCCACAGTGTCCAAGGGTCCACCCAAAACCTCACTAACGATAACACTGTATTAACACTGTACCTACAGCAGTGTAATCTCACTCCCAGATTGTCCAAGGCTTTATTGGGATTCAACCTGCTCTTTAAGAAATTCATCACGCAACCAGGCAATTGCAAAATTTGGACTATGATGGCTGACAATTCTCTTAACAGCTCTGATAAACCAGTTGTCTAGATAAAGGTGTACTAATACACCCTCTGCAAAATAAAATAAAAGTCTCTAACCCCCTGGAGAAGGTTGATAGTACAGTGACCAACCTGCATGGAAGAGTTCCAAACAGAAAAGGCCTCTCCACATTACCACAAACATCTGATTCTCTCTTCTAATGGCAGTGAGTTTATCTGATCTAGATCTGACAAGCTTATTTTTAACTTTCTCTTATAATTGACAAGGTCTCCCTATGAAAGTGAGCACAGAATGGGCCTGAAAATAGCCTCATTTGAAACCAAAATGGAGTACCTGCCCTAGCCCTCTTCGTTGGCTAAAACTGGAATGATAAAGGGGATGGAACAGCTCCCCTATGAGGAAAAGCTGAAAAGGTTAGGGCTGTTCAGCTTGGAGAAGAGACGGCTGAGGGGGGATATGATAGAGGTCTTTAAGATCATGAGAGGTCTTGAACGAGTAGATGTGAATCTGTTATTTACACTTTCAAATAATAATAGAAGGACTAGGGGGCATTCCATGAAGTTAGCAAGTAACACATTTAAGACTAATCAGAGAAAATTCTTTTTCACTCAACGCAGATTTATGATGTCTTCTCCATACCCAGAAAAAAGAAAAAAGGGGGAGGTCTCCTCATAGCTGCCAAAAAATCCCTTAACCTCACGCTACAACCTATTAATACAATACCTAAATTGGAAGTAGGCTTATTCAAATCTAAGTCGCTCCAAATCCTCCTCACTTACGCTCCCCCTGGACTTTTAGATCAAGACGCTTCTCCTATGGTGGAAATCATAGCCAAATACTTAAAACTAGATTCTCCAGCCATAATCCTTGGAGATTTTAATCTTCACATCGATGCTAACCCTAGATCTTCTAACTGTGATGCCTTCCTGTCAGCCCTCTCGGACATGGGCTTCAAACAATACATCAATCAACCCACACATAAAGCAGGTCATACCCTTGACCTTATCTTTACAAACTCCAACCTTACTCCACTTTCACCCCCGCTATGCCTCCCAGTTCCATGGTCAGACCATTTCATGATCACCTCCACCATTAGGTCATTGACAGGATCTTCTGCGCCCCCCTCAGGTGACCACTCTGTACTACAGGAAACCATGTCCTTCAGAAGACCTTGGCAACTCGCTGATCAAAGAACTTTCTAACCTGGACCTATCTAACCCCAATTCTGCTATTATCTCTTGGCAAAACATCATAGAAACGATAGCCAATAACTTATGCCCACTGTCAAAAAAAACCCATAAATCCTTCTCAAAAAAACAAGCAGCCATGGTTCACAAATGAGCTCCGTACCCAGAAGCAAAACCTAAGACGGAAAGAAAAAGAATGGAGGAAGAATCCCAATCCACATTCTCTAACCATATACAAAACCGCTCTCCACCATTACAGAACAGCAATGCTTCGAACAAAAAGAGATTTCTATGCCCACCGTATCCACGATTTGATGTTCGACGCGAAGGCTCTTTTTTCATATGTATCAGAACTCACCAAAACTGCTCCCCCTACAATACCAGATGATACAGCCCAATCAAAGGCCAATGATCTCGCCTTATTCTTTCAGAACAAAATTTCCAACACCCTGGCTAAATTACCAACCAGCCCAAACTCACTGCCTCCGAATACCCTCCACCTACTGAACACAGACATAAGCTTGGATTCCTTCGATCCTACTCACACTTTAGAGGTGGAAACCCTTATAAAAAGAATGAAACCTTCGACCCACCCTCTAGACCAAATACCTTCCAAATCTCTGATTCTCATACCAGAATACATCTCCAAATATCTAGCCGATATTATCAATTGTTCCCTCTCACAAGGAATATTCCCGGATGCTCTCAAACTGGGCACACTCAAACCCATACTCAAAAAACCGAACCTGGACCCAGACGACCTCAACAACTATCGCCCCATATCAAATCTCCCTTTTGTAGCTAAGATCATGGAGAAAATCGTAAATAAGCAACTTTCAAATTACCTAGAAGATCATAATATTCTACACCCGTCACAATATGGTTTCCGAAAAGAACACAATACTGAAATCCTCCTCATCTCACTCCTTGATCATGTTTACATTGGCTTTGATAAAGGACAGTCCTTCCTCTTAGCTCTCCTCGACATCTCTGCAGCTTTCGATACTGTAAATCATAATACCCTTCTAAGCCGGCTATCAGACATAGGAATTGCAGGATCAGCTCTTAGATGGTTCGACTCCTTCCTTAGCAATAGAGGCTATAAGGTTAAAATCAAGAACAAGAAATCCTCTCACACTAACGCCCCATTCGGAGTCCCCCAGGGCTCTTCCTTATCGCCTACCCTGTTTAACATTTACATACTCCCTCTCTGCCATCTACTCACAAATCTAAAACTTAAGTTCTATATATATGCAGACGATGTTCAAATTTTAATCCCAATATCCAACTCACTGGACTCAACACTCAGGTTATGGAACTCTCACCTGCAAACGATCAAACATCACCTCTCAAGCCTCAATCTGGTGCTCAACACTTCCAAGACTGAACTATTGCTAATCACTCCAGAAGGCAGTCCCTTCCAACACCAACTGCAAACCAACATACAAATATCCCACATTAGAGACCTTGGAGTCATTATTGATAGCCACTTGAACCTAAAGCAATTTATAAAAAACACCACAAAGGAGTGCTTCTACAAGTTATAGGTACTCAAAAAACTAAAACCGCTCCTATTTCATTATGATTTCAGATCTGTCCTCCAAGCCATTCTGTTTTCCAAAATAGACTACTGCAATTCCATTTTGCAAGGTCTCCCGGCATCTACTATAAAACCCCTCCAGCTGCTCCAAAATGCAACAGCGAGAATTTTGACTAATACCAATCGGAGAGCGCATATCTCTCCTATTCTAAAAGCTCTTCACTGGCTCCCAATACACTTCAGGATTCTCCATAAATCACTCACAATTATCCACAAATACATTCACCATCAGACCCCTCTTGATCTGCTACACCCCCTCAAACTGCACTCGACGGCCAGACCTTTAAGGGATGCCTACAAGGGATCCTTACATGTTCCTTCTATCAAAGTTGTGCACCACTCAAACATCAGAGACCGGACATTCTCTATCACAGGTCCCTCCATCTGGAATGCCATACCTTTGGACCTCAGGCAGGAAACTTGTCTACTAACTTTTAAAAAGAAACTAAAGACATGGCTGTTCTGCCGAGCCTTCCCCGCCACTTGTCCAACAGCCTGACTTAGAATTGTTCCAGCAATTATGTAAATAAATAACGTTCCAGCAATTATGTAAATAAACGCTAAATCATGTTACAAGTTATCATGAGGACGGCTCCTTGCCTCCCTCACATACTCTCTTGTATATTATACTTTATCTTCGTTCCCCCTTTCTTGTTTCCTTCTCCCAGTTAAGGCATCCTTGTTATAATGTAACTTTATACTCCTTCAAATTGTCTCTTGTTGATTGGTTGGTTATAGTTACTGCCTAGTTCGATGTAAACCGAGTTGATTTGATTTGTATCAAGAAAGTCGGTATATAAAAGCCTTTAATAAATAAATAAATGCACAATAAAGCTCTGGAATTTGTTGCCAGAGGATGTGGTTAGTGCAGTTAGTGTAGCTGGGTTCAAAAAAGGATTGGATAAGTTCTTGGAAGAGAAGTCCATTAACTGCTATTAATTAAGTTTACTTAGGGAATAGACACTGCTATTAATTGCATCAGTAGCATGGGATCTTCTAGGTGTTTGGGTAATTGCCAGGTTCTTGTGGCCTGGTTTGGCCTCTGTTGGAAACAGGATGCTGGGCTTGATGGACCCTTGGTCTGACCCAGCATGGCAATTTCTTATGTTCTTTTAGCTCCCAGCTGCAGCAACCTCTTGCTGTCCTTTTAACCCCTCACGAAAGGGAGATAAAGAAGGTATCTGAAACAGGAAAGGCCAACTTAGCATAGCTGTTTTGAACATCTAGCACACACTGATCTGTTATGATATTGGTCCACGCCAGATAAAATCTTGTGATCCTTGTGTAAGGATCCACCACACCTCATGTTACTAATTAGGCTCCTCCTGATGAACTTGCTCCATTTCCAGAATTTCCATTCCCTCCATGGCAGGAGGGATTCTGTGGCACCTCAGCACTTGCAAGACTAAAACCTCATTCGGGATAGTAATGTCCCTTTAAATGGCTGCTGTCACCCAGGCCCCTTCGCTGCTTAACCTGTAACAAGTATTCTCCATGGACAACAGGATGTCATGAAACCTTTACCTTCCAAATTCTTTAAAGATTTCTTCGCCGAAAAGAAACTTGTAGCTGAAGAGTAGCTTGTCATCAAATCTGGGCGTTTCGACCAGGACTGCACTGCAGGAGAAGACCTTTGCACAAACTCCAGGAAAAGAGGGAGATCTGGCCCTGAGCTCCCCACAGAAGCCACCCCCCGAAGCAGTTCCAGGGAGCGTCCTGAAGAAGCACAGGCTGAGAAAAATGGTGCCAGGTTCTTCCTCTCGCACTCCCTGCACTTAAAATGTCAGCATCTCCTGCCGAAAAAAAAGTTATGTAGGTCCTTCTGTGTCACATCAGGCCAAGCTCTGAACCTCCTCCGCCTCATGCCAGCGTGCCCTACCACATATGCTGGCATGTGCTTCCCCACTTCTTGCTGCCATGGCACACGCACACAAACTTTGGGTCCAGAGCGTAACTTTGGGGGCAGACTCCACCCATGACACTTTGGTCCCATACTTTCCATTCTTCTAGGGCTCAGAATAGTAATAGCAGCCACCAGAATTTAAGCTGGTCCATGCAGTTCTCCTCCCCCCTTTTAAAAACAGTTTTTCTGCTCAATTCAAGGACCCCTTAAACAGGGAAGGAAAGCAGAGTTGCTTACCTGTGACAGGTGTTCTCCAAGGACAACATGATGTTAATCCTCATATGAGTGACATTGGGATGGAGCCTGGCACAGAGCTTTGATCTCAAAGAATCTAGAACTTTGAAACATGCCCTACTGAGCATGTGCAGCTGTAGTCTACTGAGCATGTGCAGCTTTAGGCAGAGTCCCTCATTCTATGATATAGCTAATACATGGAGAAACCAACTTCCAGGGGAGGTGCCTGGGTTTCATGAGGACTAACATCCTGTTGTCCACGGAGAATACTTGTTACAGGTAAGCAACTCTTTCTCAGAGGACAAGCAGGATGGTAGTCCTCACACATGGGTGAATCCCTAGATATAGGCTGTCTGAGCAGGACAAAGCAGGAAACTGCACAGTACAGAAGCACTACCTGCCTTTTGCCTGTGAGGCAGCTGACCCACAAGCGGTCCAGGCTGGAGAAGAGTTGGATTCTACAAGGAAAAACCATAGAAATGACTGACACACAAAATCCTGATGCATAGCAGGAACACCTAAGGCAGAGGACTGATGCAAGTGCAAGCAAACGCATAATCCCCATCATGGAAAACATTACAAGCAGGGTTTCAGATGAGTGACACTGACAATGAAGTAGGTCTAGAACCTCCCGAGTACAGGAAAAAGCCTAGAGATGTAAACAAGAGACTAAGACCGCAGAGTTTCCTTCAGTTTTAGAAGACAACCAAAAACCCAACTAGGGCCTGAGAACACTCCAGAAACTGCAGTCCACTGACATCCAAAGGACAAAATGTCTCTGCAGCACTGTGCCTGACAGGCACAATGGGCAGAAAAGCTCAATCAACGCTTGGAGAATAATCAGCAACAATGGCAGGGCCTGAGACAGATCCTAACTGACCATGCAGGACAGCGTCAAGAGTTTCAGGGGAATGAACGATAAACCCCGAATAAGATCGCTAGCCCAACTCCTGAGCAGACAGAGATGTCAGGCCTGAAGCTCACCCACACTGCATCCTGTCGAGGGCAGGGCTATCCATCCTTTCTACCAGATCAGTCAGTTGAGCAGTAAGGCACTTTGGGCAACCTAGTGAAGTGAGAAAAGCTAAGGGCAGTATTGGCCAGAGCCTGGCAAAAATATAGGGATAACCTGGTGTATCTTTCCCTGCAGGTATACACTACGATATACCACAAATGCCTTAGCTTTTCCTCCCCGCCCCCTGACATTCCAACTGGAAGTCGGAGGGAGCGAGAACGCAAGGAGGCAGACCGCTGGACTGCCAGGGTAAGCACAAGTTGCTAGGTTGTATATCCCAACCCCAAGCAAAAAACACACTGCCGATTCCAGTATCGGTTCGGATTCTGGTTCGGATTCACATCGTGAAATTTTTATCTTGCTGTCCGATCGGGTTTTTTTTTTTTTTTTTTTTTAATCGGCTGCGCCCGAGCCGATAACCAAAAAAGACAGCCGACTCTTTAAAATGAGTTTGTTAGTATCCCCCCACCCTCCAGACCCCCCCCCCTAAAAATTTTTAAATACCTGGTGGTCCAGCAGGGGTCCCGGGAGCATTCTCCCGCACTCGGGCCGTCAGCTGCCAATAAACAAAATGGCTCCGATGGCCCTTTGCCCCTAGCATGTGACAGGGTATCCGTGCCATTGGCCGGTCCCTGTCACATGGTAGGAGCAATGGACGGCCGGCGCCATCTTTAAAAATGGTGCGGGCCATCCAGTGCACCTACCATATGACAGGGGCCGACCAATGGCACCGATAGCCCTTGTCACATGGTAAGAGCAAAGGGCCATCGGCGCCATTTTGATTAGTGGCAGCCGACAGCCCAAGTGCGGGAGAATGCTCCTGGGACCCCCGCTGGACCACCAGGCATTTAAAAAATTTTTGGGGGGGTCCGGAGGGTGGGGGGATACTAACAAACTCATTTTAAAGGGTCAGGTTGTGTCCTTTCTTCCCGCCCCCACCCCCAATAATAACGATACGAAAACCAACTAAATTAATCGTGGGGTTTCCTATCGCTATTGGGGACCCCCGATATCTGACGATATTGAAAATATCGGACGATATTGAAAATATCGGATGATATTTTCAATCGTCAGATAAACGATTCACATCCCTAGTAGAGAGTTATCCACAGAGATAAGGCCCTCAGCCCGTTTGGAACAGCTGAAGCAGAGTGAATTCCCCAGGGAAGAAATCCAAAAGCACTCCAACAACAGACCGGAAGCTGAGGTACTGCATGCAAACCCTTGTCGAACAGAATTTCACCACCAGCCCAGAGACCCTAAGGATACCAGGGGAGGGCCAGGGTGAACTTGGAACAGAATGCCAAGCACCTGGCTTAAGTAATACCTCAGCCATGATTGAAAACACGTCCCCCAAGAAAGCACAAGGTCTAGTAATGGAACAATCATTGCATGAACCAGGACTCCCCTGTCCGCAGACAGGGATCTCTCTAAAATGAAGTATAACTTGCAAACCACTGCAACCAAGAGCAGCACCTCAGTTGTGGGATTCCTCTTCCCCCAACTCCCTCAGCCATGGATATGGTGATAGACTTGAAAGGCATACTTGCCAATTAGATGGACTAGAACCCTCCTCACTGAGGTAGGGTCCCACAGGCGAGAATGACTGGACATAGTGGCCCATTGAGCTCAGCAGGTATCAAGGTGTTTCCTGGATGGAAGAAATCCTTAAGGTTCAACCGGGAGCTCTCTGGAAAGGCTCCCTCACAAAATAGACCTGATGTGACTTAGAACGACTGAAGGAGAGCGTTACCATTTGACTGGCTCTCGGAGCTCGTGAGGAACAGAAAGCAACTGACAGTCAGAAGCGGAAAAATCCCTTCCCTGGAAACGAGGACACTCCTTGTAAGGGTGTACAATCAGGTGAGAGGGGAACCCAGTCAAATCTCCCCTTCCTGAAGGGAGAGTAATGGGAATCAGGACCTCTCGATCCCAAAAACCTTACAACTCTTTAATTGAGAGTTGAGTTACAATCACCAATCGCCAAGGTTCAGAAGCAACCAATCCACCACTGGCGGCTACCCTCAGAAGGGGTAGGCCACCACAGTAAGCAGTGCAGGAGCCCCAGCAAAAACAGTCCAACAACCACCCCTACTGTTCCCCAGCCCTGGCCTCTCAGGAGATATGCCGATGCAAAGAATCAGAACTCAGGTTCAGAGATAAAAATGCCAGAGACTGAGGCTCACGTGCTTCCACACAAAAAGAGTCTGACACAGGAGGGGTTGAAAGACATCCGAGGAAGGACTCCTGACACTACCCTCTTGGTGTCTATTCCCCTTAGGGTTTGATCAGGAATGCAGTCCTAGGTCAGTCCTGTGGCTATGAGGCACAACCTGTTGTACTTGCCACACGGGAAACACACAGACATGCCTATACAGTAAATGGCAAATGGAAAAAAATCCCTCTGCTGTAAAAACACACTGACCAGTACTCATACAGTGGTATCAGATTGCTGGAGTAGGTGGCTACGCACTGCCCAAAGGCAAGTGGTGTGTGATGAAGCTCCATTCATCTGGGAGCCAGGGCAAAGAATACAATATTGGGGAAATGTGTTTTATCTAGAAGAAGTGGAAAGAACCCTGGAGGCTGAATCTTGAATGATTTGCAGGGCCTTTAGGATATTTTTAGGTAAGCCAAGATAGACTGAGTTAGAGAAGTTTAATTTTGAAATTAGTGATTTGAGGATTGTTCTAAAATCCTTTAAATCCAAATATGGCTTTAATTTCCTTATGATTCAGTTTCCAAAAGAGTTGCATGGTCTTCTGAATGTGGGATTTAAATGAAAGAATTTGGTTGAAAATAACCCCAAATTTCAAGCTTCTATCACAAAAGGTATAGTACAGCCATGAAATGAAAAGTGTGATGGATAGTATGTAGATTTGGTTAGGGCAATTAGTGTAGATGAGCTTAAAAAAGGAATGGATAAGTTCCTGGAGGAGAAGTCCAGAAACTGCTATTAATCAAGGTGACTTAGAGAATAGTAGGGATGTGAATCATTTTTTGACGATTTAAAATATCGTCCGATATATTTTAAATCGTCAAAAATCGTTAGGGCCACGATACAATACCAATTCCCCCGATTTATCGTCAAAAAATCGTAAATCGGGGGAAGGGGGAGGGCAGGAAAACCGGCACACTAAAACCCCCTAAAACCCACCCCCGACCCTTTAAATTAAATCCCCCACCCTCCCGACCCCCCCCCCCCAAATGCCTTAAATTACCTGGGGGTCCAGCGGCGGTCCGGAACGGTCTCCTGCAATTGAATCGTGTTGTCTTCAGCCGGCGCCATTCTGCGCCGCCATTTCCGGACCCCGGCTGAACGACCTCCTGCAGTCGATCTCCTGCCGGCACCATTTTCCGTACGGAAAACGATTCGTGGCAGGAGATCGCTCCCGGACCTCCGCTGGACCCCCAGGGACTTTTGGCCAGCTTGGGGGGGCCTCCTGACCCCCACAAGACTTGCCAAAAGTCCAGCGGGGGTCCGGAACGACCTCCTGCAGTCGAATCGTGTTGGTCTATGGCCGCCGCCATTTTGCAAAATGGCGGCGCAGAATGGCGCCGGCTGAAGACAACACGATTCAATTGCAGGAGACCGTTCCGGACCGCCGCTGGACCCCCAGGTAATTTAAGGCATTTGGGGGGGGGGTTCGGGAGGGTGGGGGATTTAATTTAAAGGGTCGGGGGTGGGTTTTAGGGTGTTTTAGTGTGCCGGTTTTCCTGCCCTCCCCCTTCCCCCGATTTAGCTACGGACCGCCGCTGGACGCCCAGGTAATTTAAGGCATTGGGGGGGGGGGGGGGTTCGAGAGGGTGGGGAATTTAATTTAAAGGGTCGGGGGTGGGTTTTAGGGTGTTTTAGTGTGCCGGTTTTCCTGCCCTCCCCCTTCCCCGATGTAGCTACGGACCGCCGCTGGACCCCCAGGTAATTTAAGGCATTTGGGGGGGGGGGTTCGGGAGGGTGAGGGATTTAATTTAAAGGGTCGGGGGTGGGTTTTAGGGGGTTTTAGTGTGCCGGTTCACGATTTTAACGATACTCTAAACACCCAAACGGCAACGATACGATTCCCTCCCCCTCCCAGCCGAAATCAATCGTTAAGACGATCAAGGACACGATTCACATCTCTAGGGAATAGCCACTTCTATTACTGGCATCAGTAGCATGGGATCTACTTATTGTTTGGGTTCTTACCAGGTACTTGTAACCTGGATTGGCCACTGTTGGAAACAGGATGCTGGGCTTGATGGACCCTTGGTCTGACCCAGTACGGCATGTTCTTATGTTCCATGCTGCCACTGGAAGCTCTCTCTGCCCTTCAGGGTATTTCATCTAACCTGGGTACCCGCTCCTCGGGGGCCCTTTGCTTTCTTTCAGGTGCCTATCTGGGACTGGACTGACTCAGTAAGACAACTTCTTATGATGGTAGACTACTAAAATGAATAATTTATGTTTTTGATATACATATTGATAGTCTATAGCAACTCAATCAGCTTTTTTACAGAAGTCTACAAATTTTAAATAAATAAACTTAGGCCCAGGGTAGTTTGAACATTGGCTATTTCAGAAAAGAAAAATTGTATGCTGTCTGTATATAGTGGATAGTATAAACATTTACAAATCGGCATGAGGCATATATTGAATAAGGTAGCTGAAGAACATTGAGGTATACCAGTTATTAAGGAGTGCCAAGATGAGTATTGGGAACCATTTCTCACCTGTTGTGAATGGTTTGATGTATAGTTCCTAAACCACTTTTAATACTGTACTGTCTGTTCCAATTTGGTTGAGTCGAGCATGAGGTATCTTATAATCCAGGATTCCGAAAGCTATGCTTAGCATCACCACAGTGAATGTGTGCACATATATTGGCTGGGTGATGGCTGCTGAATACCAAACTGTATTCAGCGGTCACCGCTTAGCCAGATAAGCATTTACCCTGCTAAACAGGTAGCCAGATATCATGCAGCGGGCAATGAGCAGATCGGGGGCAGGACTACTTTTCTAATATTCAGACATGTCCCATTAAGTTAACTGGATAAGTTAGGCCTGCCATAGAACAGGTCTAACTTAGCCAGATATAACTTATCTGGCTTAATGGTGATTTTGCATAGCTATGTTGCTGATTATCACATGTAAGTTAGCAAGATAATTCTTATTCGCCTAACTTAACATAGTCATTCAGTTTTGAATATTGAGGCCACCAGTGACTAAGTTATCGATTTAAATGTCTTTTCAATATTTGCCCCACTCATCCGGCAAAAGATTAGCCAGATAACACATTATCTGGATAAAATTTGGCCAATTTATTTTGTAAAATTCCAGGGGCATTCCAGGGAGGAGTTAAGATATTAAGAGTTAGCCGGTAAACATTCAATAGCAGCTACTCCACTGAATATCACTTCAGTGTTAGCCAGATATGTTCGCTGCAGTAGTTCCTGTTGTGCTTCCTGGCCTTGCTGGTGCCGTGGTCGGGCCTGCTCACCTCATGCTGCCCTCCACCAGTTCTGGCCTTGCAGCAGCCGCCAGCTCCCGATGCTCTCCCCAGGCATCCGTGGCCTCTTCCACGCCACAGGCCTCTCAGCGGAGCTCCCGTAGAGGCTCTGTGTCCTCCATCTCCTCGGCCACGCCCCTAGGCGTGCATGCGGCCAACATAAGAAAATTATTCCTTACCTGCTAATTTTCGTTCCTGTAATACCATGGATCATTCCAGACGGTGGGTTATGTTCCATGTCCAGCAGATGGAGTCAGAACACAAAATTCCGAGGGAGGACCCATATAACCACGCCTCCCCTGTAACAGCTCTCAGTAACTAGACTAACAAAGCCCAAAGAGAGAGACTAAAAACAGAGGGATCAAGAAATCAAAGAAGGAATTGAAATAACCACTGTCCAAATAAACAGCAACTAAATTCTGAACAGTGAACTTGCGAACAGCAGTGCGTGAACAAAAAAGACGCGCAGTATTCGAAATACAGAGTAAAAGATTGTTAAGACAGGTAGGCAGGGATGTCCCACAAGCAAACCCTCAAACCAAGGGAGGGTGTCTGGAATGATCCATGGTATTACAGGAATGAAAATTAGCAGGTAAGGAATACATTTCTTTTCCCTGTACATACCAGGATCATTCCAGACGGTGGGATGTACCAAAGCTTTCCCATCACGGGTGGGCCGCAGACAGCCCTGCTCGTATTACCTTGTCTCCAAGCTGACCGCCCGGAGCACCGACGTCCAGGCGATAATGTCTTGCAAAAGTATGGATCGACTTCCAGGTGGCCGCCCTACAAATCTCCTGAGTGGAGACGGAGGAGCTCTCCGCCCAAGATGTCGCCTGGGCTCGAAGAGAATGAGCCTTGACAACCAGCGGAGGGGACTTACTTACGCCAAGGTACGCCGCTATGATCGCTCCCTTCAACCACCGCGCTATAGATTGTTTGGAGGCCATGCAACCCTTCCGGGGTCCGGACCAGAGGATAAAGAGATGATCGGAGAGCCGAAAATCATTAGTCACCTCCAGATAGCGTATCAGAGACCGCCGTACATCCAGTCTACGCAGGTCTCCAGACTCAGAAGAGGCAAAAGATGGTAATTCCACCGATTGGTTGAGGTGGAATGCCGAAACCACTTTAGGGAAAAAAGAAGGAACCGTCCTCAGCGAAACCCCTTCAGGTGTGAAACGAAGATATGGTTCACGACAGGATAGGGCCTGCAGCTCGGAAATACGTCTTGCTGAACTGATTGCCACGAGAAAAATGGTCTTGAGAGTGACATCCTTGATGGTAGCCGAGCTTAGAGGTTCGAACGGCAAACCACAGAGGACTCGGAGCACCAGATTCAGATTCCACGACGGACAAGGTGGGCGAATCGGAGGCTTCAAGTATTTCACTCCTTTAAGGAAACGGGAGACGTCTGGATGCGAGGACAGAAACTCCTTATTTCCACTGCGAAGAAAAGCCCCCAAGGCCGCCACCTGAACCTGAAGAGAATTGTAAGCAAGACCCAAATCCAAACCTGCCTGCAAGAAGGAAAGGACTTGTGGCACTGAGGCCTGCATGGGAAGAATGTCATTCGCTCCACACCAATCCTCAAAGACCTTCCAGACTCGAACATAGGTAACAGAGGTGGACATCTTACGTGCTTTCAGTAGCGTTGAAATAACCGGCTCCGGATAACCGCGCCTCCTCAACTGACGCCTCTCAAAAGCCAGGCCGCAAGACAGAAGCGATCTGCCTCCTTGAAAAATATTGGTCCCTGGCGTAGAAGACGTGGCAGCTGACCGAGACGAAGGGGACCCTCCACCGTCAAATTGCGCAGATCCGCGAACCACGGTCATCGAGGCCACTCTGGCGCCACAAGGATCACCGGCCCTTGGTGTGCCTCTATCCTGCGGATGACCTTGCCCACGAGGGGCCACGGTGGGAAAACATATAGGAGACAGTGGCGCGGCCCCGCCCTCGGTGCCGCGCTCCCGCCTGCGGCTGAAGAAGCGGGCGGCCTTTGCATTTCCAGCGGTTGCCATTAGGTCTACGTGCGGTGTCCCCCATCGCCGTACTATTATCCGCATCACCTGCTGCGAGAGCTCCCACTCCCCGGGATCCAAGTTTTGTCGGCTGAGAAAGTCCGCCTGTATGTTGTCTACTCCCGCTATATGCGAGGCCGCTAGTTGTTGGAGGTGAAGCTCTGCCCACTCCATCAATTTGTCAGTTTCCAGAGAGACCAACCGACTTCTCGTGCCTCCCTGGCGATTGATGTATGCCACTGTAGTCGCATTGTCCGATAGCACCCTGACTGCTTGATGGCGTACTATGGGAAGAAACCCTGTAACGCCAGACGGACCGCCCTGGTCTCCAAGCGGTTGATGGGCCACTTCGACTGTTCCTCCGTCCATCGACCCTGGATTGAGCTGTCCCGACAGACCGCTCCCCAGCCTGTGAGGCTGGCGTCCGTGGTGATAATCACCCAATCCGGGTCCTCCAGCAACACCCCCTGAGCTAGGTGCCGCGGTTCCAGCCACCAATGGAGACTGATGAAGGTTCCTCTCGGAATCGGAAGGATTGCCTGGAAATCTCTCGACACTGGCTGCCACCGGGAGAGTAGGGATCTCTGCAGAGGCCTCAGATGCGCAAATGCCCAAGGAACCAGATCGATGGTCGAGGCCATGGTCCCCAGTACCTGCAGGTAGTCCCAGGCAGTGGGCGTCTCGAGCGCCATAAATCCTTGAATCTGCTGACGCAGAGAATGAGCTCTGTCCGGATGCAGAAAAACCCTGGCATTCTTGGTGTCGAAGGTACAGAGAAGGGCTACCAAAATGATAAGGGGAATGGAACAACTCCCCTATGAGGAAAGACTAAAGAGGTTAGGACTTTTCAGCTTGGAGAAGAGACGACTGAGGGGGGATATGATAGAGGTGTTTAAAATCATGAGAGGTCTAGAACGGGTAGATGTGAATCGGTTATTTACTCTTTCGGATAGTAGAAGGACTAGGGGACACTCCATGAAGTTAGCATGGGGCACATTTAAAACTAATCGGAGAAAGTTCTTTTTTACTCAACGCACAATTAAACTCTGGAATTTGTTGCCAGAGAATGTGGTTCGTGCAGTTAGTATAGCTGTGTTTAAAAAAGGATTGGATAAGTTCTTGGAGGAGAAGTCCATTACCTGCTATTAAGTTCACTTAGAGAATAGCCACTGCCATTAGCAATGGTTACATGGAATAGACTTAGTTTTTGGGTACTTGCCAGGTTCTTATGGCCTGGATTGGCCACTGTTGGAAACAGGATGCTGGGCTTGATGGACCCTTGGTCTGACCCAGTATGGCATTTTCTTATGTTCTTATGTTCTTATGAAGTGAGCTCCCAGAAAATCAAGCGACTGGGACGGGACCAGGCTGTTCTTGGTGAAGTTGACAATCCATCCCAGAGATTGGAGAAGTTGTACCATTCTGTCGACTGCGAGGATACACTGCGCTCGTGACTTAGCACAGATGAGCCAATCGTCTAGGTAAGGATGCACAAGGATGCCTTCCTTGCGCAAGGTTGCCACCACTACCACCATGATCTTCGTGAAAACCCGTGGAGCTGTGGCCAGGCCAAAGGGAAGAGCGCGAAATTGGAAGTGTTGACCCAAAATTTTGAAGCGTAGGTAACGCTGATGAGCTTGACAAATTGGTATGTGGAGATACGCCTCCGTGAGATCCAACGAAGCCAAGAATTCTCCCGGATGAACTGCCGCTAACACTGAACGGAGTGTCTCCATGCGGAAACGAGGGACTCTGAGGGACCGGTTGACCTGCTTGAAGTCCAGGATAGGACGAAAAGTACCTTCCTTCTTGGGAACCAAGTTTGGCGGCTGGCACCGGCACTATGGCCCCCAATTGAAGGAGACGATCGAGGGTCTGCCGCACGGCTCCCTGTTTGATTAAGGACCCGCAAGGGGAAAACAGGAACCGGTCCCAAGGAGCGCAAACAAAATCCAAAGCGTAACCGCGTCTTAGAATATCCAGAACCCATTGATCCGACGTGATTTGGACCCGCTCTTCGTAGAAGAGAGCAAGGCGACCCCCCAGTCGAGGGACCACCTCGCGGGTCCGTCTGGCATCATTAGGTAGATTTAGTGGATGTACCAGCACCCTGCGCTTCCTTACCCTGGCGGCGCCCACGAAAGGGCCGGTTCCAGGAGTGCGAACGAGAAGAGGGAGCCTGAGGTGGCTGTTGCCTCGGAGGACGCGCTCTCCGCTGGTTACGATAACGGTTTCTGGAGTAATTATATGATTTTGACGAATGGGGTCGATCTTCGGGCAACTTGTGCACTGTGTTCTCATTAAGGGACTTGATGATCTGATCCAAGTCTTCACCAAAAAGATACCTACCCTTAAAAGGAAGGGACCCCAAACGTGACTTGGAAGAGGCATCAGCCGACCAATTGCGAAGCCAAAGGAGCCGACGCGCTGAGACCGCCGCCACCATGGTTCGGGCTAGGACCCTTAAAAGATCATATAAAGCATCCGCTCCATAGGCAACCACGGCTTCCAGTCTGTCCACCTGGTGAGCCTCAGTGTCTGGTAAGGACTGGGAGGTGAGAAGCTGCTGCACCCACTGAAGACCTGCTCGCTGTGCGAGGGAACTGCAGATAGCCGCCCGCATCCCTAAGGCCGAGACCTCAAAGATACGCTTGAGGTAAACCTCCACCTTCCAATCCTGCATATCCTTCAACGCCGTCCCTCAAGTGACAGGAATAGTGGTATGCTTTGTGACCGCTGATACCGCAGAATCTACAGCGGGAACTTCCAAAAAATCGGCCGGCAGAGGATACAATTTTTCCATGGCTCTACCGACCCTAAGGTTGGCCTCCGGGGAATCCCATTCCCGAGTGATCAACTGCAAGATCTTGTGATGAGTGGGAAAAGACTTGGCTAGAGGCCGCAGTCCTGCTAGGAGGGGGTCCCCCTTCTTGAGAGCCGGGTCAGGCCCCACCGGTTCTGGAGGGGGATCAATATCCATTTCCTGGAGGATGTAGGGAATGAGGTCATCTAACTCCGCCGCTTGGAAGATGCGGAGGACCCTAGGGTCGTCGCCCTCCACCTGGGCCACCAAGGTGGGGTCGTCCACGTCAGGGTCCTGGGATTGTCCTTCCCCCGACGAAGTCTGTATTATCGATGGTGTCCCGGTAGGGCCACGAGATGTCCCCGCTCCCCCGCCTACTAAAGGGGGGCGAGTCTGAGGGAGTGAACCACCCAGGAGGGGGGTAGGACATGGTATCTTGGGGGGAAGAGGGTCCCCAGGTCCTGAAGGTTGTGTCTCTGCTCTGAAGAAAAGCCCTGTGCATCAGGACTATGAATTCAGGGGAAAAGGCCTGGCATCCTGAGGGGTCACCCACCGGGGGATCCCCCCTCTGCCTACCAGGATTAGACTCGGAGTAAGGGTCCAAAACGGGCCTAGAAGTGGGGAACGGATTATCCGTGTCCTCCTCAGAAAGCGCGGCATCAGAATCTTGCAACAAAATGGCCGCCGTTCCCGCGTTGAGAGGGAATGGGGCCTGACGCTTCCTTCCCACGCAGTCTGCAGCTCGAACGTCCTTGTTAGTAGTTGGCGCACATTCCCCCTCGGGGAAACAGCCTGAGCACAGACCCTCTTCAGAAAATAATCCGGCCCTGTCGGAGCCCTCACAAGGCGCCTCTTCAGAAAATAATCCAGCCCTGTCGGAGCCCTCACAAGGCGCCGCGGACTGCATCGTCACAGGGAGAGGGGGGGGGGGGGGGGGGAGGCTCTACAGGTGGCTCGCCCCACCCGGCAACAGACGCTTGCCGCGATCCCCCACCTACCTGAAGAACGGACGGGGAATTACCCTCCCAACAGCAGGCGGCCCCGGGGAATGGTGCTTCGCGGTGCCGCATGTCGGGATCTCGGTTGCTCCCCAAAAGAGAGGGGGGAAAACCTAGGTCAGGAGGGAGAGGCCAGCGCTACCGACTTTCACCTCAGAGAGCCGGAGTCCAAAAAATTGCAGTCTTCTGCTGAAAAAGAAGATGAAACAAAAATACACTTACCCCAATTGAGCCCTCAGTGAGGAAAATGAGAAAAGAAAGAAAACAGGCAACAGCCTGTCAACAAGTCACCAGGCTAGAGAGCAATGAGCCAGCACCAGTGGAGAGCTCTCCCCCTGCTGTAAGAGGAGCCTTAGCAAAGTGACCTAAACTGTAAATTTAAAAATTCCTAATTTTTTTTTTTTTTAAACTTGATCCCCCTGAGGAGGTAGCCCTAAGCTAACAAGCTGGGGACCACAAGTCCCCTGCTCACATCTGCTGGAGTCAGAACGTTACTGAGAGCTGTTACAGGGGAGGCATGGTTATATGGGTCCTCCCCTGGGAATTTTGTGTTCTGACTCCATCTGCTGGACATGGAACATAACCGTCTGGAATGATCCTGGTATGTACAGGGAACTGTTCTTTTAAAGGGCCAAGCGCAGGAAACCCAGCTCGGACGCATCCCGCTGACATCACATGGCCACAGTATATAAGGTGAGGCTCCGTCCCTAGAACCTTGCCTTGGCAATCGGGTCGACACCTCAGTGTTTCCAGTTTGCCTGTATCTTGCTCTTGTGCCTGATCCTTGCTCTAGCATCTCCTTGTTCCAGCATCTCCGTGTTCCCGTGGTCCTGTCTTTTCAGCGTTTGTCTTGTTCCTGCTCCACGTTCCCTAGTAGTACCCTTTGGACTGATTCTTGGTACTGTCCCCTGCTTGCCTATAACTCACCGCTGCCTGGACTTGACCTTTGACTGCCTACTGATGTTGACCGCTGCCTGGAACTGACCCTCACTTGCCTTGACTACTCTGACCTTGGATTTGACCCCTGTTTTGGCTGACCACTTCTAGATGGATACCCTGGCTTTGACCCCTGCGCTTCACTCGGACACTCTCTTGTCTTCTGTGACCTCCAGACCGACCTACTTAAGAGTCTGACCGCGGCTTCCACCTAACCAGACCCACAGGCGCTGCCTGGTTCACCCAGAGAGCCTTCCTGAACTGTTACCTCACAGAGGTGTCCAGTTCGTCTGGTCCACCCTCTTTGCATCAGCCGCACACCCTTACTCGTGGTGGGCACACTTCTCCGGGAGACCCTCTGAGGCCCACCTAAGTCCAGGCGGGCCGGGTACCCAAGGGCTCAACCTGTGGAAACCCCAGACTGTTACTGGCGAAGCCTCCAGCTAGCCTCTGTCTCCTCGTGTGCTCCGCTTCCTGGTGGTAGGCGCTCTCTGGCTCCGACCAGAAGACCGTACCAATTCTGCACCAGGCCAAGGGTCCACCTCCAGCGCAACAGTTCCAGTCATCAAGGCTTCTATGAATAAAACTTAATTTGCTATCATCTGCTAGCAATGGGTCACAGCAGTTGCAGACTTCCAATACAAATTCAAGTCCCTGAAGTTGATATATGAATGGCCACAAATGCAGGTGCAAGAAAATTTGGATGAAGATTAAATTCTTCTAATGGGATATCACTCCATCCAATAATTACATCAAAATCATCTTTGGTTTGATTTTGGATTAGGGAGCAGAAAGCAGAGTTGCTTACCTGTAACAGGTGTTCTCACAGGACAGCAGGATGTTAGTCCTCACATCTGGGTGACATCATCAGGATGGAGCCCAATTATGGAACACTTTTGTCAAAGTTTCTAGAACTTTGCCTGGCACGTACTGGGCAAGCCCAGCATAGCACCAACCCTGCATCCAAGCAGGGGTCCCCTTTCAGTCTCATCTTATAAGAAAAAATACATGCTAAAAATAAAATAAAACGTAAACGAACCCAACTCCGCAGGGTGGCAGGTGGGTTTTGTGAGGATTAACATCCTGCTGTCCTGTGAGAATACCTCACATATGGGTGAGTACTGAGCTGAGGATGCCTGAGCAAAGCACCAAATAAACCCAAAGACATGCAACAGGCACAACAACAGGGGTGGAAATTTGGTTAGGAGGGCATCCTGAACGGGTCGGTGGAAGGATGTTGGGAAGTTAAACTGAAAACAAGTTGCGTACAATGGACTGGCCAAAGATGGAATCCTAAGTGCCAGCTTTATCTAAGCAATAATGGGCTGCAAAGGTATGGAGAGAACTCCAGGTAGCAGCCTTACAAATATCAGCAAGCGGCACCAAACGGAGGTGCGCTACCGATGATGCCATGGCCCTTACAAAGTGTGCTTTTACACGGTCTTGTAGCGGAATGCTTGCTTGCTTGTAGCAAAAAGAAATGCATTTCGCCAATCAGGAGGAGAGGGTCTGCTTTCCCACAGGATTCCCCAATTTGATGGTATCAAAAGAAACAAACAGTTGAGTGGATTTCCTGTGGGCCGACGTGCGATCTAGATAGAAAGCTAGAGTATGTTTGCAGTCCAAAGAATGCAGAGCCTGTTCTCCTGGGTTCGAATGGGGCTTGGGAAAAAAGGTAGGTAGAATAATAGATTGGTTAATATGAAACTCCGACACTACCTTCAGCAAAAATTTAGGGTGAGAATGGAGCACTACCCTCTCATGCAGAATTTTAGTGTAAGGCGGGTAAGGTAACTAATACCTGTAATTCACTAACTCTGCGAGCGGATGTGATTGCAAGAAGAAAAACTACTTTCCAGGTAACATAGCAGAGATCACAGGAGTGGAGAGGCTCAAACGGAGGTTACATGAAACCACATTAAGGTCCCAAGCAGGGGCAGGAGGGCGCAGTGGAGGTTTTAAATGGAGCAAGCCTCTCATGAAACGTGATACTAGGGGTTGTGTTGAAATGGAAACATCTCCTACACCCTTATGGTACGCAGACACTGCACGAACATGCACTCTGATAGAGGAAGTTTTTAGGCCTAACTCTGACAGGTGCCAGAGATAGTTTAGGAACCTCGCAGTGGAACAAGTGAAGGGGTCTATGGACATGGAAGTGCACCAGACCGTAAACCTCTTCCATTTAGAGCGATAAGACCTTCTCGTTGAAGGCTTTTGTGAAGCTACCAGGACTCGGGATACCAACTCTGAAAGGTTAAGAGGTTGGAGTATTAACCTTTCAACATCCAGGCCGACAGAGCCTGGAGGTTGGGGTGATGCAGGTACCCTTCGTTCTGAGTTATTAGAAGGGGATCCTTCCCAGAGGAATGTGCCGGCATACTGATAAGTCCTGGAGGACTGGAAACCACACCTGGCATGGCCAGTGGGGAGCTATCATGATCCCTTGTCCTGCCAGAACTTCATGAGAGTCTTTGAAATGAGAGGAAGTGGAGGGTACACAAAGGAGACCGCTGGCCCAGGAGAGGGCGAAGGCATCTCTTGATTGCGAGTGGTGACTGCGAATGAGAGAGCAGAAGTTGTCTACTTTGTAGTTGTGGACCGACGCAAAGAGGTCTATGCGACGGTAACCCCAGCGTTGGAATATCTTGTCCACTATCGTGGGGTTGAGAGCCCACTCGTGTGGATGGAAAGTGCGACTCAGCTTGTCTGCCAAAAAATTGTGCACTCCCAGCAAGTAGGTTGCTTTGAGGTACATCGAGCGGGAAAGGGCCCATGCCCATATCTGTGCAGCTTCCTGTCATAGGAGGTAGGAGCCCGTTTCCCCTTGCTTGTTGATGTAACACATCGCAACCTGACTGTCTGTTTGAATCAGGATGGCTTTGTTTGATAGGCAATCCTGCAAGGCCTTGAGGGCATATCTGATGGCCCGTAGCTCCAGGAAATTTATCTGGTGTTTGGCATGTTCCCCCGAGTCTTCAGGTCGCCTACATGTGCACCCCAGCCAAAGTTGGATGCGTCTGTTAAGGTAATTTGAGGTTCTGGAGCCTGAAATGAAAGGCCTTGAATGAGATTGGAGTGTTGTATCCACCAGGCTAGTGCCAGACGGAGCTGTTTGGTAACCTGGATAATGCTGGAAATTGGCTGACAAGCTTGAATCCACTGGTATTTTAAGGTCCACTGCATCACTCTCATGGCTAGGTGAGCCATCAGAGTTACATGCACCGAAGATGCCATGTGACTTAGCAGTATGAGGAAGTGACGAGCAGTTGAAGATACTCGAGTCCTTAGGTAATGCGCCAGAGATGCTATGGTGAAAGCGCAATCCTGGGGAAGGAAGGCTTTCGCCTGTATAGTGTTTAGGTCGGTCCCTATGAAGGATAAGGTTTGGGATGGAACTATCTTGGATTTGGGATAGTTGATTAGAAATCCTAAGAGATCAGGGTGTGGATAGTGAGACGCAGGGAGTCTAGTGCGCCCTGCTGAGTAGGAGCCCTTATCAACTAGTCATCGAGATAAGGGTAGACATGCACACCCTGATTACTGAGGAAGGCTGCGACCACCACCAGGCACTTGGTGAATACTCATGGAGCAGACACTAGGCTGAATGGTAGTACACGGTACTGGAAATGACGAGGGCCGACCAGGAATCGCAGGTACTTGCGATGAGATAGAGTAATTGAGATTGGTGTGTAAGCATCTTGGAGATTTAGAGAGCATAGCCAATCTCCTCTTTGTAGAAGAGGAAGTAGAGAGCCCAAGGTTACCATTTTGAATTTTTCTCTCTTCAAAAATTTGTTTAGGGCGCGGAGGTCCAGTATCAGGCGTACGCCATCTGACTTTTTTGGTATTAGAAAATACCAGGAATAAAACCCCTGCCCCTGCTGGGAGAAGGGCACCAGTTCTATTGCTTGGGATTTGAGGAAGGATGAGATCTCCTGTTGGAGCAAGGGAGAGTGGTCGGACGTCCCCCACGTCAGCCGAGGTGGAGAGTCCGCTGGAACAGTCAGGAAATTTAGGTGGTAACCTTGAGTGACTGTATGCCAGACGCTGTTGAAGTGGCAGAGCCAGCCTCCGACCGGTATGGATGGAAGAGGAGGTTGGCTTACACTCTCCAGGAAGGAGTCAAAAGCCCGACGCTGGTCCAGGCTGAGACTTTTGAGGCAGAGTCTGCCTGGATTGACCTTTTTGGTAAGGCCTGGAAGGGCGTCCTCTAGAAGCCAGAGGATAGCAAGTGTTGCTTACCTGTAACATGTGTTCTCACAGGACAGCAGGATGTTAGTCCTCACATATGGGTGACATCAGGATGGAGCCCAATCACGGAAAACTTCTGTCAAAGTTTCCAAAACTTTGACTGGCCCCTACTGGGCATGCCCAGCATGGCACTAACCCTGCAGCCAGCAGGGATCCCCCTTCAGTCTCTTTTTTCCGCGCAGCAGTAGCCTCGCAGATTAGGAGCTCTGAAGAGATTCCTGACAGGAATTTTCCTCACGGAGTTAATTAAAATTAGATTGCCCCTCAGGGGTCCCTCCTCTAACTTTTCTCAGGCCACGGTACTCTGGTAAGTTTTTCACCGTTTATCGTCGATTACCGTCGAGTTTGGCCCTCGCAGCCTACTGGCCGTCGAACGTACTGCGGCTTGATTTTTTCTATGGCCATGGCGTCGGGGTTTCATCGGTGCCCGGACTGTACTCGCACCATGTCTATAACAGACCCTCATGGAGTCTGTGTAATGTGTTTAGGCCGTGAGCATGATGTCCTGACTTGCACCAAATGTGCCCTCATGACACCAAAAGGTTGCAAAGCCAGAATGGAGAAGATGGGACTCCTTACCGTGCTCACACCCCGACGCCGTCCATCGCATCGACGTCATCGGAACTGGCACCGTCTAAGTCGCACCAGCGTCGACAACCGTCCAGTGACCGCCCGCCATCGACGTCTTCACGGCCATCGATTCCCGTTTCTCCCCCTCAAGATCAAGGGGATCGTAGGGAGAAACATTGCCATCGGCATCGTAAGTCTCAGACCGTTGAGGGAGCGAAATCATCAACCTCGCCACCGTCCGAGCCATCATCGAAGAAGCCCCGTCCAGGAACGGCACAGACCACTCCTGCGACCGGGACATTGAGGCCACCCTCACCCGATGGTTTGGGAGTCGCGATTCCGCCTGTAAAGGTGGTCCCCTCCGACTGTGCCTCAGCCTCCCTCTTCCGTCACGGAGCTGGGGCTGATTGCCCCAGGGCTCTGGGAAGAACTGGATGGGCTGGTCCAGGAGGCCATCAACAAGGCGATGCAACTGGAAGGCTGTGGCCAACAGCCTCCATTCCCCTGGGTCTACACTTTCTCTGCTGAGGTAGTCCGCAGTGACGTCTTTTCCTGCAATGTGGGCGGCTGCGATCTCTTGTAGGTTTGATTCCGCCCACCACATTAGGGGGTCTATTTCCAGGGACCCCTGTTGGTTCCTGGTTCCTCCCTAGCGGTTAATGTAGGCCACTGTTGTGGCATTGTCCGACATGACTGACCGATTCGCCCCGGAGTCTGTGATTGAACCTTAGGCAGGCTAGTCTGACTGCCCGTGCTTCCAATCAGTTGATGTTCCATCCCGATTCTTCCTTGTTCCATTGTCCCTGGGCGGTCAATTCATGGCAGTGGGCTCCCCACCCTCGTAGGCTCGCATCCATGGTGAGCAGGACCCAGGTTGGTGGGGATAGCCTTACTCCCTTGCTCAGATGGTCTTCTTGTAGCCACATTGTAGTTGGGTTCGAACTTCCTCCGGGAGCCGGAGGCGGACAGGGTAGTTCTGGGACATCTGATTCCATTGTGACAGTAGGGAATGCTGTAGGGGCCGCATGCGAGATCTTGCCCATAGGATCACTTCCAGCGTGATTGACATGAGGCACAGGACTTGGAGGTAGTCCCACACCTTGGGGGGCGAAGACTGCTCAACAGGTTTCGCAATTAGTTCATCAGTTTTGTTCTCCTTCTAGGAGTTAGGCTGACCTTGTCTTGTCTGGTGTGGTGTCAAACCGGACTCCCAGGTATTCCAGAGATTGGGAGCGCTACAGACAGCTCTTGTTCGTGTTGACCGCCCACCCAAGGGTCTCCAATAGAGTTTTGACTGATGGTTGCCTGATGACTTTCCTCTGGGGATTTTGCCCTGATCAGCCAATCGTCCAGATATGGGGGTACGAGGATTCCTTCTTTCCTCAGCATTGCCGCCACTACCACCATGATTTTGGTGAATGTTCGGAGCGCTGTAGCTAGCCTGAAGGGTAGTCCCTGGAACTGGTAGTGGTGGTCCAGGATCGCGACGCACAGAAAACAGTGATGCTCATGGTGGACCGAGATGTGCAGGTAGGCTTCTGACAGATCCAGGGATGTGAGGAATTCTCCCGGCTGTATCACTCTTATGACCGAGCATAGGGTTTCCATGCGGAAGCGAAGGACCCTCAGGTGACGGTGGACGGACTTTAGGTCCAGGATGGGTCGGAACGTACCCTCTTTTCTTGGGAATGATAAAATAAATGGAATAGAGCCCAGTATTTTGTTGTTGCACGGGCACAGGCATTATGGCCATTAAGGCAAGCAATTTGGTCAGCGGGGTTTCCACTGCCGTCCTCTTGGAGGGGTCGTGGCAGGGAGATTTCACAAATTTGTCTGGAGGGATGTTGTGGAAGTCCAGATAATATCCCTCTCGGATGATGATTAGGACCAATCTTTGGTAGAATAGGGCAAGCGTGCCCCCTATATGGCTTCTTCCTGTGGATGGGCCGACTGATTTTCATTGCGGGGTGCGGCTGGGATCTGGACCAGAGCTGGCTCCCCTTTTGTTGTGCGAAAGGACTGGCCCCTGCCTGCGGGGCAAGTTGCTTGATATGTACTCTTGTATGGTTTGAAGCGCTGTGATCCCCTGCCCTTAGATGTTCAGGGAGAGGGACGCTGGCTTCTCTTGTTCTTGTCCTCCGGTAGCCACGGTAATGGGGATTCGCCCCATTTGTCAGCTAACTTTCAAACCCTTCATTAAATCTATCATAAGTGACTGCTACTTCAAACTATCAAAAAACTCAGACCTCTACTTTACTTCACGGACTTTCGCACAGTACTGCAATCTATTATTTTCTCCAAAATTGACAACTGTAATGCTCTCTTCCTTGGCCTCCCTTCCTCATATACCAAACCTTTACAACTCCTTCAGAATGCATCAGCACGCATCCTCACCAGTTCCAAAAAATGTGACCACATCACACCAACGCTGATCGAACTCCATTGGCTACCTATACAATCCCGAATCCTTTTCAAGGCTCTTTCCCTCATCCACAAAAGTATCACCAATGAAAACACCAACTGGATCAACCCCCCCTACTTCTTCGCACCTCTACTCTACCAACTCATGCTGCACTCCAAGGAACACTCCGTACCCCTACTATCAACTAAACTCATCTCCACAATGAACAGAGCCTTTTCTCGGGCCGGTTCCACCCTTTGGAACTCCATGCCCCCAGACCTACGCACTGAATCCTCTACCCCTAAATTCAAGAAAAAATTTAAAAAACTTGGTTGTTCCTACAGGCCTACCCATCCAATGTAGCCTGAACCATATACTGGACCCTTCCTGCTCAACCTGTATAATTTGTCATTATTTCCAATTGCGTTAGCACTACCCTTTAAATTGCTTTCTCTCCTCTTCTTTCCCCTTTTCCCTCTCTCCGCTTATAATGTATTTACCACCCAATGTTTGTCGAACAGTTTTGTAAATTGCCGTTCTGCTTCTCCAGTTACCCAATCTTTGTCAAATTTCGTGTAAATATCCTTTTTGCCTCCCAGTCCTCCAATCAGTATTTCGACCAGAAATATCTGTTCCTTGTAAATTATTACCCTGTTCAATTAATAGTCTCGTTGTTCCTTAGTCACACAGTTACCGTTCAATGTAAAGGCAATGCCTAAAAGTTCTTAAGTTATGTGTAAACCGATACGATGTGCAAACGGATGTCGGTATATAAAAGATTTTAAATAAATAAATAACTTCTCCAGTTCACTTCCGAACAAGAGGGTTGCCTTAAAGGGCATTCTCGTGAGTCTAGTCTTGGACGTCGCGTCAGCTGACCAGCTTCGGAGCCGGAGTTGTCTTCTGGCTGCCACAACAGATGAAACGCCCCTGGCTGCGGTGCGTACCAGGTCGGATGTCGCATCCGTGAGGAATGATACTGCTGGTTCTAGTGCTTTGACGGGCATCGTGGCGTTCCTGGTCTTAGATAAGCAGGCACGTGTCACCACAGCACAGCAGGCTGCGATCTGTAGTGACATAGCTGAAACGTCGAAAGAACGTTTGAGGATGGATTCCAGTTGTCTGTCCTGGGCATCCTTGAGTGCTGCTCCTCCCTAGACTGGGATGGTAGTGCGCTTTGCGACCGCACAGACCATGACATCTACTTTGGGGAATGCCAGGAGATCTTTGGCAGCGGGGTCCGGGGTACATGGCTGCCAGGGTCTGCCCCCTTTGAACACGGCCTCCGGAGACTCCCATTCCAGGTCAATCAGCTGTTGGACAGCTTGTAGCAAAGGAAAATGGCGGGAGGTTTGGCAGAGTCCTTCTAGGAGGGAGTTTCTCTTAGGTTCCCCTGTGGTACTTGTGCCTGGGATAGCAAGCTTTCAAGCTGTGCGCCACGAGGTCTGAAAGCTCGTCTTTGGCGAAGAATCGCCTCATGGTTCAGTAAGGTTCCGTTCCTGGAGGTATTTCTCCTTCCTCCAGGGAGTCTTGATCCTCGTCCGAGGTGTCTGTGTCCCCAATGCTGGAGCTTTTGGGCAGGCAAGGCACTTCTCTGGGTTTAGAGGGTCCCAGGATGTTAGGGTCCTCTGGGGGAGGCTGTGGCATCAGGGGCACCGGTTGCATGTGGACAAAGGTACGTAGGCCTTTGAAAAATTCTACCTAGGAGAAAGATGCTGGGTCTAACTTGAGAGGCGCTGCGTCCCCAGAGAGCCCCGTTTGAAGGAGGTTCCTGCTGGGGTGGATCACCCTGGGCCTCCTCGCACTGTATACACAAGGCCGTGGCCTCTTCGTGCTGCGCAGGTCTAACGTGTAATGCTGGGCAGAGGCCTTGAGCTTCTTGTCCGGTGGTGCCATGGCTTGAGCTCGTAGGATTGCAGAAACCTCCGGTTTGTGCATTCAAGACTTCGCCGGGAGGCTTGTGAGCTCCGGGTGCGCCTAATTTGTGCGTGTAGGTCGAATGTGTGCTCAAGACGACGTGCGCGGGTTTACTTGTACTTAGCACAGTAAAGCGTGGCTGTGTGCCCGGCGCTCTCGTGTGCACAGCTCGCCTCTGCGCACGGATCGAGTCGGCGGACAGAGTGGTGATTAGGTGAAGGCGACCACGCGAGCAATATGGCAACCACCTTGGAGGGTCTCCACGTGGGAGGACCCTCGTATTGAACCGGGGTCTAGCCCGGAAAAGGCTGATCAACCCGGTGGCACTGACGCCGGCTGGCGATCTGTGCAGCTCTTTGAGCCTCGGAGACTTTTAGGAAGTTTTCTACCTTACCTTGTCTCAGCGTTTCCCGGTCTCGTTCCGAGCGGTCTCCAGCTGCAAGGGGGGGGGGGGGGGGGGGGGGAGAGAAAAGTACCTTCACCACCGCACTCAAAGTTGCACCCGCTGCCAAAGTTGGGGGCTAAGTCCACGCCGGGAACCGGCTGCCGGACCGAGACTTACCTCTGAGGGATTGCGGAAATCACCTCAGGAAATCTCAACTGGGGAAGGGACCTGTAGGTATCACCGCAGGAGAGCGGGGCTCGTATGTAGAGGTAAGATTTCAACTTGTTTTGGATTTCTTTGGTTAGAATACTCTTAATGCTGTGCATGTATAGAGTCCCGAACTACTATGGAGACGGAAAATACCAAGGAGCATGGCATCCTGCAGGGGTATATGTACTAGGGCTGACAGATTGAAATCTGATCCATCTCCAACTGCCATCAGGTGCACACTATATCCATTGGTCCCAAGTCCATCTGCTACACTCATGCATTTATGTTCCTGGTGCATGCACATGGTTGTGACTATTTTATAACATGTGCCCCAGATTTTAATAATCACGCAGCAACATGATCGGGCCTTTGCCCAGTTCCCTCCAATAAAGGAGCTGAGAGGGAGGGAACTTCCCTAATCCTAACTCTATCCTTCCTTCCTCTTCCCCTCTCCTGCAACCCCTAAACCTACACTAGTGTTTTTTGGTTTTTTTTTGTTGAAGAACTTATCCGCTCCTCCGAACAGTGAAACATTAGTTTTACGTCAGTGATAATGTGCTGTTGTAATAGTAATCCTGCTCAGTATGAGCTACAGTTCAGATATTTCATGTATGTGCTTAGCTGAAGAGCCAATGGGGCAAAGCCACCATCTGTGAGTTTATGACTGAATGCCTTTAAGTCATAATCTCCCCCCCCCCCCAAACAGAATAACTGCCACGAAGCCTTGTTTGGCCTGGGATAGCCAGCTGTCTAGCCCATGAGCAGAGCCACTAGCCATTTCCATCTACTGGTGGAGGTGCATAGCTCTCTTGTTTGGGATTCATCTGACTGGACACTAAGCAACAGGGAATTGAGCTGAGCAGTGCTCATGCTTATTGCTTCTGCATGTAGAAAAGGAACAGTTTGGAGCCATATTGCAGAGGCTTGAAGAGGAACAGAAGCATGACTGTGTAACTGTAGCTAGTGAGAAAGAAAAGTTGGTTTTTTTGGTTAGAGAGCAATAGAAATAGTTTGGCAAAGGAATGGTGAATAAAAACAGAGGATGTCATAATGCCTCTATCACTCCATGGTGAGACTGCACCTTGAATACTGTGTACACCACTGTGGTCGCCACATCTCAAGAAAGATATGGTTGCGATGGAGAAGGTACAGAGAAGGGAAACCAAAATGATAACGGGGGTGAAACTGCTATCCTATGAGGAAAGACTAAAGAGGTTAGGGCTGCTCAGCTTAGAGAAGACACAGCTGAGGGGGGATATGATATAAGTCTTTAAAAACATGAGAGGTCTAGAACGGGTAAATGTAAATTGGATATTTACTCTGATAATAGAAAGACTAGGGGGCACTCCATGAAGTTAGCATGTAGCACATTTAAAACTAATCAGAGGAAATTCTCTTTCACTCAATGCACAATTAAAACTCTGGAATTTGTTGCTAGAGGATGTGGTTAGTGCAGTTAGTGTAGCTGGGTTTAAAAAAGGTTTGGTAAGTTCTTGGAGAAGTCCATTACCTATTAATCAAGTCAACTTAGAAAATAGCCAATGCTATTACTAGCATCAGTAGCATGGGATAGACAGTTTTTGGGTACTTGCCAGGTACTTGTAGCCTGGATTGGCCACAGGATGCTGGGCTTGATGGACCAAGTATGGCAATTTCTTATGTTCCCTATCTGTGCTCCCCAGCACTTTGCAGTGCAAAACTGACAAGGAGGCAGAGACCTGATGTTATTATGGCAGAACCCTGGCTTGGCTGAGAACTGCATAGACAGGGAGAATAGCACCTGCCATCACCCAAGGTGCTTGGAGTAGAGGCCTTGCTATACCCAATCACGCATGTTGCGCTCCACTGTCACACTAACTCACAGTGGACTCAATAGGAACAGTGTGATGACAGCGTCCCCAGTACCACTGGTGCACTGGGCATGGCTTGGTAGTGGGTGGCATTCTATGGCATCACCTCCCACCCCCCAGTATCTGAGAACGCTCCAAGAAGCTGGACACAGCCCTTAAAACTGCGTCGATAATGGCTCAGTTTTCCTCATGGAATGACAGCAGTGAAGTCCATGGCAACAAATTGTCCATGGAGCCCTGCAGTTATGTCCTGCGATAGCCAACCACATCCACTGGTGCCCAGTGGTGACTGTATCCATAGAGCTATCATGCTTACCAACAAAATGTCACATCAAGAGCACTGAACTTTACTGCACCCAGGGCATCAACGGTACGTGACTGAATCAGGATCAGTTCAACTATATAGAGCACCCTCCCCAGTACGACAGGCACCCGAGGACATCAACCGCCCAGCAGCACTGATAGAGCTCCCAGTGCACGTAGACACTGATGGACTGGTAGTACAGAGGATGCCAGGAGTGCCTGCAGGCAGAGGGTCTGCAGCCTCAACACAGCTCATCAATACCCAAAGGAACGAATGACTGTCAGCACCATTACCTGTTCCCCTCAGTTCACCTATTGTCAGAGGGTGTTGATGCTGCGAGCACGATGGCGTCTTTTGTCAGTGACCATAGCTAACAATAGCCTCACTAGTGCACAAATTCAGGTGGGGCCCCCGATCAACAGCATCCATGGTACCCAATAGCCATAGTCCGTGATGGGGCAGTACGGTGCTCCTTTGAGCCTCGTTGGGACACTACCAAGGAGCCCATAGGGCACAGGACCGCTGCACTTGGATGCTTCGATGTACCAGGGTACCTTGAGTAAATGGAGACACTTGCGCTCAATCAGTCCAAAGCTGAAATCCCTGTTGATCTAGGGCTTCAGTGGTACTTGAGAGCTCTCAAGAGCCCCAGTGGACAATGGCTTAAGGACGATCAAGGTGCTCAATGGTGATCCCAGTACCTCAGTGGTGCTTGATATAGTCTAGAGCAGCAATGAAAGGCATTAGTAGCAGACACGCCCAATGGCCTCCATGATGGCCCTGATGGTATCAGGGCAGCTCCGAATTGTGATGGCATAGAAGACAATGCATCTAGACTGCATCAAGGGCTGCCACAGCATAGAAGCCACATAACCTGCACAGCTTAGAGGGTGGCCATGCATGCATCTTGATGGAATGGAGAGCATCAATGGTATCAAGCGCACCACGGGCACAGCTGCATCACTGGCATGAGTGTCAACAGAAGTCTACCCCAATGGCATTGAGGGGAACCATGGTGCCTGATGCCAAACTTGGTCCCCAACACGAGTGCTGCTAGTCCACCAGAGGACCAAGGCATTGAGTCCAGTGCATCGAGACTCCATATCCATTGATGAGGCCCTTATGGTAGAGGGCGGTCACACACCTCGAAGACATTGAGGGTGTCCTGGCACCTTGATGGCATCAAGGGTGACCATGGTGCTCAATGGCAAAGCCTGGACCCCAATGCGGTCCTGACATCGATGCATCAGATCAACCATGTGCTGGTCACAGATGTGCATGGGCAACTGTTACTGGGTGTGGCACTGAAGGTGTGGCAGCAAGCTGCTTGCACAGGCTTCTGCTCACCCTCTCTCCCAAGGAGACTGCACTGCCATCACAAGCAAGCAGGAGGGAAGACGTCATCCAGGGCTCCTGCCATTGGAGACTAGTTCCTTTTGAGTGTGGGGAAGATAAGCTCTCCCTGCCACAAGAATGGTATGGTCCTCAATCTCTTCACTGTCTGACCTCCATCAATGCAGACTGATTGGTGAAACTACATGGAACTCCTGCCTGGGTAGAACTCAGCGGTCTACATGGATTTCCCACAGACTGCACTCAGTAAGTCCTGCCAGCACTGGACAAAAGGTACAAAGAACAAGGAGAAGACAGATACTGAACTGCAAGGTTTTTTTTAAAGTAAGAAATGGACTGCACAGTGACTAAAGCCTGCCATGCGACTGGGCAGAGGTGAGAGGAAAAAAGGGAGAAGGAATAAAACTACCATAAATTAAAGGAAAGACTGAGGTAGAGAGCAAAGCTGAATACCATGTACACACAGCTCCCGCAACCACATGGCTCCACGGGGGGAGGCAGGGTGACCACTACAGCTGCATACACTCAGTGGTGCAGGTATCAAAGTTCTAGATTCTTTCAGATCAAAGTTCGTGCCAGGTTCCATCCAATGTCACCCAAGTGTGAAGACTACCATCCTGCTTGTCCTCTGAGAACAGGAGGAAAACCCACAATAAAATTGGAGGCGGCACAGGATCAAAGAAAAAATAAAACCAATAGGCTATCCAAGTACTTCATTATTAGGCACTAATGGGACCTTGAGAAAGTGTCAACCATGAGCTCTCCACATGCTGCACCAATCCTGATATGCTTGTACCTATTTGGAGACTGACATACTGACAGGATTTATTGGTGAACAACTTACATACTGTGAGTGCTGCTACAGAAAACTTGTTCCCTGTTTCTGCCTACTGGCAGGCATAACACTTGTCTGGACTGGTATGGCAGGATAAGGAATCTAAATTTGTTCTCAACAGGCTCAGAGCAGGCCCCGCATACAATACAGACTAGCAGTAAGACAGTGGCACTAATTCTACAGCATGTGAAATTCTAAACAAATCCAAAGTAACAACCTTTTATTGATGAAAAATGGAATGCATTTAACAGAAACTTGAACTATATGAACAACATTTATTACAAAACAAAGGAGTTCACATTTCTGAAGCTATACAGTAGCAGCGGGTTAAAAAAAAAGACAACTAAAGCACTGCACTCTACTGGAATTCATCACTATTGCTGTCTTACATTAAAACAAGAAATCTACTAAAATGTTCAGTAGCGGCGTGTAAAGCGAGGGTCAACAGGTCGGGTCTGTCCTCCAAATCCTCCTGCTTGCATGCCATCTTGCAATATCTGCCCTTGTCGACCTATGGGTACTGATGCACCCTGGGAGTTTCCGCCCTGCACAAAGCCTCCATGCCTAGGAACAAACAATTTTCTTTTAAGTTTCACAGCAATTTTACATATGCAAGAGCTAACATTTTGAGCAAGTCCAATTTGTGATTTAAGATCCAACAGATAATTTGCAGGTTCTCTTATTACCATGACAAGACAGGCAAACTTTACATATCTTCCTGTTTGGGGGATCTCTTAACCTTAGAGTAGTATCCTGGCTTACAACTAAGAATCTACAAAATTGATAGTAATTAAACATGCCTGGAATTTCTACTACAATAAACAAAAAAACTGGAATATAAGAGAAGAAAACCAAATCAATATAAAATGACAGGTTTTCACAATGTCCCTAATTTCTTGGTGCCCATGCACTACAAGCCATGGTCACTGAGAACTTGCCAACTGAACCATAAGAAATGTTTGCCAGTCTGTAAATCCATATCATGTAGGCATATAGAAACAGGAAAAGTCTGGCAAACTGAAACCCAAGGTGGTTGAATTAGCATAAGTTTGCAATTTGTGAGCAGTATTGCCTATTGCCAAGGCTTCAATCTGGTACAACTGCTTACAGTTATAGCGCTTGGCCTTGTTTAACCACTTGTGCATTTGTCACCATGTGTCCAATACATGCATCTGTATTTCTGCGAAACAAATTTTAAAAATAAAATTCTGAAACTTAAATTTAAAAATTTGAAGTAGCAGCAGAAAATTCATACTAGTTGATCACCATTATGGACCCATGGTCTGACCCAGTATGGCAATTTCTTATGTTTTTATACAAGCCTTGTAATTACTAGCCCCATTTGCCTATCTCCTTGCAGTTTATTCTCATACGCTGATTGTGACACACAAAATCAAACAGAACAGTTAACATGGTTATTGCTTTGGTTAGTTTATCTAAGCAGTATCCTATAGGTAATGGAAACCCAGCTATAGCATGGTTTAAGGGATTACTACAAAAAGAAAGTAAACAAATTATCCAAATAGTACAATATAAGCCAGGATACAACCCCCCCCCCCCCCAAAAAGACAAAATCAAGTTTTCCCCTCTATTTTTATTAGCCATTATACATCTTTTTCTGTAGCACCATTTGCTCTCAGTCTTGACAAAATTAACAAAATTCAAGAAAGCATGGGATTAACACTAGGTGTCTCTAGAAGCATTATAGAAATGGTAAGCAGTAAGCAGAGTATCCATACTTGTGAAGGAGAAGGCAATCAACCTGGGCCTATGGCAATGCAACAGGAATATAACTTGACTAGATAGGACTTATGGCCCTTTTCTGAGAGTGAAGGCATCTAGAAAGTCTACTGCTCCCCTGTTCCTCCCGTGCAGGCAAAGGTTTTATCACGTTTTCAAAACAGGGAAGGCTGAACTGCATCCAAGCTCATTTCTACATAGATTTTCAAAAAAATTAATTCTGACTAGTACAATCCAGGAGCAACCAATAAAGATTAAAGATGTCCAATTCATAACTTTTTTTTTTTTTTTTTTTAGTAGTGTAACTTTGCTCTACATTACCTTTTCAAGATGTTAAGGTTCTAAATAGATGGGCCATAGAATGTGTGTATAACATGCATAATGCTAGAAAATCTTATCTTTTCAAAATGACAAATTTAAAAAATAGTCTTAATACATATGCAAACATGTTTATGTGCTGAGCCGGCCTTAGGCAGTTGAATTGCTTTAACACCTTACAGAAAAATGGCTGGGTTATAGAAGGGCGTTTACCTGCTCTATTGTTCTCTCAATGACCTGCTAGTGTGTCAAGAGCTTGTCCTGGGCAACAACAAAGAGGTGTTAAAGATTCTGTTCAAAATAGTGTAAATTCTCATTAATGACTAATCCAGGTCAAAAAAGTAAAACAGGAACAGGTGCTCAAATACTTAAGACAAATTGTTCTATTACACTAGGAAACACTGGAAATTAAACAGACAAGTACATGTTTTTCTGTCATTTTCCTTTCCAAAACATTAAAAAAACCCACCACAATTCCCACCTCCAATATAATGTTAAACACGAATTATTTGGATGGCTTTAAAAATTTTTTCTGGTGCACAATGGTTTGTAAACATTTTATCAAGAGATACGAAGGATAAAGGAAAATTGGTTCTTACCTGCTAATTTTCGTTCCTGTAGTACCACGGATCAGTCCAGACCACTGGGTTGTGTCTCCCTTCCAGCAGATGAGTCAAAACAAAAAAACTGAAAGGCACCCTCTCTTAACTTGGTGTGCCACCTGCGATCCCTCAGTATTATCCATACCATAGCAGAATATCAAATGAGAGGATAAGAACCCCAAACGTAATAACCAATGGCTATATCAAATCGCTCGGCCAACCGAACGAAACCATAAAACGCATAACTTGTGTACAAGGAAGACACCTTCCAATGCCACGCAAATGGCCAATACGGTAAAGGATTCTGCAGAGTAAAAAAAATTACTATACGTACTGGACGCTCCAAGGGCGGGTGTCTGGACTAATCCTTGGTACTACAGGAACGAAAATTAGCAGGTAAGAAACAATTTTCCTTTCCCTGTACGTACCAGGATCAGTCCAGACCGCTAGGATGTACCCAAGCTGCCCTAATTGGGGTGGGACCTGGAGAGTCCCACGCGAAGAACACTGCTGCCAAAGCAGTCAACATCCAGATCCCGAATGTCCACACGGTAATGCTTAGCAAAGGTATGCAACGATTTCCAAGTGGCTGCTCTATAAATCTCCTGCGGCCAGACAAACTGGCTCGCCACCCAAGAAGCCGCCTGAGATCTGGTGGAATGCGCCTTCAAACCATATGGTATTGCACGGCCGAGACAGATATGTGGGGGTAATGGCCTCCTTCAACCACCTAGCAACAGTAGCTTTGATGCCTTCTGACCCTTAAGGCCACTCCATAAGACAAACAAATGATCAGACAACTGAAAAGCATCCAATTTATGCAGATATCTATCCATAGGAGAACCAAGATCCAAATTCGGGAAAGCAGGCAACTCCACCGTCTGATTCAAATGAAATCCTGACATCACCTTTGGCAGGATTGAGGGCACTGTTCTTAGCGATACGCCCGAATCAGCAATATGAAGATATGGTTCCCGACACGACAATGGCTGAAGCTCCGAGACCCGCCTTGCTGAGGTGTTCGCCACCAGGAAAACTGTCTTGAGAGTCAGGTCCTTCAACGTGGCCTGCTTGAGAGGCTCAAAGGGAAGACCACAAAAACCACGGAGAACCAAATTTAAATTCCACAAAGGACATACTTTCCTGACCGGAGGATTCAAGTGTTTAGCCCCCTTCAAAAAACAGGACACATCCAGATGATATGCCAGTGAAATACCGTCAACCTTGCCCTGCAGATACCCTAGGGCCGCTATCTGCACTCTGAGAGAACTGCAAGCCAATCCTTTCTTCAGGCCACCCTGCAAAAAGGCTAGAATATGAGAGACAGAGGACAGACGCAGGGACACATTCAACCCACAGCACCAAGAGTCAAAAACCCTCCAGACTAGCATAGGCAAGTGAAGTGGACGACTTCCGTTCTTGCAGGAGGGTAGAGATAACCGAATCAGAATATCCCCTCTTTCTCAACCGTCTCCTCTCATAAGCCAGGGCGCTAGACAAAAGCAATCTGCGCGATCGAAAAATACTGGACCTTGCCGAAGAAGATTTGGAAGATACTGAGACGCACCGGACAGTCTATCGCTAAGTTGATCAGATCTGCAAACCATGACAGTTGTGGCCACTCCGGAGCAACGAGGATGACTGATCCTACGTGGGCTTCTATCCGGAGCAACGAGGATGACTAATCCTACGTGGGCTTCTATCCGACACAAGACCTTGCCCACTAGTGGCCAGGAGGGGAAACGTACAGCAGAACATTGCGAGGCCATGAAAGGACAAGGGCATCCACCCCCTCCGACCCGTGATCTCTCCGACGACTGAAAAACTGAGCCGCTTTTGCATTTTTGTGCGTCGCCATCAAGTCCAGGTGAGGAACTCCCCAGCGACGAGTGAGGAGCTGTAAGGCTGCTTCAGACAGTCGCTGGGATCCAGATGCTGGCGACAGAAAATCCGCCTGAACGTTGTCTATCCCGGCTATGTGAGAGGCCGCCAGCCGGACCAGGTGGCGCTCTGCCCAGGCCATGAGCCGGTCGGCCTCCAAGGCCACTAGCCGGCTTTTGGTTCCTCCCTGACTGTTGATGTAGGTTATGGTTGTCGCGTTGTCCGACAATACTCGTACAGACCGTTGACTGACCAGAAGGAGAAAGACATGTACGCTAGGCACACCGCCCTGGTCTCCAACCGATTGATGGACTATTTCGCTTGACAACTTGTCCATCGGCCCTAAGCGGCCTTTGACTGGCAAACCGCTCCCCAGCCAAAGAGGCTGGCATCAGTCGTCACAATCACCCACTGTGGTTCCTTCAGGTCCATCCCCTGTTGCAAGTGGGTCGGAATCAACCAATCGAGACTGGACCTGGCAGGTTCCAAGAGGTGTAACCGTAGCTGGAACTCCTCAGACTTCGGATCCCAATGAGAAAGCAACGCCCTCTGTAAAGATCTCATATGTGCAAACGCCCAGGGAACTAATTCCAGAGTATATGCCATGGAACCAAGAACTTGCAAATAATCCCAAACTCGGGGAAGTGGGAGTGACAAGAGCAGACTGATTTGTACCAATAACTTGATCATCCTCTCCTGGGTGAGGAAGACCTTGCCGAAGTATTGAACCATGCGCCTAAGAAGTTCAGGACCTGAGACTGGATCAACTGACTCTTGGCAAAGTTGACCACCCAACCAAGAGATTGGAGCCGGAGTAAAACTGTGCGTAACGCCATCCGACAGGTGTTCCGATTTCACCCGTATGAGCCAATTGTCCAGGTAGGGGTGAACTAAGATTCCCTCCCCTGAGGCCAGCTGCTACCACCACCATCACCTTGGTGAAGACTTGCGGGCCATTGCCAAACCGAACGGGAGCGCTTGAAACTGATAATGTTCCCCAAAACCATGAACCAGAGGAACCTCTGACGACGCTTCTGTCAGGTCCAAAGCAGCCAAATATTCTCCTGAGTGGACGGCCGCAATGACAGAGTGGAGAGTCTCCAAGTGGAACAGAGCTACCCGAAGAGACCGGTTAACCTTCTTCATGTCCAAAATCGGACAAAAGGATCCCTCCTTCTTTGGGTCCACAAAACAGTTGATACCTGCCGGACTTGTGCTCCTCTGGTGGGACCAGCACAATGGCTCACAGGGACATCAACCGATCCAGGGTTTGACTTACCACCTCTCTAGCTTGGCTCGAGACCCGCAGGGCAACACCAGGAACAGATCCCGTAATGGGCGGGCAAAATCCAACTCTCAGCCGCTTTCGATTATGCTGAGGACCCACTGGTCTGAAGTAATCTTGACCCCCTCCTCAAGAAATGAGAGGCGGCCGCCCACCGCTGGAACCGGGGAGAGATTCTGCACACCTTCATTGTGACTGTTTCCCCACTGCGGCTCCTTGAGAACCCCCGTCACGGAAGGGCCTGCGGCCGCGAAAGGAACTAGGCCAAGACAGATCTCTGAGTCTATTAGATCTCTGAGTCTGTTGTTGGGCGGGAAAGGCGGAAGCCCTAGCCTGCCGAAATCCGCACGGTCCCCGAAACTGGGAACGCGTCGTACCAAAGGCTCTGGAGGACCTGGGCTTATCCTCTGGCAACTTGTACACCTTGTTCTCTCCCAGAGACTTGATAAGGGCTTCCAGCTCATCACCAAACAACTATTTTCCTTTAAAAGAAAGATTGCCCAACTGGGTCTTAGAAGAAACGTCAGCTGACCAGTTCCGAAGCCAGAAGTCTCCTGGCTGAGACCGCCGTAGCCATGTTGCGTGAAGAAGCCCTGAGCAAATCATATAAGGCATCCGCAGTGTAAGGCAATGCAGATTCCATCCTGTTCGGCTGGTCAGCCTCATCCGGAGGCAATTCCTGGGAGGTGAGTATTTATTGTACCCAAGGGCTGCCCCCTGCATGAGGCTACTACAGACAGCCACCCGAACACAGTGCTGACACCTCAAAAATCCTTTTGAGAAGAACCTCAAGCCTTCTATCCTGCAAATCTTTAAGAGCAGTCGCCTCAGTCACGGGAATGGTCGTCCGCTTAGTGACAGCGGACACCGATGCGTCCACTTTGGGGATCCTGAGAATGTCCAAGGACTCATCGGGCAAGGGGTGAAGCTTTTCCATCGCCCTCCCCACCCGCAAGGTCGCCTCAGGAGATTCCCATTCCCAGGTCACCAGCCATATGAGCATCGGGTGAAAGGGAAATGTTTTGGGAGGGGCCCGCAGTCCCGAGGGGACCGGATTCCCCTTGACAGGCTCTGTGCTGGGTTGCGGGGCCTCAATGTCCAGCTCCACTAGGACGTGAGGATCAAAGGATCCAGCTCCTCCCGCCTAAATAAGCGGAAAACCCAGGTATCGTCCCCTTCTACCGGAGTGGACTCATCGACATCCCCCATCTGGATTTGGGAGGAGCGGGTCCCAGGAAGGACCGGGATCCGGAACCCCCGCAGGGGCCGAAGGGACATTCGGAGCTGCGGCGTGTTTAGGGACCTTTGTGGGCGGAGGCCCAGTAACCTGCTGTGCCTCGGCCTCCAAGAAGGCCCTGTGCATTAATATAAATTTGGAGGAAATCAGCACCTGCTCCTTTAAGGATTCCACCGGGGGAGTGGAGGGACAGAGTTCGGAGGGGAGGCGGGCCTTGGACTGCGCAACAGGGCTTAAACTGGGTGGAGAAAGCGGAGGAGATCCCCCTCCCCAAAATCACCACGGAAGCCTCCTCTGACAGGCCTCCCCCCCCCCCCCCTCAGGGAGGCAGCGGGCACACAGTCACGTGAAAGATGCAGGCCCGAGTCCCCACATGTGGAGCACGAAAACCCCCGTGGCATCCCAGCGGCTCCAAAACAACCCGGCGGTAAGAGAAGTAAAAATTATCTAAAACATGATCTAAAGACAGTGAGGACTGCCAAAAATTCGGCCTTCCGGACTCAGAGCCAAACTCAGTACAGTCACCCGAGGAATGTAACGTCTCAGTATGCAGGGGGGAGGGACCGGCCCACCGGTTAATCCCCCCAGAGTAGACTGTGCCTCCGGGGATTTGGCTATCAGGGCGCCCAGCCCCAGCCGTACCTCTAGCAAGGCTGCAGCTGCCTTGGGAGGATAACACAGTCTTCACCAATTAAAAAGGAAACAGAGCTTTTTTTTTTTAAACAAACTTGATGTAGCCAAAGCTGTAATGTAAAAATAAAGGAGAGTGAAAACAACTCTGAGAATTACTAAAGGAAATATGATAGGATCAGGACCGCAGATTCTGCTGACCTCCTCTGCTGGAGTCAGAGAATATACTGAAGGATCGCAGGTGGCACACCAAGTTAAGAGAGGGCGCCTTTCAGTTTTTTGCTCCGACTCCATCTGCTCGAAGAGAGACACAACCCAGTGGTCTGGACTGATCCTAGTACATACAGGGAACTAAGTTTCAATAGCCAAAATGAGAAGAGAGATGACTTGCTCTGCAAAGTGAACAGTGCAATATACCCTTAAAAGACAAGATGACTCAAAGGCATGGTCAATTTTTAGGTTATGCATGCTCCACCTCCTTACTGTTCCATGACCCCAGTGGAGCTTGTAAAATGCAGACAAACCAAAGGAGGTTAACCCCTGCTGGGCAATTAAGAGGATTTTTAAGGTCAGTGAGTTGCTTCCTAAATTTGTGAAGCCCCATTATAGTACATGAACTCTGAACTGCTTTCCAGTCAAGCTCTAAGTCTGTCAGGAGCCAGTTGGGAGTTCAGAAATAAAGAAAAGTGCATAAAATTATAGTTTTACATGTGTTTTTCTTATTTCTATTTTGGAGGAGGGGGTGGGTATGTGGAGAGGAGGGAAATTATCACATCCACCAAAAAGGAAAATTGGTTCTTACCTAATTTTCGTTCCTGTAGTACCAAGGATCAGTCCAGACCACTGGGTTTTGTCTCCCTTCTAGCAGAGGGAATCAGAGAAAAAAACTGAAAGGCACCCCTCTTAACCTGGTGTGCCACCTGCGATCCCTCAGTATATACGATATCAAAGCAGAATAACCAATAAAGGAGAACAAATCCCCAAACATAACCAGTGGCTACAATACGCGTGGTAAAAGAAAACCGTACCGCCGCATAACCTATCAAGAAGATTCCTTCCCATGCCTGTAAAGAACTCTGCCGAGGTAAGAAGGAAAAAAACACAGAAAAAACGGACTCTCCAAAAAACCCAAGGGTGGGCATCTGGACTGATCCTTGGTACTACAGGAACGAAAGTTAGCAGGTAAGAACCAATTTTCCTTTCCCTGTACGTACCAGGATCAGTCCAGACCGCTGGGATGTACCAGAGCTGCCCTAATTGGGGTGGGATCTGGAGAGTCCCGCACGAAGAACACTGCTGCCAAAACAGTCGACCTCCGGATCCCGGATGTCCACACGATAATGTTTCACAAATTTATGCAAGGATTTCCAAGTGGCTGCTCTACAAATCTCCTGAGGCGAGACCGACTGGCTCTCCCGCCCATGAGGCCGCTTGAGACCTGGTAGAATGTGCTTTCAAGTCTTCTGGTATGGCCCGCCCAATGCAATGATAAGTGGAGGAAATAAGACAAATGATCCGATAATCGAAAAGCATTGGTCACCTCTAGATAGCGAAGGAGAACCCGGCGCACATCCAACTTATGCAGATCCTTAACCGTCGCAGAAGTCTGATCCAAATTCGGGAAGGCCGGTAACTCTACAGTCTGATTGACATGAAAAGCAGATACCATCTTGGGCAAGAAGGAGGGAACGGTCCGCAGCAAAACTCCGGAATACGAAGATACGGATCCCGACACGACAAAGCTTGAAGTTCTGAAATTCGCTGTGCGGAGGTAATGGCTACCAAAAAAAAGTCTTGAGTGTCAAACCCTTCAATGTAGCACGGAGGGGTTCAAAAAGGAAGACAACATAAGCCCTTAAGAACTAAATTCAAGCTCCAGGCAGGACAAATTTGTCGTACTGGCGGATGCAAATGCTTGGCCCCCTTCAAAAAAAAGGGACACATCTGGATGAGCTGCCAGCGAAAAGCCATCAATCTTGCCCCGCAGGCAACCCAGTGCCGCGTCCTCCACCCGGAGAGAACTGCAAGCTAGACTTTTCTTCAGTCCCTCCCTGCAGGAAGGATAGGATGTGTGCCACCGAAGCCAGACGCAGGGGGGACATTCAAACCTTGGCACCAAGAGTCGAAAACTCTCCAAACACGAATATAGGCCAATGACGTGGACGATTTCCGTGCTTGCAAGAGGGTAGAAATAACCGAATATCCCCTCTTCCTCAATTGCCTCCTCTCATAAGCCAGGCCGCTAGACAAAAGCGATCTGCTCAATCTAAAAATACCGGACCTTGTCGAAGAAGATTCGGAAGGTGGGTGAGACGCACGGGACCGATCGCCAACGAGATCAGATCCGCAAACCATGGCCTTCGGGGCCACTCTGGGGCTACCAGAATGACAGACCCCACATGGTTCTCTATCCGAAGCACGATCTTGCCCACTAGTGGCCAAGGCGGAAACCCATACAGTAGTATGCCGCGAGGCCACGGAAGAACAAGAGCATCCACTCCTTCCGACCCGTGGTCTCTGACGACTGAAAAACTGGGGCGCCTTTGCATTTGTCCAAGTTGCCATCAGGTCGAGGTGTGGAACCCCCAATGACGAGTGATCAGCCGGAAAGCTGCGGACAATTCCCACTCGCCGGGATCTAGATGCTGGCGGCTGAGAGACTGCCTGCACATTGTCCACCCCGGCTATGTGCAAGGCCACCAACCGGACTAGATGTCGCTCTGCCCACGTCATGAGCCTTTTGGACTCCCAGGCCACCGACCTGCTCCTGGTTCCCCCTTGGCAGTTGATGTAGGCAACCGTCGTCCGACAAGACTCGCACCGCATACCAGAGGGAAAAAAAAACACATAATGCCAGGCGTACGTTTCCTGGTTTCCAATCGATTGATTGACCATGTCGCCTGATAATTTGTCCAACGACCCTGAGTGGATTGTGACTGGCAAACTGCTCCCCAACCAGTGAGGCTAGCATCCTTCGTGACTATTACCCACTGCGGCTCTTCCAGGTCCATCCCCTGTAACAAGTGGGCCGGAATCAACCACCAATCGAGACTGGACCTGGCTGGTTCCATCAGTGGCAAAGGCAGGCGAAACTCCTCCGATTTCGGATCCCACCGAGAAAGCAATGCGTGTTGTAATGGTCTCATATGCGCCCACGCCCAGGGAACCACCTCCAGAGTAGATGCCATGGAACCAAGTACCTGCAAATAATCCCATGCTATGGGCAGAGTTAAGGACATGAGCCGATGGATCTGCGCCACTAACTCAAGCCTCCTCTCCCAACTGAGGAAGACCTTGCCTACCAAGGTATCGAAGCGTGCTCCCAGGAAGTTGAGAACCTGAGATGGTACCAACTGGCTCTTGGCAAAGTTGACCACCTAAACCAAGGGAATGAAGCTGGAGTAGAACCTTGCTCACTGCTTCCCGACAAGAGGCTCTCCAATTTGGCCCGGATGAGCCAATAGTCCAAGGTATGGGTGAACCAAGAACCCCTCCTGCTGGAGGGCCACTGCTACGACTACCATTACCTTGGTGAAGACCCGAGGCGCTGTCGCTAAGCTGAACGGAAGAGCTTGGAACTGATAATGCTCCCCCAGGACCATGAACTGGAGAAACCGCTGATGGCGCTTGTGTATCCCGATGTGAAGATACGCCTCGGTCAGGTCCAAAGAGGCCAAATATTCTCTTGAGCGGATAGCCGCAATGACCGACCGTAGAGTCTCTATGCGAAATCGGGGAACCCGAAGTGCTCGGTTGACTGCCTTGAGATCCAATATTGGCCGGAGGGACCCCTCCTTCTTCGAGACTACGAAATAGATGGAGTACCTGCCGGCCCTGTGCTCCTCTGGAGGGACCGGAACAATAGCCCCCAGGGATTTCAAGCAACTCAGGGTTTGCTTGACTACCTCTTGCTTGGCCAGAGAGCCAGCAGGAGAAATCAGAAAAAGATCCCTTAACAGGCGGGCAAAATCCAACTCGTAACCGTGGGCGATGATATTGAGACCCACTAGTCCGACAATCCTGACCCACTCCTTGAGAAACAGGGAGAGACTACTTCCCACCACTGGAACAGAGGAGAGGGTCGAACACCTTGAATTGGGACTGCTTACCTCCGGGTGGCCCCTTGAGAGCCTCCCTCCCGAAATGGCCTCCAACTGTCGGGCGGGAAAAGTGGGCAGCCGCGACTGCCGAAATCTGCGCTGTCCTCGGAAACAGTAACGCGCTGCCCCAAAGGGCCTGGAAGACTTAGGCTTGTCTTCTGGCACTTTATACACCTTATTCTCCCCAAGAGACTTAAATAATGGCTTCAAGTTCCTCCCCAAACAATTTTCCCTTAAAAGGAAGATTGCCCAACAGTTTTTGAAGAAACATCTGCGGACCAGTTCCGGAGCCAGCGAAGCTGTCTAACCGAAATTGCAGTGGCCATGTTGCATGAAGACGCCCGCAACAGATCATATAATGCATACGCTGTGTAAGCTACCACGGACTCCATCCTATTTGCCTGATCTGCTTCCTCTGGCGGCAACACCTGTGATGTGAGCATTTGCTGGACCCACCCGAGGGTCGCTCGCTGCATGAGGCTACTGCAGACCGCCGCTCTAACACAGAGCGCTGACACCTCAAAAATGCGCTTGAGGACTTCTAGCCGCCTATCCTGTAAGTCCTTAAGAGCAGTCGCTCCCGAAACAGGAATGGTGGTCCGCTTGGTGACCGCAGTAACCGACGTGTCCACCTTGGGAATCCTGAGGATATCAAAGGCTTCCTCGGGTGAAGGGTAGAGTTTGTCCATCGCCCGTCCCACCCGCAGGGTCGCGTCCAGAGATTCCCACTCCCGAGTGACCAATTGCTTAAGCATTGGGTGGAAAGGAAAAGTTTGGGGCAGGGCATGCAGCCCCGAGAGTACTGGTTTCCCAGTACCTCCAGGACATAGGGGATCAGGGGATCAAGGGATCCAACTCCTCCTGGCGAAACAGCCGAGAAACCCAAGGGTCGTCCCTCTACTGGAGCGGTCTCATCAATACCCCCATCTAGGTTTTGGAGGAGAGGATCCAGAAAAGATCCCAAGGGAGCAGGATCCGGAGCCTCCCCAGGGGCAGAAAGGGCATCCAGAGATGTGTCCCGCCGCGCAATCTTCGCGGGAGGAGGCTGCTCATCCTGCTGATGAGCTTCTGCCTCCAAAAAATCCCTATGCATAAGTAAAATAAATTTTGAAGAAAAAACTGACTGGCCCTTTAAGGGATCCGATAGGTGAGGGGGAAGAGGAGGAGGAGGAGGACCGGACTTCGGATCACGCAGTCGAACGGGACTCAGACTGGGAGGAGAAATCTGAGAATCCTCTCCCCCAGTCGGCAGGCAGGGCTCCGACAAAATGGCCACCGTTCCCGAACGTTCGCCGTTCTGCGCCTTGAGGCAAAATAGGCCCAAAATCACCCCCCCGGACGAGCCCTCCCCCCTGGGGAGGCAGCAGGTGCAAACCCCGTCCCGCGAGAGGCGCAACCCCGCCTCCCCACATGCTGAGCACAATAGCCCTCGTGGCATCTGGGGAGGTGGGGGGGGAGGTGTTTCCAAACAGCATGGTAGGAAAGAAAAAACTTAAAATACACTGCCGACTCGCGGCCTTCCGGAGCTTTGGGAACGCTGCAGCACACGAGGAAACTCGTCTCGGGGCACCGAAGGGAGGGACCAGCCCACCGGTTAATTCCCCTCCAAAGACGGCCATCTGGGAACAAGGCTTTTGGAGCTGCCAGCCCCTGCCTTACCTCTACCGCTGCTGAGTGAAAAGCCTGGGAAAATAAAACCAACTGAGCATTTTTTTTTATACAACCAACTTGCTGTAGCCAAAGGTGTTAACTAAATCATCCAGAGCCTTAGAACTGTTAAAAAAAAAAAAAAAAAAAAAATGTAACTAAATTTAAAGAAATTGAAAAATCAGGACCTCAGGTTCTGTCAACCCTTCTGCTGAGAGAGAGAAAATACTGAGGGATCGCAGGTGGCACACAGGTTAAGAGGAGTGCCTTTTCAGTTTTTGTTTTCTCTGACTCCCTCTGCTGGAAGGGAGACACAACCCAACCGTCTGGACTGATCCTGGTACGTACAGGGAAAGATTTTTCTCTAGGAAACACTGTACATTTTGACATCTAACCTTTGGTCAGTCAAATTGGAATGCTGCCACAATGTTAAATTCACAGTATGTTGCTATTTTTTTTACAATACAGTAAGCAAGTCTGTTTCTATACATCTCTTAAGAATTTTAAAATTTCTGAAAATTCTTAACATGAAATAGCAATTACTGGTTTAGTAAATACCTTCAATTTACAAGTTTTGATTCATGGGCAAAATTAGTGTACTGCTTGGAAGAATAATTTCCCAGGCAATTAGCTTAGAGCTATCCACCCTCTGAAAAGGATACCATCTTTCAACCAGCACTCAGAAATCCAAGTTTGTTCATCTTGATTCGGAGAAATAGACAAGAGTCTGCACAAACAATTACTATTTAGTAGAACATATAGAAGCCAAAATTAATAATCCCTAACTTAACACAGGAACAAAAGTTAGAAGCTCTAAGCAGACTGCATGTGAGTAAGCATGCTGGGGACTGTTCTCCATTCTCAAAGCAAGGAACAATATCAGTCTTCAGACATCTACCATAAACCTTTAAAAGCAGAGGAGCAAGTGGAGGGGTTAAGCAGGAGGATGGTAAAAGTTTCAGTATGCTCAATTTGGTTCTCAGTGTCGACAAAAGCCGTTTAAGCTATGAAAGGCTTAAGGGGATCCAAAGCCCTAAAGCCGGCTCTGCTTGCAAGTACATTTCTGAGTGTGCCTCTCTCCAGTTAGGAACTCCCTTTCACCTTAAAGAAAAACAAAACAGGACCAAGGAGCCTAAAGTGTGATTTTTATCAATTTTTTCTTCAAATTGTTAATTTAGACTGGCAGCTATTTATAGCCTGCTGGAATGACCCCAGGTACAATCATCTGGCATCCTTATAGGATAAAAAAACAAGCCATTACCGCAAAGTTGCAACTGCCTGCCACTGCTACAAAGTTATAGCAGGATGGAGTTATCTTAAGTCTCCTTTTCACAAAAATTAAGGGCATCTACTCTTGCTCAGAAAAAGAGGGAGGACTTAATTAGGAAGAGGCACATACTGAAAAAAAAATTCTAGTAAGTGTCTTACCCTGGCATTCCTCGAGTCATCATGGGTGCTTGTCCAGCCTGGCCAGGGATGCCTCTGTCACCACCTACAAGAATACCATCTGAATAAACAGAGGCCCTTTCCAAATCCCTAATCCCCTGACATGTTACTAAGCAAAACCTAAATCCATAAGAAATCCTTCTATCACAAGAAGTGTACCTTGCCATCGCTCAGTATCCCGTGCCGACAGTCCTCCATCCACACTGTGCGGCCATGAACGATCCTGGTGCCCCTCTAACTTCCGACTATGGTCTCCTCCCCATTCACGACCGTCTCTTTTAAAAAAAAAAGGGGGGGAGAAAAAGAACCAAGTGTTGGGAAAAAGTATAACCCAACTAAGAAATCCAGGGCGAGGTGATGTATATATAATATGGCTGGTTAAGCCCAGGGGAATGATAGATTTATCTAACTTCGAGGATTGAATATTTGGACAACTCGTCATCAGGCCAGTAAGGTGCAAAAAAAAAAAAAAAAAAAAAATTCCGCCCCACACACCATGTACTGGCTCAAGAAAAAAATGGTAGCATAGATACAAAAAAGGTTTTTATGCCGCCTATAGCACAGCTTCTTGCTTGTCCTCACCCAAAGCATCAGACTTTCTTCCCTTTGGAATATTTCAATTTTACCCATTATCCCTGGCCATGGCTCTCCTTCAAGACTGGCTCAGTATCAACTCAGTATGTAGCAATTTTTCCCCAATTTAACTGTTCATCTATCACTGGGCTACATTTTATTTTCAATAGCCTTCGTTGCAAGCAAAACCAAGCTTCCTGCTGTTAAAAGTTTATTTTTGGTAAGTATTAGAAATCCATATCACCTGATCAAATCTGATAGCACTAGTGAAATAAAATAAAGCCACTAGCTTTACCAACCTGGGTGGGGGAGGCACCCCTGCTCTACCATCAACTCGTTTTTCAGAACCATAACTCCAGGAATCGCGCCCATGGCGCTCTGGGCCTCCATGTCTATCATCCGGATAATGCTGAAAAGAAAAAAATTGAAAAATGCTTCTAGGAAATGGGTATTTAAAAATCAAATTTTCCTCAAGACAAAGTGCTAGTTAACTTTATTCAAGATTGTAATGGCATCAAAATTAACTAACTACAACAAATCTAAGGAGACGTTTACCTGTTAATTCCCTTTCCTTCAATCCAGTCAAACCAGTCTGGAAATCCATCTCCCAGCCAGATTAGTTCAGATACATGGGATGTATCCAAGCTAACCCTTAACCTGGTAAGCACACTGCCAACATTGCCCTCAGGTCTCCCAAGCTGAAAGACACCTCCCCACTGGCTTGATCATCAAGATAATGCTTCACAAATGAGCTCAAGAGACCATATGGCCACTAACAAATGTCCATCTGAGAAACAAAACAAATGTCTGCCCACAGAGAGGCTTAAGCTCTGGTCGAGTGTACCTGCAATTTTTTGGGTATCAGTCAATCCTTAACAATATAAGCCACTATTGCTTCCTTAATGTAAGGATTATGATGATTGGATGTATGTAGAGTGCAACTTCAATACATGAAGGTAAACAGTGACTTTAAGAAGTCTAATCACTTCAGTGTTAGGAAAGGTGAAGCAGCTTCAGAAGCCTCTGTAGGCACTCTGGAATATGTCTCCCTACTAAAGATGAGAAAAGGAAAATTGGGTCTTACCTGCTAATTTTCATTCCTGCAATACCACAGATCAGTCCAGACCAGTAGGTTATGCACACCCACCAGCAGATGGAGGCAGAGAACAAAGCTTCGAGACACTGCTATAAATCAAGTGGGCCACCTGCAGCTCCTCAGTATTAATACCCAAGCCAAAATGCAATAGAAACTTTAGAAAAAGAAACCCCATAAGGGCGAAGAAAAAAAACACGCAAGGGTTGGATTCCCCTGAACCCCTGTGCCGGACCGTGGCCCATATGTCAATGAATAAGGATTAACCCTTAGATACTTCTTATATACAGTGGTTAACTACAGGGCAAGTCAATCTTTCGGCAGACCTCTGGACTGATCTGTGGTATTACAGGAATGAAAATTAGCAGGTAAGGCCCAATTTTCCTTTCCTGAACATACTCAGATCAGTCCAGAACAGTGGGATGTACCAAAGCCACACTACACCGGGCGGGAACCAGAAAGACCCGCTCGCAAAACGATTTCCCCAAAAACAGTGCTCTCTGGTGCCCGTACATCCAGACGGTAATGTCTGGTAAAGGTATGTATAAAGGACCAGACTGCGGCCTTACATATTTCTTCAGAATACACCAACTGACACTCCGCCAAGGAAGCTGCCTGCGCTCTAGTAGAATGCGTTTTTAAACTCGCTGGAATAGGTCGATCGTTGGTCTCCAACCATTGAGCCAAGGAGGCCTTGGACACCACCTCACCTTTCTTCGGGCCCCCAAACAAAAAAATGGTCCGAATTTCGGAAGGAAGGTGACCTCTAAATACCAGATCAAAACCTGGCGCACATCCAGCTGGTTAAGGTCTCTACCAGACAAGTCTCGAGACCAATCTGGAAACCCAGGTAACTCCACCGATTGATTCACATGGAAGGCAGATACCCCTTTAGGCAGAAAGGAAGGTACTGTTCGCAAAGATGTATCAGCCAAAATGAGTAGGAAAGGATCCCGACAGGAGAAAGCCTGCAGTTCAGAAATAAGTCTAGCAGAACAAATGGCTACCAGGAAGAGAGTCTTCAAAGTAAGGTCTTTTAGGGAAGCTCGATGGAACGGTTCAAAGGGCAGAGCACAAAGTGCTTACAAGACAAGGTTAAGATTCCAGTCCGGACACAACTTACAAACTGGAGGGCGAAGATGCTTTACCCCTTTTAGGAAACTGCCAACATACGGATGGCTGGCCAGGGACTTGCCGTCCACCTGGCCCGAGGCACCGCAGGGCCGAAACCTGGACTCGGAGGAAACTATAAGCCAGGCCCTTAGATGAGCCCTGCTGCAGAAAGGCTAAAATGTGGGGAATGGTCACCGAAAGGAGCACTACACCTTGCTAATCACACCAGAGCTCAAACACTTTCCACACCCGAACATATGCCATGGAAGTGGAGGAATGACTAGCCTGGAGAAGGGTGGAAATCATCTGTTCCGAATAATCCTTCATCCAGAGCCGCCGCCTTTCAAAAGCCAAGCCACAAGAAAGAAGTGATCCTCCCGATCCGAAAAGATGAGCCCTTGATGGAGGAGATCCAGGAGGTGGGTCAGACACAAAGGACAGTCTGCCGCTAGCCAAACTAGGTCTGCAAACCAAGGATGTTGTGGCCACTCCGGAACCACCAGGACCATTGAACCTGGGTGCTGATCTATGTGAAGAACCCGACTTGAGGGCAAAGGAGGAAAGGCGTAGAGCAGAATCCCGGTCAGCCACTTGCACACGAGTGCGTCCAGTCCAACCACCCCAACCTCCTTTTTGCGACTGAAGAACCACACTGTCTGAGTTGGATAGCATCGCCATGAGATCCAGCTGGGGAACCCCCTATCTGGCACAAATGTGGTTCCAGGCCTCGAGGGAAATCTCTCACTCCCTGGGACCCAACTGATGTCGGCGGAGGCAGTCTGCCTGCACATTATCCACTCCTACCTCGCGAGAGGCCGCAATTCCCTCCAGATGAATCTCAGCCCAAGCAAAGAGAAGATGAGCCTCCCGAGCCAAGGCCAGACTCTTGGATCCACGCGGTCGGTTGAGATACACCACCATGGTGGCGTTGTCTGAGAAGACGCGAACCATACTTCCTTGAATCTGAGGCAGGAACACCACCAATGCCTTGCGAACCGTTCTGGTCTTTAGGCGATTGATGGATCAGGACCGTTCCTGTACGGACCATGTGCCCTGGGCTGAATGACCCAAGCACACCGCTCCCCAACCTTGGAGACTTACGTCCGTCGTCACAACCACCCAATCTGGGACTTCAAGGGGCATGCCCTTCTGTAAGTTGGTCTCCGACAATCACTACTCCAGGCTGGTCCTGGGCTGCTGTGACAACAGTAACGGCAGTTGGTACTGTTCTGACACTGGGTTCCAACGAGACAGCGGTGCTCTATGAAATGGCCTCATGTGAGCAAAGGCCCAAGGCACTAACTCCAACGTCGATGCCATGGAGCCCAGAAGCTGCAGATAGTCCACACTCTGGGTAACGGAAGATGTAGAATATGAAGAACTTGTTGCTGCATCTTGCGCATCCTGTCCTTCGTGAGGAACACCATGCTGACCCGGGTGTCGAAACAAGCTCCCAGATATTCCAGGGACTGTGATGGGATCAAATGACTATGTTCCACTGATCACCCAGCCCAGCGACTGGAGCAATGGCATCTCCCGGTGTATCGCTCGCAAGCAATTCTCCTCAGACTTTGCACGAATCAGCCAGTCGTTAAGGTATGGGTGAACTAACACTCCCTCCATCCAGAGAGCTGCCACCACAACTACCATCACCTCGGTAAAGGCTCGCCAAGCCGAAGGGGAGAGCCCGGAACTGAAAATGCTGTCCCAGAATCTTGAAAACGCAGGAACTGCTGATGATCGCTCCGAATCGGGATGTGGAGGCAGGCCTCAGAGATCCAAGGAGACAAGGAATTCCTCTTTGCGGACGGCTGCGATGACCATTCTGAAGGTCTCCATCCAGAAGCGGGGAACCCTCAAGATTAAGTTCACCTGCTGAAGATCCAGGTACTCTCTTTCTGTGGGACCACAAAATAAATGTACCAACCCCTTCCCTGCTCGTCCTGTGGAACGGGAACAATCGCTTCCAGACTGAGCAACCTTTGAATCGTCTCCTCCACCGCTGCCCGTTTGTTGCGGGAAATACGTTGACTCCAGAAAGGTCTCCGAGGGGGGCAAAAAAATTCTAAGGCGTAGCTAACCCTTATTACCTCCAGAACCCACTGATCCGAGGTGATTTTAACCCACTCCTCAAAGAACTGGGTCAGCCTGCCCCCGACTGCCATTCATGAGGAGTAAGCGGGCCTGACATCATTGAGTAGGCTTTTCGGCTGTTGTTCTATGGCTGGCGCCGCCTCTTGCTGGCCTGAAGGATTCTCGAAAAGGAATGCTGTCGAACTGTTGATTGCCTGGAGCCGGAAGGGCCGCCCTTCCCAAACCTGAATCGAGTGTCCCGATAATGGGTCCATGGGGCGAATGACTTTTTGAACAGCTTCCTGTCCTCGGTGAGCTTGTTACCCTTGGTGTCACCCAGGGACTTCATAAACTGGTCCAAATCCTCAAAGAGAAGTTTTCCCCCAAAAGAGAAGGTTATAAACTGCGATTTGAAGGATGCGTCGCCGCCCAATTTCGAAGTCATAGCAACCGTCTGGCCGCTACTGAAGAGACCATACTCCGGGCCGAGGTACGCACCAGATCGCATAAAGTATCTGCCACATAAGCAACACCCGCCTCCAGTCAGGCTGCCTGGGACGCGGACAACACTCCAGAGAAAGCTGGATCCTGAGGTTCTGAATCCAACACAGACAAGTGCGCTGCATCATGCTCGCGCAAACTGCTGCTCGAAGGCTCAGGGAGGAGACCTCAAACAGGTGCTTAAGGTGAAGTTCCAGCTTACGATCCTGAACATCCCTCAGAGCCGTGGCACCTGCCACTGGAATGGTCCCACCCCATCCACCTCTGGAGTCTTCAAGCGCTTTAAATGCTCGAGTACTGGGTACAGTTTAATCATAGCCCGGCTGACCTTGAGGCCTGCCTCCGGAGAGTCCCATTCCCAACTAATAAGCTTCTGGATTTTCTTTGGTATAGGAAAAGCGCTGGGTGGACCCCAGACGGAAGAGTCTATTATCGGACTCTTCCTGAGAAATCTTCAGTCCCAACTCCTCTCAGGAATAAAGGGGGGGGGGGGGGTCGCAATTCTTCCTTCTTAAAGGGGCGAACCACCCGTGGGTCATCTCCTTCCGTCCCGGGATCCCCCAGAATCTGATCATCCCTGCCAGTGTCCAAATTTGGGGGGGAGGGTCTGCAGCGGTGTCCTCCCCCCTGCAGGTCATCCGAACTGTCGAGATCCCCACGGGTCACAGCCACACGTGTCACCCGAGAGTCGGAGTGTGACTTGGGGCGTTTCGGAAGCCCCCCAGAACCATCCCTGTTGCTTGCGCTTCACCGATTTCCTGGCCAAGAAAACCTCATGCACGAGGAGCATGAATTCAGGCGAAAAGCCACCCAGGCCCTACGCGTCGCCACTTGAGACCAACTCAGTGCTCCTCGTATCCCCCTGGCCCGGTTCTTGTACCATGGGGGTTGGCGGGGGGGAGGGGTCCCTCCTGGGACTCCTTATGACAGAGGCAGCTGAGTCCGCCAGAAACCTGCCCCTGGCACCAGCCCCTGAAGCTGACCTTACCGCATCTCAAAAAAGATATAGTTGCAATGGAGAAGGTACACAGAAGGGTGACCAAAATGATAGCTCCCCTATGAGGAAAGTCTAAAGAGGTTAGGACTGGTCACAGCTTGGAGAAGACAGGGCTGAGGGGGGGGGTATGATTAGAGGTGTTTAAAATCATGAGAAGTCTAGAACGGGTAGATGTGAATTGGTTATTTACTCTTTCAGATAATGAACTTCTCCTCCAAGAACTTATCCAATCCTTTTTAAACACAGCTATACTAACTGCACTAACCACATCCTCTGGCAACAAATTCCAGAGTTTAATTGTGCGTTGAGTGATAAAGAACTCTCTCAGACCTAGTTTTAAATGTGTCACATGCCAACTTCATGGAGTGCCCCCTAGTCTATTACCTGCTATTAAGTTGACTTAGAAAATAGCATTAGCAATGGTAACATGGAATAGACTTAGTTTTTGGGTACTTGCCAGGTTCTTATGGCCTGGATTGGCCACAGGATGCTGGGCTTGATGGACCCTTGGTGTGACCCAGTATGGCATCTTCTTATGTTAAGTACACAGGGAGAGAGTCCAGGTAGGCTGACCACATGCCACAGGCTTTACAAGCCTCCAGAGATTTTTCAGCCATTTGCGTTCTGCCGTGAATTCCCCTGGGACCCCCTGGGTCGGGCCGAAATACGAACAAAAATGGCGCACGCACCAAAAATAGCACAGTCCCTCCAAGCAGTTGCACGAGAAGGCAGCCAGCAGAAAAGCAAATCTGATGAAAAAACAAAATGGCCACTGCTTCTAAAATTAGCTCGGCACCGCCAAGGGATTGCCAGTAGAGAGGCCCTGATCTCCTGCCGGGGCAGGGCAGTACTTGTGGCCCTGAACATGCTGCCTGTTCCCTCTTCCGGAGTCCTCTGACTCTCTAGGGGCTGCTGGGCTCAGCCCTGCCGAGCAGACTGAGTGAGGCACCAGGCAGAGCCACAGACAAGAAAAGGGAACTTTAAAAAAAAAAAAGTTTAACTAAACAAAGCCAATCTAAACCAAATAAAAAAATTATTCCTTACCTGCTAATTTTCGTTCCTGTAGTACCAAGGATCAGTCCAGACAGTGGGTTATCTCCCCCTTCCAGCAGATGGAGTCAGAACTTTGAAGGAAGAGCTTATACTTGATCAGTTTAGCCTATGACCAGACCCACCTGTCGTCCATAAGTTCTTGAAGAGCTCATCATTGAATCCTAATCAACCTCGATTGTTTACTGTAATCTCCGCTAATCTCCTCTAATCTCTATGTTATCTGTTAAAATGTTAAATGTATTTATAATGTTATTTGTTATAATGTAAAGCCGCCCACGTGGCGACAGTTTTATTTCACTGTACACCGGTGTGATATATATTTTATACAGGAACGTCGGTTTATAAAAACTAAAAATAAATAAATAAATAAATAAGGTAGTGCACCCTCTACTAACCCTCAGTATGGAGTATATGAAAGCAAAGAGGAAAATCAGGATGAATCAAGAATAGAATTAAGTAGCAAATAACAGTGTGCAAAGGGCACAAAATAGTGTCAAACAACAAATTTGCAGAATGAACCATCAACCAGCCAAAGGAAAAAAGGCACTGAAGAACAATTTGAGCAGAGAGGCAATCCCAAACCCAATAAACAGTCAGGGAGGGCATCTGGACTGATCGTGGTACTACTGGAACGAAAATTAGCAGGTAAGGAATAATTTTCTTTTCCCTGTGCGTACCAGGATCAATCCAGAAAGTGGGATGTACCAAAGCTTCCCTATGTAGGGTGGGCCCTGGAAAGCCTTGCTCGAATGACTCTAGAGCCAAAGACTGCTCGAATGACCCTAGAGCCAAAGACAATAATGACTAGTAAAGGTATGTAATGATTTCCAAGTTGCTGCTCGACAAATCTCCTGGAACGAGACCAATTGCATCTCCGCTCAGGAAGCAGCCTGAGCTCGAAGAGAATGGGTCTTGACACCCGCTGGAGGTTGTCGACCCGATCCAATGTAGGCCACCGAAATCGCCTCCTTCAGCCAGCGAGCAATGGTAGTTTTTGACACCTTGGCCCCCTTCTTCGGACCATGCCAGAGAACAAAAAGATGGTCCGACAAGCGAAAATCATTAGTGACTTCCAGATAGCGAATGAGGATATGCTCGACATCTAGCTTGCGTAGATCCACCGATGCGTCCGCTGAGGACGGATGGAAGCTCTACTGTGATTCAAGTGGAACTCGGAAACACCTTGGGCAGAAAAGCAGGCACAGTGTGCAATGAAACTCCCGAATCCATAAAACGAAGGTAGGGCTCTCTGCATGAGAGTGCTTGAAGTTCCGAGATTCTGTGGGCAGAACAGATAACTACCAGGAAAACCTCCAAGTACTGCAGAAGAATCTGTCGTACGTCCAATCTCCTCATATCCTGGCCCTGAGAACTCTTATCTATTTATTTTATTTATTTATTTATTTAAATCTTTTCTATACCGTCGTTAAGAAGGATCCGTCACAACGGTTTACAATAGGGCACATAAAATAAGGATGCTGAGATATATTAATTTACACAAGTGCCGTAATGCTTCGGTACATAGTTTTCTAAATGATATAATTGGTTTGTGATGTTACGACTATCCAATCCGGGAAGTGGATCCTTGGGCCGGCCGGCCAGGAAGGACGACCGGGAGGCAGAACACACACTGGGCTGACGAGCTTCACCTGGAAACCCGTGATTCCTCCAGAGGAGCTGTAGGAACCCGGGTCGCTAGGGCTTAGGCGTCTTCACCCTGGAAGTCCGAGGTCCCCCCAGGAGGAGCCCGTAGGGACCCGGACCGCTGGGACTTAGGCGAAGTACTGATGAACCCAGGAAGAGTGTGAACCGGAGTCAGGACTGGCTGCAAACAGGCAAAGTGAAGTCACGGAGCTGAGTCAGGACTGGAGGCTGGCAGCGGAGACGGAGTCACGGACCGGAGTCGAGGCGGGTGGCAGTCAAGCAGGGTCTGAGTCACTGGCAGAAATCAGGGCAGGCGGCAAACTGGCAAAGTCAAAGTCACGAGCTGGAATCAAGGCAGGCGGCAAACAGGAACCAACGATTAAGCAAGCAGAATACAAAGCAGGCAGGCAGGAATCAGGAACCGACATGAGGCAACTAGCACTTCAGAAAGTGACCTTGTTGCTAGGCAAAGATAGAATCCTAACGCCACTACTTGGAGCGAATTATATGCCAATCTTTTCTTCAAGCCTTCATGCAAGAATAGTGGCCTGCCGTGGGGACACCTTCAACCCACTGCACCAGGAATCAAACTTTCCACACCCGAAATTAGGTGAGAGCAGTAGATGTCTTTCGTGTACATAGAAGAGTGGTATCTGCCTCTGGATAGCCTCTCTTTCTCAGTTGTCTCCTCTCATAAGCCAGGCCGCTAGACAAAAACGATCCACTTGAAAAAAATACGGGACCCTGTCTCAACAGATTCAGTAGATGACAGACGTAAAGGGTCCTCTACCACTAGGTTGATCAGATCTGCAAACCTAGGTGTTCTCGGCCACTCCGGAGCCACAAGAATAACCGGCCCCGGGTGGGATTTTATTCGCCTTAAAACCTTTCCCACCAACGGCCAAGGAGGAAACAGAGGAGAATGTCAGGTGGACTCGGTAGAACCAGGGCATCCACCCCTTCTGACCCATGCTCCCTTCTGCGACTGAAGAAACGAGCCACTTTAGCATTCAGTCGAATCACCATCAAGTTGAGCCGAGGGATCGCCCACCGGCGCATCACGAGCCACATCGCCTCCTCGGACAGTTACATAGAAACATAGAAATGACGGCAGAAGAAGACCAACCGGTCCATCCAGTCTGCCCAGCAAGCTTCACACATTTGTTCTCATACTTAACTGTTTCTCTTGGCTCTTAGTAACCTTATGTTCTAATTCCCTTTTCACCCCCACCATTAATGTAGAGAGCAGTGCTGGAGCTGCTTCCAAGTGAAATATTAAGTTTGATTAGTTGGGTAAGCGGCAGCATAGCTCTCTGCCATGAAGCAGAGGGCAATGCTGGAAATGTGTGAAGTATCAGTTTTTCTTTTCCCCTGTCATTGAAGCAAGGAGTCATGCCGGACATGCACCGAAAGTGAAGAATGCCTTGAAAGTCACATTAACTATCATCAAATATTGAAAAGCCTAATAATTGGTAATACCTATAAGCCCATGAACCCATCCCTGTTTTTTTTTCTTTTTTTCTTTTCTTTTTTTAATTGGGAGATGGATGCCCTTCATCCTTCTACTCTGTGAAGGTGGACACCTACCACCGGCCACTGGCATCCCGCTCCGTTAATGCCTCTGTGGCTACTGCCGCTCCATGCAGTGTTTTACTACCTGCTCTTTATATGCGTCCTCTAGAACTGATGGATCCCATCCCTGGGTTTTTTTATTATTTATTTAATTGGGAGATGACAGCCCTCCATCCTTCCGCTCCGTGAAGGTGGACACCTACCACTGGCCACTGGCATCCCGCTCCGTGAATGCCTCTGTGGCTACTGCCGCTCTGTGCAGTATTTTACTACCTGCTCTTTATATGGACACCTACCACTGGCCACTGGCATCCCGCTCCGTGAATGCCTCTGTGGCATTCTCTGTTCTCATTCTCCGGGATCTAGCCGCTGCCAGCTGAGAAAGTCCGCTTGAACGTTGTCCACTCCTGCTATATGAGATGCCGCTATGCGGGTCAGATTGCGTTCCGCCCAGGCCATCAACTGGTCCCGCTTCAAGGGCTACTGGCCAACTCCTTGTACCCCCCTTGACGGTTTATGTAAGCCACAGTGGTCACATTGTCGGATAGGATCCGTACCGCCCGGAGTTGGACAAGCGGAAGAAATTGGCGCAGTGTTAGGCGAACTGCCCTAGTTTCCAACCAATTTATGGACCACTTGGCCTGCTGAGGGGACCATTGGCCCTGCGTTGACCGTGACTGGCAGACGACTGCCCCCCAACCGGTCAGGCTGGCATCATTTGTCATGATTATCCATTGGGGATTTTCCAGGTCCACACCCCAAAGCAAGTGATTCGGGACCAACCACCAATCTAGGCTGGTCCTGACCGGTTCCAACAACAGTAAGGGCAGGTGGAACTCCGACTTGGGGTCCCAACAGGAAAGCAGCGCCCTCTGCAAAGGTCGCATATGAGCAAAGGCCAAAGGAACCAATTCCAGGGTAGATGCTATAGAATGAAGAACCTGTAAATAATCCCACACCTTGGGCAAAGGAAGGGCCAACAGGCGTCGAACCTGAGACATTAACTTCTCCATCCTCACCTGAGGTAGGGAAACCTTGCCCACAGATGTGTCTTAAGTGCTCCTAGAAATTCCAACTGGGACGGAACCAGTTGGCTCTTGGTGTAATTGACGACCCATCCTAGTGAATGCAGGCAGTGCAAAACTGACTGTTCCACCAACTTGCAAAGCTCCTCCGATTTCGCTTGAATGAACCAGTCGTCCAGGTAGGGATGAACTAATATCCCTTCCCCGGATAAGGCACGCTGCCACTACCACCATCACACCTTGGTGAAGACTCGCGGAGCCATCGCTAACCCAAATGGTAGGGCACGAAACTGGTAATGCTCTCCCAAAACCATGAACCGCAGGAACCTCTGATAGTATTCTTGGATTCCTATGTAAAGGTAAGCTTCCGTCAGATCCAAAGAAGCCAAAAACTTGCCCTTGTGGACGGCCGCAATGACTGATCTCAATGGCTCCATCCGAAACCGCGGGATTCGCAACGCTCTGTTGATCTTCTTCAAATCCAAGATCAGCCGGAATGAGCCTTCCTTCTTGGGGACCACGAAGTAAATGGAGTAACGACCGGTCCTACACTCGGCTGATGGAACCAGGACAATCGCTCCCAGTGCTTCAAACGAGACAGCGTTTGAAGAATCACTTGTTTTGCCTGAGACCCACAGGGAGACACTAGAAATAGATCCCGAAGCGGCCGAGCAAAATCCAAAGCATAACCATGATTTATAATATCTAGAACCCACTGGTCAGAGGTTACCTTGACCCATTCCTCGCGAAACAGGGAGAGCTGCCCCCCGATCTCCGGAACGGAGTAATGGGCCGGCGCCCCTTCATTGGAGAGCTTTGTTGGGGGCAAAACCGTGAAAGGCCCGGTACGCTGAGGCCACCTGCCTCGAAAGGAATATGCCCATGCTTGTGACCTTGCAAGACGTTTGCCGGGGAGCAAAAGAAGAACCCCTCCCTGAACAGAAACGGCATGGACTTCGAAAACAGCCCCGGAACAAGCCGGAGGGGCGAGACGTCTGGGCTTGTCCTCAGGGAGCTTGCAAACATTGTCTCCCAAGGCTTTAATAAGCTGCTCTAGCTAGTCTCCAAACAGCTTTCCCTTGAAAGGAAAGGAACCCAGTTGAGATTTAGAGGCATCAGCCGACCAGTTACGGAGCCACAACAGCTGCCTTGCGGAAACCGAAGACATAGTACGCGCAGAGGTATGGAGAATATACAAGCATCTGCCGTATAGGCAACCGCTGATTCCATGTGGTTCGCCTGCTCAGCCTCACCCGGGGGAAGCTCCTGGGACTTGAGCAATTGCTGAATCCAGCAGAGGGTAGCCCTCTGCATAAGGCTGCTACAGACAGCGGCCCTCACTCCCAACACAGACACCTCAAAAATTCGCTGAAGTAAAGTTTCCAGCTTTCTATCCTGAAGATCCTTAAGCGCTGCCCCTCCCGTCACAGGAATCGTCGAGTGTTTAGCTATGGCCATGATGGCCGAGTCCACCTTAAGAATCTGGAGAAGATCCAAAGACTCATTAGGCGGTGGATAAAGCTTTTCCATGGCTCTGCTAACCCGCAAAGAGGCTTCAGGTGAATACCATTATCGGGACACAATCTGGAAAAGTTTCGCATGAAAAGGAAGTTTGAGGTGGAGCTCGAAGCTCTGATAAAACCAAATCTCCAGAAGGATCCGCCACTGCTTGCTTTTCAGCTTTTCTCTGACTCCATCTGCTGGGAAGGGAGGCATAACCAGCAGTTTGGACTGAGCCTGGAACATACAGGGAAAGTCTTCCAGCAGTTTGTTCCCATTTGATTCCCCCAAATTCTTCAGCTACTCTAGATCCTCTCCAAACAAAAAAGCAATACAAAAAAAAAACTTTCCTTTAAAAGGAAGATTACAGAGTTGAGACTTGGACAACATATCCACTGACCAATTCCATAATCACATCAGTCGGCACTGATACTGCTGCAGTTATACTCCTGGTCGAGGTCCTGAGCAAACCACACAATGGTTGGCTACATATGCAATCCCAGCCTCAATCTGGGCCACCTCACTAGCATCACTGGAATTGGTTAAGATCTTCTCCTGAGACTTCTGCACCCAATTCAAACATGAGTGAGGGGAATCCCTAGGCTCATGAGAGTGTGACTTGTGCCTTCATCCTGACTGCCAGGCTTAACACAACCCCTGCGGTTTTCCCTGACCGGGTCCTTGAGAACAAGTGGCTCTTCTACAACCTACCACATCCTCTGATTCAGCGTGGCTGAATCAAGCCAAACACGACTGGCGCTGTCAGCCAGACAGCCTGCCGCACTAAAATGTTGGCCTGATTACAGTGCAAATTCAGAGTACACAGCCCCAATATTCTACTAGAGCTATAATCACTGCCCTGACTTTGGCTAGCAAGAACATTCAGCCTCTTTTACCCCCAAGGCTCGCTATGCTCCCACACAGCCCAATGGACAGCCGGCTCACTTTTTTTTTTTTTTTTAAAGACAACTTCTACAAAAGAATAAGCTCCAGGAAGAATAAAGTGCTTCTCTGCTGCTAGAGAAAACCTCAGGGAAGAAGCCTTCAGGAGGAGAGAGGGAACCAGGACCCCTGGCTTTCAGACCGCTGGCTGTTGCAGGCTAAGGGATTGCCAGCCTCCTGCTCAACTTGAGGGATGGTCCATGAAGCTACCTAACACTTTAGGGAGCATCTCCTGAAAACACTTCTCTCTAAACTAATCTAAAACTTTTTTTTATTAACTACTGCAGCTTCGCACTTCTACCATCTGGAGACAGAGAAATACTGAGAGACTGCAGGTGGTGCACTTGGTTATGTAGCAGTGCTTGAAAATATTGGTTCTCTGCCTCCATCTGCTGGTAGATATGCAAAACCCACTTGTCTGGACTGATTTGGGGTACGAACAGTTTTGAAAAATACAGCAAGTACTTCTGCTTTGTCATATTTGCTGCTTAAAGCAGAAGTGCAGGATAGCTTAGCAGGCAGGCAGCTGGATAACAATGAACCCATTCCTGAATATAGCTGACCTATCACTAAATATATAGGATTCCCTATGCTCTTTAAAATAAAATGACAACTGAACACCTTGTAGTAGCCTGAAGGCAGATGAAACTCTGTAGTCACTCAGGATTCAATGAAGAAACCACTACTACCGGCCAAAATAAGCTGCTTATATAGTCATTTCCTTTTGCCAAAAGATAGGGAAATGTATCTCACCTGTCCATCTCTTGAACTGTCCCGCCTGCAAAAAGCAGAAACACAAGATTACTGGCTGATTTGTGCATCAATGTCAAAATGACTTCAAACCCCATGCCTCAAGTGTAACCATTAAGTATTAACAGACTAGGTTTATTCTATGTATATCTTTTTACTTTACATGTCAAACAATGTTCATAGTGCCAATTCTGAAGTGTTAAAAGTCCTGTTTCATGAACTGGAAAGATTATAAAAACACTGTATATGCACACTCATGGGAACCCCAAGCCATACCACATGAAATCATTAGCTATCAGAAATAACAGCTTTTGTCCCTGAATCATTTTCAGCACAACCTAATGTCAACAATGAGAGGCTCTGCATTTTGACCTGGAGACAAAAAAGAGTTGTAAGTAGATAATAGAATTCCTTGCAGATAAGCTCCCTAAAGGAACAAATGTCTCTTCCCCAATACCTTTACCTCTGAAGGACTTCGCACCTCTCCCAGACTTGGCTCGCAGCCCAGATAGCAGGGGAAAGCAAAGTTGCTTACCTGCAGCAGGTGCTCTCCAAGGACAAGAGGATGTTAGTCCTGCCACCTGCAGTTCATCAGTACTGAACTGTACCCAAGCCAGATGAAAGGAATACAACTCACACTAGGTACAAATCCCCCCCCCCCCCCCGAACAAGCAGAGGGAAGAAGCAACTTGGAAAACTGATTGAGAACTGTTACCTGCACAACACGCCTGCGCAGGACCAGAACCTGAAGCCAAACCTTGAACAAGCGGACTCTCAAACTCCCTTAACTCAACTTGAGCGGGAGTCTGGACTGATCCGGTGTAGTACAGGAATGAAAATTAGCAGGTAAGAACCAAATTTTCCTTTCCCTGTCCATAATCGGATCAGTCCAGACAGCTGGAATGTACCAAAGCTTTCTTACGAAGTCCCACTCGAAGCACCCTGTCACCAAAACCCCCTGCTTCTGGGGGGCCTGGACGTCAAGACGGTAGTGCTTGGCAAATGTATGCAAGGAGTTCCAAGTAGCCGCCCTACAGATTTCCTGAGGTGAAACCTGTTGACACTCAGCCCAAGAGGCTGCCTGTGAACAGGTAGAGTGGGGCATGAAGCCCGAACGGCACCAGCCGGCCTTTTGTAATGTATGCATAGCTAATGGCCTCCAACTACCAAGTAATAGAGCCCTTTACGCCTTTTGTCCTTGCCTCGGACTGTCCACAGCACGAAAAGATGATCAGACAAGCGGAAACTGTTGGTTATCTCCAAGTACCATAACCTCACATCCAACTGGGGGGGAATCTGAAACAGAGAAAGAAGGGAGCTCCACAGACTGATTCGAATGGAAAGATGTCACCACCTTAGGCAGAAAAGAGGGAACCATTCTCAAGGACACTCCCGAATCTGTAATACGCATGAAGGGTTTGCGACAAGAGAGCCTGAAGCTCAGACACCTGCCGAGAAAACAGTCGCCAGAAAGACTACCTTCAAAGTGAGATCCTTCAGCGTCACATGCTTCAAAGGCTCGAACGGTGGCACACATGGCCCTCAAAACCAGATTGAGGCTCCAGGAAGGACAAGGACTCCGAACGGGAGGACATAAATGTTTAACCCCCCAAAGGAAGCGAACCACATCCGGATGAGACGCCAAACGAATGCCTCGCAGAATCCCTCGAAGGGAACCTAGAGCTGCTACCTGAACTCGCAAGCAATTAAAGGATAACCCTTTCAAGAGACCACCCTGCAAAAAAAGGCCAAGACATCACCCATGGAGGCATGGGTCGTGTTCGCCCCGTAGTCCACACACCAAACCCTGACATATGCCAGGGAAGTAGAGATTTCCGGGACTGCAAGAGACCAGGCGTGAAAACTCAAGCATGTAACCATCCCTGACCACTTCCAAGACCAGCAGTCTGAGGTAATCTTTGCCCACTGCGCGTAAAAGCTTGACAACCTGCCTCCGCCAGCTTCTCCAACGGAATGGGTGCCCCTGGCTTCATTGGGAGGGTTTTCCATGTCTAGCACCCTGGCCCGCAGACACTCTGCCTGGGCAACGACCTCCATGAAAGGATTGCTGGGCCCCGGGGCCGGCCTGGACCCCTAAGGAGCTGAAGACCTACCAGTGAGTAATCTGTGAGAGTCCTGAAAATGAGCTCTAGGGGGAAAAAACCCTCCCTGAAGGTTTCCTATCCTCCGGAAGCCGGTTGCCCTTGGACTCTCCAAGCAATTTTTTCAATTGGTCCATGTCCTCCCCAAAGAGAAGCTTGCCCTTAAAGGGGAGGTTACAGAACAGACTTGGAAGACAATTCTGCAGACCAATTCCACAACCAGAGGAGTCTATGAACCGTGACAGCGGATACCATACTATGCACAGAGATCAAATCATACAAGGCGGCTGTGACATACCAACACATGCCTCCAATCGCGCTGCCTGCAAGGGCCCACCACCGCCAGCACTTGGAGCTGCGGACGCCTCCTGGACCCAACAAAGGCAAGGCTCTCTGCATGAGGCTAGCAGCCCCAGCCACCGGAATGGTGGTCTTAGTCTCAGCAGACACTGCCACATCCACCTTTGGCACCTTCAGAAGACCCAAAACTTCTTGCGATAGGGGGGTAAATTTTTGCCATCGCTCTATCCACTTTCAAGCCCGCATCTGGCAAGTCCCACTCCTGGGTCACCAGCTTGCGGACTTCTTTGGCAATGGGAAGTAAGTTGTCTGTCCCCGAATCTCATCCAGGAAAGGGGTTAACCCCTTTATTGTCAGACTCTTCTTGTGACACCTTGATCCCCAGGACCTCCAAGATCTGGGGGATGAGAGGCCGGAGCTCCTCATACTTAAACAAATGTACCACGCTGGGATCATCGCCCTCAGAAAGTGGCAGCTCATCTGGGTCATCCTGGTTCCCCATTGCCCATGTCATGTGTGAGCCCCGGATCCTTATCCACCCCGGAGACAGTGGTATCTCTGAGCTGGGACGGCAGCCTATCCGACTCTGGTCCCCTGCAGGACCCCTTAAGGTTGCTGAAGGTCCAAGAGTCCCGTGGACACCCGTTTGGGTGGAGGCTCAGACAGAACTTCTGGCCGTGCTGCTCTCTCTTCAGTATCACCTGTTTCCTACCCAGGAAGGCCTGGTGCAGCAGCAGCACAAACTCCGGGCAGAACTCCCGAGTCCTCACCCCCCCCCCCCCCCCTCAGCTGGGGGGTCCGGTAGCATGGTCATCCCCAAAGGAGCAAAACTGCTCTACAGGGGATAGAATGGGAGGAGTGACCTCCTCCCGCGACATCCGCCATGAGCCCCCCTCCCCCGGTGAGGGGGGGCATCGGCCCTGAGGATCGAAGCCCTTGCCTGCCAGGCCTCTCCCACCGAAGACGTTCCCTCCTGCCCCGAAGTACAGGCCACACAGAGGGAAACAGAATCCAGGGACTGTGTTGCCGTGCCACATGCGCGGCATGTCAGCATTTTTACTCAGGGCACCATGGGCCGGTCCGCGCATCCATGCGGTCGCCTGCAAAAGGGGAAATTTCAGGTCGAGGAGCATTTGCGCGGTGGTCGGAGCCAAAAATAAACAATTTCATGCAGGCGTGAAAGTGCGCTCACAGCAACCTACCTTGCGTGCGAAGGCCCCCCCACCACCGAGCTACCTGGAGCCCCAGGACATAGACAAGATCAGAGGGGGTCCAACTCCCCCCTCTCCAATTGGACTGCCAGAAAAAAACAGCCTGGTCTGTCCCCAGGTCAGACTCCTCTTACCTTGAAAGTTCTTGCTTTCCTTGAAAAAAAAAAAAACAAACAAAAACAAAAACCTTACTCAGCTATCCTAGGAGTCTGAGGAGGACCAGAGGAAAAGGGAGGCCTCTTCAGTGGTTGAGGGAACAAGGAGCCACTGGATATCGAAGTCATTGGACCTTTGCGGGCAAAGCTCAGGCAGGAGTGTCCAACCTCCCGGCTTCCACTGAGGGATGGCCCACAAAGGTGCCCAACACCTCAGGAAGCTAAGTCACTAACTACTAGCTTTCTTTTTAACTAACAGACTGCAGGATTGAACCTCTACCGTCTTCTGGAGTCAGAAATACTGAGGGAGTGCAGGTCAAAATTCTCGGTTTTGTAGCAGTGCCCAAAGTTTTTGTTCTGACTCCATCTGCTGGTAGGGGTGCAAACACCACTAGTCTGGACTGATCTGTGTATATTCAGGAACACTACAAATTCAGTTGACCAGGCTTCACCAGAGAACATTCTTCGGGAAGAATCCATATCTTTCTCTGACTCTTCCTGGACACTCAAGCTCCAGCACGGTGGGGGAAAATGGATAGGGGAAGCAGTATCCAGCATTTGCTACCACAGCTCAGCAAGGTTTCCCATGCTCAGCGGAAGCCACTATGTGCACCAAGCAGTCACTACCTACCTCACTCACTGTAGGCCCCGGGTTTTCCAGACACTGAAAACTACACAGCTGCACCACAAAACCGTTATTCTGATTATTCAATACCTATTTCCCCTTGTACCACAGCTCCCCACTGGGAAACACTGGCTCTGCTTTTTTCCCCCCTTTTTCAAGTAGCACAGAAGTAGCACAGTTACTTACCTGTAACAGGTGTTATTTATTTAGTATTTTGTTATACCGACGGTCATTAGGAACATCCCATCGGTTTACATTTGAACACAATATCGCAACAGGCTTTACATAGAACAATAACATGAGTGTTCTCCTAGGACAGCAGAATGCTAGTCCTCACAGATGGGTGACAGATGCAGCCCGGCATGGAAAACTTCTCAAAGTTTCTAGAACCTTTGAGTGGCACACTGACCATGCCCAGCTTGCCACTATCTGCACATCCACACGAGGTCCCCCTTTAGTCTCATAAGAGAAAAAATATGAGCGAGAAAAAAAAAAAAAAAAAAGCAGGTTAACCCAATTCCGCGGGGCAGCAGGCAGGTTTCTTGAGGACTAACATCCTGCTCTCCTAGGAGAACATCTGTTACACTAGGACAAGCAGGATGGTAGTCCTCCCAGATGGGTGAATACCACGCTGCAAGCTGCTCCCAGCAACAAAGACTAACAGGTACCAAACAAGGTGCCAACTGTGGTGCTGTTGGTCAGTAGGGAGACAGCCTGGTTCCAACCAAGGGGCCTGAGGTAGGAAGAGTTGGATTTAAGCCTGGAAGAGATTGCGTAGGACAGATTGGTCGAAAGCACTGTCTTATCTTGTAGGCCATCCTTGTCCAAGCAGTAGTAAGCACCGAACGTGTGCAGGGAACCCCATGTTGCTGCCCAGCAAATTGTGATGATGGAACCGCCCGCAGGTGGGCTACTGATGTCGCCATGGCCCTCACATAGTGAGCTTTGATGTGGCCTCCAATCTGCTAGAGTCAGAGAAAATACTGAAGGCCCGCAGGTGGCACACCGGTATATCTAGGGGGTGGCTTTTCAGTTTTCTCTCTGACTCCATCTGCTGGAGGGGAGGCATAACCCAGCAGTCTGGACTGATCTTGGTACGTACAGGGAAAGCGATACAGTCCGCTAGCCAATTAGAGTGTCTTTGCCCAACTCCTAATCTATTGTCATCAAAAGAAATAAAGCTGAGTGGATTGACGAACCTGCTGTGCATTCCAAACAGAAAGCCAAAGCCCTCTTGCAATCCAAAGTACGACGAGCCCATTCCCCTGGATGGGAATGAGGCCTCGGAAAGAAGGTGGGCAAAACAATGGACTGATTGAAGTGAAAGTCAGTCTCAACCTTAGGCAGAAACTTGGGATGCATACGCAGGACCACACGATCGTGAAAGAATTTCATGTATGGCGGGTATGTAACTAAGGCCTGAAGCTAACTCTACGAGCTGAAGTGATTACCACTAGGAATATGACTTTCCAGGTGAGGAACTTCAGGTTGCAGGAGTGTAAGGATTCAAAAGGAGAACGCATTAGCTGCACCAGTATGATGTTGAGGTCCCAGGACACAACAGGAGGCCAAAGAGGGGGCCTCAGCTGAAGCAGACTCCGTCAAAGCGACCTATGGGTTGAACAGATATGGGTGTGCCAGCGACACCTCGATGGTACACACTAACCGCCGAGATGAACCCTGACCGAGATGGTTTTAAGCCCAGACTTGGAAAGGTGCCACAAATAATCCAAGAACCTGGGAAGGGGGGCATGTGAATGGATAAGCCATGCCCCTCACACCAGACAGAACCTCTTCTAATTAACCTGTAAGACTTCCTGGTGGAAGGCTTCTAGAAGCCACCAGCACATAGATATTTTCCAAGAGGTCCAGGGACTGAAGGACTAGGTGGCTCAACATTCAAGCTGTCAATGCTAACGCCCAGCGGTCTGAATGGCACAGGGTGCCCTGATTCTGAGTTATTGGGTCAGGTGTGGTCCCCAGTCTGATGTGATCCTTGATCGACAGGTCCTGAAGGAGAGGGAACAGACCTGCCTGGGCCAGTAGGGCACCATGAGGATCATGGTCTTTGGGTCATGTTGAAGCTTCAGGAGCGTCTTCAGGAGGAGCAGAAGAGTTTTCGCATACAGACCTGTGCCCCAGTGAAGGTGGAGGCTGGATGGCTGTCCCATGCGACAAGGGAGCAAAAATTGCTCACTTTGCAGTTGTATGGGGAGGCGAAGAGGTCATCTGGGGTTCCCCACCGGGGGAAAATCCGGGCCGCCACATCCAGATTCAGAGACCACTTGTGCAGCTGAAGAGAGCGGCTTAGGTGGTCTGCCAGTACATTCAATCTCCCGGGCAGGATCGCCACATCCCCTATGACAAGAGCCCAGGACCAGATCTATACCATCTCTAACAAGAGGAGGAATGACCCTGTGCCTCCTTGCTTGTTGATATACCACATCGCGACTTGATTGCCCATCCGTACCAGGACTGCCTTATGGGTCAACTGGTCTCGGAATGCCTAGAGAGCGTAATGAATCGCTCGAAGTTCTAAAATGTTAACCTGGAAGAGAGCTTCCTGAGTGGTCCTGCGTATGGAGGCAGTCTACATGGGCTCCCCAGCCCTGAGGAAAGGCATTGGTGGTAAGTACCACTTGAGGTGGGGTAGCCTGGAAGGGAAGCCACTGCTCTAGATTGGAGAGATTCTCCCACCAGGACAGAGATCTTCAGAGATTGTGTAATGGAGATATGGGCCTCGAGGTCCCGGGATGCTTGCTGCCATTGTGACCACAATATCCATTGCGCTCTGCGCATGCAAAGGCGGGCTAATGGGGGAACAGACTGAGGCTGCCATGTGGCCCAACAAGCGAAAACTGAAGGTGGGCACTTACATTCCAACTGCTGCGCATGAAGGTTGCCAATGAAGATAGGGCAAGGGCCTGATCACGGGGCAAGAATGCTTTTGCCTGAGCTGTGTCCAGCCTGGCTACTATGAAGTCCAGCTGGGGAGATGGGCAGAGATGAGTTTTCAGGTAGTTGCCAAAACCCAGAGACTGGAGTGCCTGCATTGTCAGGGCCAAAGCATCCAGTGCCCCCTGTGCAGGAGTCGCATTTGACCATCCAGACGAACCGCTCGTGTCTCCAGATGAGCCACGCCGACTGAACTGGCGTCCACTGCCCCTGCGATTTGCGTCTGCACACAGCCCCCACAGCCGGCGAGGCTGGCATCTGTCGTAATGATCACCCACTGCGGAACCTCTTGGTCCACCACTTTTTATTTAAAAGTATTTATATACCGTTTTTAAAAATAGATTGTCAAAACGGTTTACAACGTATGAAAAGAAACCAAACAAAATAAAATTAGATTTAAAACTACATAAAATTGATATATAGCTAGATTAGTCTCCGATTAGTCTTAAATGTGTTACTTGCTAACTTCATGGAATGCCCCCTAGTCCTATTATTCGAAAGTGTAAATAACAGAGTCACATCTACTCGTTCAAGACTCATGATCTTAAAGACCTCTATCATATCCCCCCTCAGCCATCTCTTCTCCAAGCTGAACAGCCCTAACCTCTTCAGCCTTTCCTCATAGGGAAGCTGTTCCATCCCCTTTATCATTTTGCTTGCCCTTCTCTGTACCTTCTCCATCGCAACTATATCTTTTTTGAGATGCGGCAACCAGAATTGTACACAGTATTCAAGGTGCGGTCTCACCATGGAGCGATACAGAGGCATTATGACATTTTCCGTTTTATTCACCATTCCCTTCCTAATAATTCCTAACATTCTATTTGCTTTTTTGACTGCTGCAGCACACTGAGCTGACGATTTTAAAGTATTATCCTCTATGATGCCTAGATCTTTTTCCTGGGTGGTAGCTCCTAATATGGAACCTAACATCATGTAACTACAGCAAAGGTTATTTTTCCCTATATGCAACACCTTACACTTGTCCACATTAAATTTCATCTGCCATTTGGATGACCAATCTTCCAGTCTTGCAAGGTCCTCCTGTAATGTATCACAGTCTGCTTGTGATTTAACTACTCTGAATAATTTTGTATCATCCGCAAATTTGATAACCTCACTCGTCGTATTCCTTTCCAGATCATTTATATATATATTGAAAAGCACCGGTCCAAGTACAGATCCCTGAGGCACTCCACTGTTTACCCTTTTCCACTGAGAAAATTGACCATTTAATCCTACTCTCTGTTTCCTGTCTTTTAACCAGTTTGTAATCCACGAAAGGACATCACCTCCTATCCCATGACTTTTTAGTTTTAGTAGAAGCCTCTCATGAGGGACTTTGTCAAACGCTTTCTGAAAATCCAAATACACTACATCTACTGGTTCACCTTTATCCACATGTTTATTAACCCCTTCAAAAAAATGAAGCAGATTTGTTAGGCAAGACTTCCCTTGGGTAAATCCATGTTGACTGTGTCCCATTAAATCATGTCTTTCTATATGCTCTACGATTTTGATCTTGAGAATAGTTTCCACTATTTTTCCCGGCACTGAAGTCAGGCTCACTGGTCTATAGTTACCCGGATCGCCCCTGGAGCCTTTTTTAAATATTGGGGTTACATTGGCCACCTACTGTCTCTTTAAGGTCCCCCCCGGGGGAAGGGGCCGCATCGGGAGGAGAGGCAGGCTCTAGGTCAGCGGGTTGCACAGGGCTTAAATTAGGTGTAATAAAAGTGCAACATCAGTAGGAAAATGAGAATTCCCTTCCCCCATCTGGCAAAGAAACAGGTGCAGCAGGCTGGCTCTCCACATGTGGATACAAAATGGCAGTCGAGGCATCGGGAGAGAGGAGTTGCCGTGGGAACGGAAAAGTCCTTCTGTGCCTGGCTGCAGCGAGTGGGAGAGAGAGAACTGCTCTCCGCTCCTTCCCCCTAAAGCTGCTTGTCCTTGTACAGGGTACTGATTAATAAAAAGTGAAAACCTTTCCTCTTTTTCCTTTTCCCCTCCAGACAGCCTAAAGTGAGAGGGATTTTACTTCTCTGATGAGACCCCTGAGGTATAAGGCTTCTCAGGGATATCCACGGGGAAGGGACTGGACCACCCCTCCCCCCAGCTCTTCACAGGAACAAAAAATTCAGCGCTGCTACCTGTCAGAAACGACCCGCTCTCCCGTTCAGTCAGAGGAATGGCACGTCTCTGCAACTGTTAGGCTGCCCCGAGGAATAAACGGCATCTCAGGGCAGCAGGGGGTCGTGGGGGGAGAGGTTGGACCAACATTCACCCCTAAGGCAGCTGAAATACTGGCTGTAAGAAATAAGTAAACACTTACCCCAAAAACAACAGAACAACATAAGACAGAATGTACAAGACAGATCTGTCACTGAAAACAAAGTTCTGCCTGCAAGTCTCCAGAGAAGCTGAAACACAGGCGCTTTTTTTTTTTTTAACTTTATAACTATGATCCATCCAAGGAAAGAATTAGAGGAAAACAAAGAATAAAGAAATTCTGTAAACTATCCTCTAAATGAACTGGGGAACCGAAGGTGCAACTTAACAAGTTGAAGGACCTCCAACATTTTATGCCATGCATCCTCCTCCGTGAGAAGCTGGAAGGGGATAGCGTCGGCAACGGTCCTGACAAAAACCGCAAAGGAGAGGACCTACTGAGGAGATCACCGCCTTTCCTCCAGTGGCAAAGGCTCCAACAAGGGGTAGTCAGATTTCAGGACCTCCTTCCTCACTGAGGCCGTTGCGGGATCTACATGGGTGAGGCCTGTGTAAATCCCTAGACCTGGGCTCTGAGGGTCTCAAGGGCACAGAGGGAATAGACGGTCTTGGTAGCAACGGGGGTACTGGAGGCCACGGGAGGCCGGAGAGTCCGGGCAAAGGCTCAGTGAGATGCCTGGGGACTACGGTGCTGGCACGCCTTCCTCCTCGGAGGACCCAATGATGGGGATAGCTCCTGAGGGGGGCATTGGTGGCTGCTGGGGAAGCCAAGGTCCCTCGGGCACCGGCTGCATGGGAAGGGTGCCAAGACATCCAGATGTTCGAGCAGGAGTGCCAAGATCGATGGTGCCAGCTCAACGCTCCAGAGGGCTCGGAACTCTGCACTCTGCGGTCCAACTCCTCCTGAAAGTCTGGTGAGGATAGGACTGAGGGAGGGGGGAATGAGGCATAACTAATGCCTCCTCAGGTCCCCGGCACAGATACCAGTGGGGAATACCTGGGACTCCTGGGGGATGGGGCCTCCGTACAAAAGGGTCATTTTAGTGGCAGTATAGCAGCCATCGGTACTGTACCGGAACAGGCGCTGACTGGTGTCCCAGATCTCCCACGGCGTTCGGCCCAGTCTTTCCCTGGTGCCGAGGCAGCTAAGGATCCTGACGTTCTTGAAAGCTGCAAGACCATGGAGGGCCAGTGACAGTCTCCTCCGTGCCTGGATGCCGCCACCGGGAGTGTAGAGACGGATAGCATATCAAGCGGTTCCCCTCGACCCCTGGGTGTCAGACTGACGCAGGCATAGATGAAGCAGACTTTTTGGAACCAAAATGTTTCCCCATTTTATTGGGCCGAGCCCAATGGCCCTAGCAAGGGGGGGGGTTGTCATCTGATCACACAGCTGACACCCTTGGACATCATGATAGGGATGTGAATCGGATCCGATTCACATCCGATATCGGATCCGATTCACATCTATAGAGATGTGAATCGGAACCAGAATCGGATCCGATATCGGATCCGATTCACATCCCTATCATGAGATGACCCCAGGCAGAGGATGCAAACTTCATGCGGATATCTGATGGACATGGTCCATGGGCACTGGGAGCACAGACGGAAGCAGATGCCATGAAAAATAGCCGGCGTGTGGTTGATAACTGGTGGCCAACAAGAAGTGGGACGCCAGGAATAGACCGCAAAGGGAGAAACATTTTTACCTACCGCATCAAGGGGAGACACTGACCGGAGAAGGGGGACCAGACGTTGGAATGCAGGCATTTTGCTATAGCCCCTACGGCGGCTTGTCTTAAGTGTGGTCATAACAGGGGTACACTTTCGCATATGTTTTGGGCTTGCGGCCTGGTTCGACGATTTTGGCATAGAGTGGCAAATTATCTAGCGGACCTGCTGGATGTTGTTTTCCCTATTGCTCCGTTGTGGCTACTTTTTGGCTGCATCTCCCCAATTCGGATTCGGGACCCTGGCTCGCGTTTGCTTCTCTCCAAGGCCTGTTTGGTGGGAAAGAAGATTATTCTCTCGACGTGGCGGTCTGCTGAGTCCCCTTCCTTTTGGTCTTGGCAGAACAGTTTGCACTTCATGATGACCATGGAGAGCCTGGAGGCTCGCATGACACCCCAGCGCCGCAGGCGATTTCTGAGGATCTGGCAGCCGTTGACCCCCCGTGCTCGCAGTCTTGTTGTCAATGATTAATTTTCATTTCTGTTTCTATTTCTGTAAGGGATGGCCTTGCCTAGGGAGAGGGGGACTATTTCATAGTACCTAAGGTTTTACTCACTTCTATACGAAAAAGGGGGGGGGGGGGTTGGTTTGGGTGGGGGGGATGCTGTAGAGGTTTTTTTTATTGGTGATACTGTTCTGGGGTGAGATCAGAGTTCCTCTCACTTCCAGGTGTTGTGATCTGTACTGTTATTGTATAACCCAATAAAAATTGTTTAAACATCCAAAAAAAAAACAAAAACAAAAAAAACAAACAAACAAGAAAGAAGATTAAGCAGAGCTCGAAAAACCACAAGGCAACTGCACCACAGAAAAAAACTGAAGGAGGACCTCACGTGGACGCGCAGATAGTGGCATGCTGAGCATACTCAGTGTGCTAGTCAAAGCTTCTACAAACTTTAAAAGTTTTCCGTGCCTGCACCATCTGTGAGGATTACCATACTGCTTGTCAGAGGAGAAAAATGAAATTTTGTACTTTCCTGTAGTGTGTTCAGGGCACTTTTAGCAGACCAGAGAGGAGGAAGCTAGACCACAGGCTATCAGAATCTCCCCACTTAATCTGGGCACTGCAACATTCAGGGGTCACAGACCCCTTTCTTGCCCCTACTCAAACTGGGGGGGGGGGGGGGGGGGGGGATGGCCCCACAAAGAGGCTAGCACCTCTGGGAGTAATTTCTGTCTGCAGGTTTTGCACCTCTACCATCTCCTGGAAACAGAGAAATGGTGAGGGACAGCAGGTGGTATGCTATCTTAAGTAGCATAGTCTCTATCTGCTGTTAGGGATTAAAAAAGAAAATTATTACTTACCTGCTAATTTTCGTTCCTGTAATACCAAGGATCAGTCCAGAAGGTGGGTTATCTCCCTATCCAGCAGATGGAGTCAGAACTTTGAAGGTGCTTCCTTATAAGGTAGTGCACCCTCTACTAATCCTCAGTATGGAGTATATCAAAGCAAAGAGGAAAACCAGGATGGATCAAGAAGAATAGAATTAAGTAACAAATAGTTTTGTGCCCATTGCACATTGTTGTGTCAAACAAACTTGCAGAATGAACCATTAACCAGCCAAAGAAAAAAAAGGCACTGAATAACAATTTGAGCAGAGAGGCAATCCCAAACCCAATAAACAGTCAGGGAGGGGGTCTGGACTGATCCTTGGTACTACAGGAACGAAAATTAGCAGGTAAGGAATAATTTTCTTTTCCCTGTATGAACCAGGATCAGTCCCAGACAGTGGGATGTACCAAAGCTTCCCTACATAGGGTGGGCCCTGGAAAGCCCTGCTCGAATGACCCTAGAACCAAAGGAGCCAACAGTAGGCAACTGTATGTGTAGACTATAATGACGAGCAACAGTATGTAATGATTTCCAAGTTGCTGCTCGACAAATCTCTTGGAACGAGACAGATTGCATCTCCGCTCAGGAAGCAGCCTGAGCTCGAAGAGAATGGGCCTTGACACCAGCCGGAGGTTGTCGACCCGATCCAATGTAGGCCACCGAGATCGCCTTCTTCAGCCAGTGAGCAATGGTAGTTTGACGCCTTGGCTCCCTTCTTCGGACCATGCGAGAGAACAAAAAGATGATCCGACAAGCGAAAATCATTAGTGACTTCGGATACGCTTGACATCTAGCTTGCGTAGATCCGCCGATGCGTCTGCTGAGAAAGACAAAAGCTCTACTGTCTGATTCAAGTGGAACTCGGAAACCACGTTGGGCAGAAAAGCAGGCACAGTGCGCAAGGAAACTCCCAAATCCGTAAAACGAAGGTAGGGCTCTCTACACGAGAGTGCTTGAATCTCCGGGATTCTGCGGGCAGAACAGATAGCTACCAGCAAAACAGTCTTGAGAGTGATAGCCTTGAGTGTCGCGGAACGCATGGGTTCAAAGGGTGGTCCGACCAAAATTCGGAGAACAGGATTGAGACTTCACGAAGAGCATGGACCGGGGGTTTTACGTGCTTCACCCCCGAGGAATCAGATGATATCTGGGTGAGAGGAAAGGGAAGTCCCCTCTCGTTGATGAAGTAGAGAGCCTAGGGCAAAGACTTGCACTCTCAGCGAGTTGTAGGCCAGACCCTTGTCCAGTCCCTGTTGAAGAAAAGATAGGACCAAAGCCACCGAGGCGGTCCATGGTGACATGTATGGAGGCACACCAGTTCTCAAAAACTTTCCATACCCTGATATAGGAGATGGAGGTAGACATCTTTCTAGCCTTGAGGAGAGTTGAGATAACGGCCTCTGGGTATCCACACCATCTCAGCCAGCACCTCTCAAAAGCCAGGCCGCAAGACAGAAGCGATCGGCCTGGGCGAAAGATACCGGACCCTGATGCAGCAAGTGTAGAAGGTGACCCAGACGAAGAGGTCTGTCCACTGCGAGGTTGATAAAGTCTGCAAACCACGGATGACGGGGCCATTCCAGCCCCACCAGAATTACCGGGCCCTGGTGGGACTATTCTCCAGAGCACCTTGCCCACCAGAGGCCAAGGGGGAAACACGTAGAAGAGAATGTGATGGGGCTAGGGGAGGACTAAGGCATCCACTCCCTCTGCTCCATACTCTCTTCTACGACTGAAGAACCAAGCTGCCTTAGCATTCCGGTAAGTTGCCATTAGGTCCAGATAGGGGGTCCCCCATCTGTGGAATGGGAGCTTCACCGCCTCAGAGAGTTCCCACTCTCCGGGATCTAGATGTTGATGACTGAGAAAGTCGGCTTGAACGTTGTCTACGCCTGCGATGTGGGAAGCTGCTAGGCGGGAGAGTTGAGTCTCTGCCCACGCCACCAATCTATCCGTCTCCCGAGAGACATGCCGGCTCCTCGTGCCCCCTTGGCGATTGATGTAGGCCACAGTGGTCGCATTGTCTGAGAGTATTCGGACTGCGTGACGATGGACGAGAGGTAGGAAGTGTTTCAATGCCAGATGCACTGCTCTGGTCTCCAAGTAATTGATTGGCCAAGTTGCTTGGGACGGCATCCATTTTCCTTGCGCAGAACTCATCTGACACACCGCTCCCCAGCCAGAGAGACTGGCGTCTGTCGTGACGATTACTCATTTCGGGATGACCAAAGGAACACCCTGGAGAAGATGAGACAGGTTGAACCACCACGAGAGACTGTCCTTGGCTCCCTGCAGGAGAGGAAGGATGGCTTGGAAGTCCCGCGACACCGGCTTCCAGCGGGAGAACAAGGCATGCTGTAAGGGACGCATAAGTGCAAATGCCCATGGGACCAGATCGATGGTGGAAGCCATGGATCCCAGGACCTGTAGGTAATCCCATGCCGTTGGAAGCGAGAGACAGATGAATTGCTGTATCTGAGCTATGAGTGTATGAGCCCTGTCTGGGGGCAGAGACACCTTGCCCAGCGCTGTGTCAAAATGTGCCCCCAGGAAGTCCAGAGACAGATGGAGAAAGGCTGCTCTTGGAGAAGTTGACCACCCGAGGGAGTGAAGAAGCGTCAACACCTTGTTGACCGCCCGGTGGCACTGGGCTGAGGACTTTGCCCGAATGAGCCAGTCGTCCAGGTATGGGTGGACCAAGACTCCCTCCCTTCGGAGAGCAGCAGCTTTACTATCATCATCTTCATGAAGGTTCGAGGGGAGGTCGCAAGACCAAAGGGTAGAGCCTGGAACTGGAAATGCTGTCCCAGAATCTTGAATCGCAGAAAACGCTGATGCGCTTGGAGGATGGGAATGTGTAGATAAGCTTCCATCAGTTCCAGGGAGGCCAAAAATTCTCTGAAGTGTACCGCCGCTATCACGGAGCGCAAGGTTTCCATCCGAAAGTGTGAAATTGAGGGTCCTGTTGACCATCTTGAGATCCAAGATCGGGCGGAAGCAACCTTCCTTCTTGGGGACTACGAAGAATACCGAATAATGTCCCTGGCCTACTTCCAGGGGAGGGGACCAGACGAATCCCTCTGAGAGCCAGAAGCCTGTTGAGTGTCTGCCGGACTATGAGTTGTTTCTGGACTGGACCACATGGAGAGAAGAGGAACCTTAGTGGCCGAGCAAATTCTAACGCATAGTCGTGTCTTAGAATATCCAGGACCCACTGATCTGACGTGATGTTGACCTCGTAGAAAAGGGAGAGACGTCCCCCTATCCTGGGGATCGGGCCGGCATAGCTTCATTGTGAAGACTTGGAGGACGTTCCCTCTGCTGGACCAGAGTGGGGCTGTCTTCAGGCACGAAAGGACTGAGTCCAGGATTGAGATAGAGAGGACGGCTGACGAAGATCTGCAGTCCTTGCCTGACGGAAATGACCTTGATTCCTGAATCGGCTTTAAACGACCTAGAAGAGCAAGGGCGATCCTCTGGCAGTTTGTGTACCTTATTCTCTCCGAGGGACTTGATTATCTGGTCCAAACCCTCCCCAAATAGTAGCTTGCCCTTGAAGGGTAGGGGATCCCAGCTGCGACTTGGAAGAATCCGCTGACCAGTTGCGAAGCCAGAGGAGACGTCTAGCCGAGACTGCAGAAACCATAGATCTGGCCAGTACTCTCAGAATGTCATATAGAGCATCTGCCCCATATGCTATGATGGCCTCCAGATAGTCTGCCTGAAGTGCTTCCTCAGGAGGCAACTCCTGGGAACTGAGCAGCTGTTGAAGCCAGCGAAGGCCTGCACGCTGAGCGAAGGAACTACAAATGGCCGCCCGGACCCCCAGGGCGGACACCTCGAAAACTCTCTTAAGATAAACTTCCAGCTTTCGATCTTGAAAGGCTGCACCACCCGTTACTGGAATGGTAGTTCTTTTCGTCACCGCTGAAACTGCAGAATCTACTTTGGGAGCCTTAAGAAGTTCCAGGAAATCATCCGGGAAAGGACATAGCTTATCCATGGCTCTGCTGACCTTGAGGGAGGTCTCCGGAGAATCCCATTACCTGGATAACAGTTGAAGGAACGTGGGATGGGAAGGAAAGACCTATACAGACCAGCCAGAAGGGGGTCCCCTTTCTTTGCTGGTGGATTAGGCTCAGGTGGGTCCTGAGGAGCCTCAATGTCCAATTCCTGTAGGATATGTGAAATGAGGGGGTCCAGCTCATCCCTCTGGAAGATCCGCAGGACTCTAGGATCATCCCCTTCCAATTGAGCCGTAGTTGAAGGTTACATAGAAACATAGAAATGACGGCAGAAGACGACCAAATGGCCCATCCAGTCTGCCCAGCAAGCTTTGCACTTTTTCTCCCCCCTCATACATTAGTCTTGGCTCTTAGTAACCTTTTGGTTCTATTTCCCTTCCACCCCCACCATTAACGCAGAGAGCAGTACTGGAACTGCATATAAGTGAATATCTAGCTTAGTCGGGGTAGTAACCGCCACAATAAGCAAGCTATACCCATGCCTATCTGCTTACCCAGACTATGTAATTCAGTCCTTGTTGGTTGTCTGTATATAGATCCACTTTTCTTCACTCCCCCTGCCGTTGAAGTAGAGTTATGCTGGATATGTATTGAAAGTGAATTATCAGGCTTATTTGGTTTGGGGTAGTAACCACCGTAACAAGCAAGCTACTCCCTGCTTTTTTGTGAATGCAAATTCTTTTTTCCACATTTCCTCTTGCCGTTGAAGCTTAGAGTAATGCTGGCGTCGCATTAGCCGTGTGTATGTTTATTGAATAAGAGTATTATCTCCAGGCAGTAGCCGTCATTCCCGCGAGCCACCCACTCTTCATTCACGTCCTCTAGACTTTATGGATCCACAGTGTTTATCCCACGCCCCTTTGAAGTCCTTCATAGTTCTGGTCTTCACCACTTCCTCTGGAAGGGCATTCCAGGCATCCACCACCCTCTCCGTGAAGAGATACTTCCTGACATTGGTTCTGAGTCTTCCTCCCTGGAGTTTCAAATCGTGACCCCTGGTTCTGCTGATTTTTTTCCCCCCGACGGAAAAGGTTTGTCATCTTTGGATCATTAAAACCTTTCAAGTATCTGACAGTCTGTATCATTTATTTTTATTTATTTTTATTTATTTGTGTTTTTCTATACCGGCATTCACGGCAGTTCGTATCATGTCGGTTTACATAAAACAAGGGGGTGAGCAATACATTATAACGTACATAGCTAAAACGTAAGAGTATACATTACAAAAGTATAACAAGTGCGTAGAAGAAAAAGTTACAATAAAACAGGGGTTATTCTAACTGGGATTAGAGTTAGAGGAGAGATAAAAAGTTTAACAAGAAGTAAAACATTGTAGTGATTGGTTGGTATTGTCTGTTTCAGTTTAATAGAAGATGCTCAGTGTTGCTGCATTTGATGGAAGTGAATCATTAAGGGTCATATCACCTCTGCTCCTCCTTTCCTCCAGGGTGTACATATTTAGATTCTTCAATCTCTCCTCATAAGTCATTTGATGAAGACCATCCACCTTTCTGGTCGACCTTCTCTGGACTGCGTCCATCTTGTCTCTGTCTCTTTGGAGATACAGTCTCCAGAACTGAACACAGTACTCCAGGTGAGGCCTCACCAAGGACCTGTACAAGGGGATAATCACTTCAGTTTTCTTACTCGATATTCCTCTCTATGCAGCCCAGCATTCTTCTGGCTTTAGCTACCGCCTTGTCACATTTTTTCGCCGACTTCAGATCATTAGACACTATCACTCCAAGGTCTCTCTCCTGCTCCGTGCACAGCCTTCTCTCCCCCCCCCCCCCCCAATATCGAATACAGTTCATTCGGATTTCCACTCCCCATATGCAAGACTGCACTTCTTGGCATTGAATCTCAGCTGCCATATCGTCGACCACTCTTCCAGCTTCCTTAAATCCAGTCTCATTCTCTCCACTCCTTCCGGTGTGTCCACTCTGTTGCAGATCTTAGTGTCATCCGCAAAAAGACAAATCTTACCTTCTATCCCGTCCGCAATGTCGCTCACAAAGATATTGAACAGGACCGGTCCCCAACACCGATCCTTGTGGTACACAGCTTAAAACCGCTCTCTTCAGAGAGAGTTCCATTTACCATCGCACATTGTCTTCTGTCCAACCAGTTTGCAATCCAGGCCACCACCTCGGCACTCACTCCTAAGCTTCTCATTTTATTCACCAGTCTCCTGTGCGGGACTGTATCAAAAGCTTTGCAGAAACCCAAGTAGATGACAGAGTGCTCTTCCTTGATCCAATTCCTTGGTTACCCAGTCAAAAAAGTCAATCAGATTTGTTTGACAGGATGTTTCCCTGGTGAATCCATGCTGCCTGTGGTCCAGCAATTCTCCCGACTGTGGATATTTCACTATTCTCTCTTTCAACAGTGACTTCATTACTTTTCCCACCACCAAAGTGAGGCTAACTGGTCTGTAGTTACCAGCCTCTTCTCTGTTCCCACTCTTGTGAAGCGGGACCACCACCGTTCTTCTCCAATCACTTGGCACCACTCCCGTTTCTAGGGATCTATTGAACAGGTCACATAGCGGACCCTCCAGCTCATCTCTGAGCTCCCTCAGTATCCTGGGATGAACCTCATCAGGCCCCATGGCTTTGTCCACTTTCAGTTTCTCCAGCTCTTCCCATACATTTTCTACTGTAAATGGAGTTACATCTACTCCACTCCCCTCCAGTTTCTTGTTAAGTAGCGATGGTCCTTCACAAGGGTCCTCTCTAGTGAACACAGAACTGAAGTATTCGTTTAATATTTCTGCTATTTCTTCGTCTCTCTCCACACATTGATCCTTTCCACCTTTCAATTTCACTATACTACTTTGAACTTTTTTCACTGATGTATCTGAAAAATGTTTTGTCACCTCTATCTCCTTGGCAATCCTCTCTTCCGCTTGACTTTTTGCAGTCTTGATTAATTTCTTCATCTCCCTCAGTTGTACCAGATATTCTTCTTTGTGCTCCTCCCTTTGGGATCTTTTATATTTCTTGAACGCTGTTCTTTTAGCCTTTATTTTGTCAGCCACCTCCTTTGAGAACCAGATAGGTTTGACTTTTCTTTTGCTTTTCTTAACTTTTCTAACATAGATTAGTTGCCTTGGTAATTGCTCCTTTTAGATTGGTCCACTGTTGATCAACATCTCTCTCGCTCTCCCAGCCTTTTAGTTCTTCCTCCAGGTCCTGCTGAGGAACAGACACCCCCCCCACAGATGGGTATACCAAACGGACCCTCGGAACGCTTGAGGTGGTCGGAGGTACCCCTGACCCTTGGGCACTTCCCAAGACCTCAGTGGAATCAGCCATTCTGGGTACCTTAGGAGGAGGTCGTCCCACCAGAAATTCCTGGTGCTGGCCCATTCTGGCCAGGTAAGCATTGTGAAGCAGGAGAACAAAATCCGTGGAAAACTGAGGAGGCCCCGATGAAGAGTGATAAGCTCCCCTGACGGAGGAAAAGGTTCCAGAGGTGGAACAGGTGTCAAAACCGGTGGCTGAGATGAAAAAGGAGCGTCCTGCTCTTCTCCTGTTAGCGCCGGAGCAGCAGAGTCTGGAGACAAAATGGCTGCCGTTTCCGCGGTCAGCGGGATCGGGGCCGGCCCCTGAGCATCAAGGCATGCAGAAGATGAGAACCAGAGCGGCCCGGCGGTTGACAGGGTCCCTCCCCACCAGGGAGGTATGCTGTGCAAATCCCCTCACAGGAGAGCCTCGACCCGGGCTCACCACAAGCGCAGCACCTGGACGAACGAGGCATGGGGATCCCCGGAGCCGTGAGAGAACCAGCTGTTCTTAACTCGAGAAACAGGCAGGGTTTAAAGCTTCAGGAAGCGGGAAAAACCTCCACTTCAGCCTATTCTTCCTCACACTCACCAGGTTCGTGGCTGTAAGAAGCAGGTAAGAGCCTCCGCTTCAGTCCTACTCTCTCTATCCCTCAGCGACCCACAGATAGAGGCACAGAGGAATAACGCCTCTTTGTACCGGCTGCCCCGAGGAAAACAGCGTCTCAGGGGCAGTGGATCGGGTAGCAGCCACAGGGGAAGAGGTCGGCACCACTGACTTACACCCCAGAGAGAGGAAGAGAGGAAATAACCTGTCAAAAGGAAATAAAAACAAACTTACCCCAACAGAGATGAGAGGGGTGGGGAGAGCTGCAAATAGTACTGCCTGCAAGCTATAGAATGCTCCCACTAAAACAGGAGCGGAGGCTACAGGAAAGCTCTCTAAATAATTCCCTCAGAAAATTCAAAATTCAAAGATTTTTTTTTTTTTTTTAAATTAGACTTGATCCATCCAAAAGAAAGGAAAGCTGAGGAAAATAGAGAAAATTCCTAAAATAGCTTTCTAGTCATCGCAGTGGGGAAGGAAAGCCACCACTGTCATCTGCTGGAGTCAAGAGAATACTGAGGATTAGTAGAGGGTGCACTACCTTATAAGGAAGCATCCTTCAAAGTTCTGACTCCATCTGCTGTGAAGGGGAGAACCCACTGTCTGGACTGATCTGGAGTATGAAGAACCTATGAGTAGAGACTGTTCTGACTGGATGAAGAAAAATTAATGTTGCTTTGTTCATATAAATTACTGTAAATTTTATTTCTGAGATCTTAACTGCTTTAGACACCTACAATGAAACTCTGTAGAAGCAATCTTTTTAGCACTGCAAGTTAAGTTACAAGCAATTCATAAAAAATTAGAACCAAACTATTACAAATTACTTTGATTTCATACAAACTTGTGCAAAAAGTTACCATAAGCAAGCAATACGATAAAAATATACACCCAACACACTGCACACTGTCCTATTCTGGCTGGTTTTGTGACTGCCTAATCATTTGCCTGTGCAAAGTAGCTGTATCTAATTTAGCAGCAAGAAAAACACAGCTGTCACTAACCTGTCCAAATGCAAAGAATGATCATCTGGGTAGCGCCCACGGTCTCTGTGGTCAAAATCATGAAAACGATCCGGACGACCAAGTTCTGAATGATAGCGATCTTCTAATGCCATCCTCTTTGCTTCAGGCCAATATAAGTCATCCCGTCTACAAGACATTATACTGGTTAGTGCAAGCCTACATCAAAATTTGAACTGCCCTGGGCAGTAAGCAGAATTGCATGCCATAGGTATTGCTTTTCCTGTTCTGTGCAGGAGAATAAAACCAACCGCAAACTTGTTTTCATAAGATCTCATTAATTACTAATTTACAATTAAGAGTTCAATGGAGAAATTACTTACCTGATAATTTTATTTTCCTTAGTGTAGACAGATGGACTCAGGACCAATGGGTTATGTGGTCCCCTGCTTGCAGATATAGAGACAGAGTCAGGTTTCAAAGCTGTCACCCTAAATACACCCCTGCAGTGACCTCTTATTGAAGAACTTGATTAAAATTTGAATACAACTTGATTAACAACTGGAGACCGCAATTGAACAAACATAAGCACTGAATCCCAGCAATACTATAGATGCCCTGAACTAGGGATAGGGCAACGGCTTACCCATAACCACATGGAATAGAGATTCACCCTCATGGGCGATTCCTTGGCGCCTCTCCTGGCCAGCCGTGGACGGGATGCTGAGTCCATCTGTCTACACTAAGGAAAACAAAATTATCGGTTAAGTAATTTCTCCATTTCCTGGAGTGTAGCCAAATGGACTCAGGACCAATGAGATTTACAAAAGCTACTCCCGCCCAACCAAGTTCTTGTATGAGGGACCTGACCCTGCTGGTCACCTGGAGGTTCTCTTCCAACGACTTCGCCCGGATCAGCCAATCGTCTTAAGAGTGCACCAGAATCCCTTCTTTCCTCAGTGCAACCACCACCATAAATTTTGGAGAATGTTCTGGGGGTGGTTGCCAGGCAGAATGGCAGAGCCCAGAAGTGGTAATGGCGGCCCAGTACCGCAAAGCATAGGAAACGCTGGTGGTCTTGACAGATTGGGATATGAAGGTAGGCCTCCGAGAGGTCCAGGGAGGTTAAGAACCCTCCTGGTTGTACTGCAATTATGACGGAGCCAAGTTTCTATGCGGAAGTGAATTATCCGCAGATGGCAACTGACGCTCTTGAGATCCAAGATGGTTTGGAGGGTTGGAATGACCCCTCCTCCTTGGTTATGATGAAATAGATGGAATGATGCCCCATATTTATTTGGGGTATAGGTACCAGGGTTATAACTCTCAGACTAAGGAGCCTTATTCAAAGTGGATTCCACTGCCAGTATTTTGTGCTGGGAGTGGCAAGCTGACATGAACATGTCCAGAGTGATGCTGCGAAATTCCAGAGTGTATCCTTCTTGTATAATGTCCAGTACCCATTTGTCAGATGTGATCTCAACCCACCGCTGAAAGAAGAGGGATAGTCTGCTCCCTATCTCCTCATCCCATGGATGAGTTGGCCAAACTTCATTGGGAATTTCGGGTCAAACCTGAGCCCAAACCTGTTCCTCTTCTTGGTTGTCTGTTCTGAAAGGACTGAGACTTTCCCTAAGGGCAGAGATGTCTGAAATGACGAGTTTCTGTAGGGTAGGAAGTGCTGGGAGCTCCTGGCCTGAACCCTCATGGGAGAGGAGCGCTGCGACCTTTTTCTTATTTTCCAGTAACAGAGGCACTGAAGATTCACCCCACTTATTGGCTAGTTTTTCCAATTTACCACCGAATAGGAGGGATCCCTTAAAGGGCATTTTTGTGAGGTTTGCCTTAGAAGTTGCGTCCGCTGCCCAATTTCGCCACCATAGCAGTCTTCTGGATGCCACCACTGAGGCTGTATACTGTGTCTGAGCTTGCATCCAGTAGGAAGGACGCGGTGGGGGTCTATAGCTCAGGGGTGCGCATACCAGAGAGACTATCTGCCTCTCGAGAGAAAAGCAGACACGAATGAGCTACCAGGGCACAACAGGAAGCAATCTTCAGTGTCATTGCTATCGTGTCGAAGACCTGCTTAAGGATGGATTCCAACCGCTTATCGTTATCTTTCAAGGCCGCTCCTCTCTGCACCTGGATAGTTCACGTTGAGACAGCGCAGACCAGGGCGCCCACTTTCGGGAAACTCAGGTGTTCTTTGGCCACCTGTCCAGAGTGTATAAGGCCTTCAGGGGCCGACCTTTAAAACTGGCTTCCGGGGTGTCCCATTCCAGGTCAATCAATTCCAGGATGGCTTCCAACATTGGGAAATAGCAAGAGGCTTTCCGTAGAGATACCAGGATGGGATTCTTCCTTGGTTCTGACATAAGGGCCGTGCCAGGAACTCCCAGGGTCTTCAGAGTCTGGGAGAGCAGGGCCGGTAATTCATCTCTGTGGAAAAATTGAAGCATGATTTGAATCCGCATCCCTTACTTGTCTGTGGTATCCGAGTCCCTGTCAGGGATATCCTTAGTGAGGCGAGGTATTCTGATAGGGCTGAGAGGGCAAGGCCTTCCCCAGCTGGGGTCCTGGCCGGGCAGGGGCAGTAGCCGACTGCACCTGAACAAAGGCTTGTGGGGGGGGGGGGGAGGAGAGACACTGCCCTGGAATTTCTCAGGTACAGGGTGCTGCTAGATAAGGTCATGGGTGATCCATTCTCCGACTGGGAGGGGCCAGACTTGGGAAAAGTTCTGCGAGTCCAGCCCTCCTCCCTGGGCTTCCTCACAGTGCTGACAGGAAGGATTCCAGGTCAGGCTGCACAACCCTAATATGGCAGGCAACACAAAGGGAGTGTCGTTTGAGCTTCTTTGCTGCCAGGGCCATAATACTCTGTAGCTTGTGTGCTCAGCTGGATAGTGCCTCTCGAGCGTGCACAGGTCTGCCTTGGCGCGTGTAAATCTGAGCGGCTGGTTGTGTGTAGTTGTGCGAGAGGTTATGTGAGTAGATATGCACACAAGAGTGCGCATGCCAAGCACACAAGGGCTGGCCCGCACCTCATGTACTGACGTACAACAGGGGAAAATGGCGCCGCAACAAAACCGCCTGCTAGATGGCGCCGCTGCAGCCCGCTACGTGGAGTACCCACCAAGCCTGAAGCGGGGCCTAGCCTATCGGGGAGGGGGCGCACTGCTCAACCCGCATGGAAACCCCCCTTCCTTTGCACTATCGGGATCGGGAATGATGTCTGTACAGCATGCCGAACAAGGAGACCAGTGAAAGACTAACCGAAGCCCTTCCAGATCTGAGTAAGAGTTCTTCTCCTCTGCTTACCTGGGCTCAGTGCTTATCGGCTGAGTAGAGTGTCTCCGGCTGTGGGGGGAGAGGGCTTAGGCAATCACCACCGTGCGGGGCTTTCTGCACCCACTGCCTTTCAGTTGCTTCAGCAACAAAGTCCAAGCCAGGAACCTGCTACCGAACCAAGGCAAATCTCTGAGGGATCTCAGAAATCACCTCAGGAATTCTCAACTGGGGGAGACCTCATTTTTAAAATTAGAAATTTGAAGGTAAAATTTCCTCATCTAATGAGTACTGTGTTCCCGATAGGAGACACAATCCACATCTGCTAGGAGATGAAGAGATACTGAATGGCTGAGGTTACTGCAGGGGTATATCTAGGGTGACAGCTTTGAAACCTGACAGTCTCCATCTGTTAGCAGGGGAGCACATAACCCATTGGTCCTGAATCCATCTGGCTACACGCTAAGAAATGAAAATATTTTTCATATCTTTGTAGAGTGTTGGTCACTGGGTGTAATGAACAAGAAAACATAAAGTCTTCGCGCCAATGAAGGAAGATTCAAAAGCAAATAAAGAAAATTGGTTCTTACCTGCTAATTTTCATTCCTATAGTATCACGGATCAGTCCAGACTGCTGGTTTCTGCCTCCCTTCCAGCAGATGGAGATAGTAAAACTTGAAGAGCACACCCTCAATCTGGCGTGCTACCTGCGTCTCTTCAGTATTAACATTACCAAAGCAGAATAACCAGTTTAAACAATGGGCAGATCAAGCAAGGACAAAAAGAAACCAAACTATGTACATACGAGAAGAAATCTAATCTTCTGCAGCACCTAGGAAGTCAGAGAGAAATTGCTGCGAATAGAAAACAAAACGAGCGGACTTTCAAGGAAAACCTGCACACCCCCCCCCCCCCCCCCCAATGGTCGGGAATCTGGACTGATTCGTAGTACTATAGGAACGAAAATTAGCAGGTAAGAACCAATTTTCCTTTCCCTGCATGTACCCGGATCAGTCCAGACTGCTGGGATGTACCAAAGCTTCCCTAACTGGGATGGGACCTGGAGAGTCTCGCTGGAATGACACTGCTCCCAAAACAGTTGACGTCCAGTACCTGGACAACAGTGTCTGGGGAAAAGTGTTCAGCGACTTCCAAGTCGCCACTCTGCATATTTCTTGCGGTGATACCAACTGGCTCTGCCCAGGAAGCAGCTTGCGACCAAATCGAATGAGCTTTTAAACAGTCCAGAACAGGGCATCCGCAGCAAACATAAGCAGAAGTGATAGCCTCTTTCAACCAACTGGCAATGGTAGCTTTAGATGCTTTATGTCCTTTTTCTTAGCACCACTCCACAGAACAAAAAGATGATCCGAAACCCGAAAGGCATTGGTGATCAAGGTAACACAAAAGAATCCTCCTGACATCCAGATGCTTCAGTTCTCTAGCTTGAGGAGCATCCCGCTCCAAAGCAGGAAAGGCCGAAGTTCCACTGACTGATTTAAATGAAAGGCTGAAACCACCTTCGGAAGAAAGAATGGAACCATTCTGAGCAAAACACTGGATTCAGAAATTCGTAGAAAAGGTTCCCTACAGGATAGGGCTTGAATCTCAGAGACCCTCCTGGCCGAGCAGACAGCCACCAAGAAGTCTTGAGAGTTAAATCCTTTAAGGTGGCCTTCTTGAGGGGCTCAAAGGGAGGTTCACATAGCACCCGGAGCACTAGATTAAGACTCCACGAAGGACAAATGGAACGGACCAGAGGATTCAAATGCTTTGCCCTTCAAAGAAAAAACGCACCACATCAGGGTGCGCTGCCAGAACCGCACCTTCAATCTTGCCTCCAAAACATCCCAAAGCCGTTACTTGCACCCAGAGTGAACTAAAAGATAACCCCTTGCCGAGACCCTTTTGTTGAAATGCAAGAATCTGTGCCAAGGACTAATGAGGGAGGACCCCTTGCTCGCGACAAGACTCTAGGAAGTAGAGGTCTTCCACGCCTGTAAGTAATGATGACATCCTCAGAATAACCTTTCTTCCTCAACTGCCTCATCTCATAAGCCAGGCTGCTAGACAAAAGTGATCCGCCTGGTCAAAAAATACAGGACCTAGACGCAACAGGTTTGGAAGATGACTCAGGTGCAGAGGACTGTACAAAGCCAGATTGACTAGGTCCGCAAACCATGGCATCAGAGGCCATTCCAGAGCTACTATGATTACCATCATAGTAGCTTCTATTCTTCTCAGAACTTTGCCTACCAGAGGCCATGGAGGAAACACGAAGAGTAGAACATTGCGGGGCAAGTACGTACTAGGGCATCTACCCTTCCAGGACTGAAGCATGGTACCTTGGCATTCTGAGTCACCATCAAGTCCAAATCAGGAGTGCCCCACCAGCGAGAAAAGAGCATCATGGCGTCCACAGACAGTTCCCATTCTCTGGGGTCCAGTCGTTGACGGCTTAGAAAATCCGCCTGCACGTTGTTGGTCCCCGCTATGAGAGAGACCACCAACTGGGCTAGATGTTCTGTCCATGCCCAGGCCATTAGTTTAGCCGCTTCTAAGACTACTGGATGACTCTTGGTTCCTCCTTGTTGGACAAACGCACCACCCGATTAAGGAGGAAAGGAAGAAATTTCTGCAACACCAAGTGTACCGTTCTCATTCCCAGGTGATTGATGGACCACTGCTCCCCAACCGGAGAGGCTGACGTCTGTGGTTGCTATCACCCACTGAGGCACCTCAAGGTCCACATCTCGCTTCAAGTGGTCGAGGACAAGCTACCAAGACTGGACCTGGTGGACTGAGTGGTAAAGGAACCTGGAACTCCTCAGATATCGGATCCCAGCGGGAAAGCAAAGCTCTCTGCAAAGGCCTCATATGAGCAAATGCCCACGGAACCAATTCCACAGTGGATGCCATAGAGCCAAGAATCTGCAAGTAATCCCAGATCCTGGGTATCGGCACTGTCAAGAGATGATGAACTTGTGACATCAGCTTGGTTATCCATCCTACATGAGGAAGACTTTGCTGACTTGGGTATCGAATCGTGCTCCCAAGAAGTCCAGGACCTGGGAAGGAAGCAGATGGTTCTTGGACTGATTGACGACCCATCCGAGGGAGCGCAGCCTGCAGAGGTCCTCCAATTTCACTCAAATGAGCCAGTCATCTAGGTATGGATGAACCAGTACTCCCTCCCGCCTGAAAGCTGCTGCCACTACCATCACCTTGGTGAAGGTACGGGGAGCTGTCGACAAACCGAACAGGAGGGCACAGAACTGAAAATGTCTCCAGAGGACCATGAACCGGAGAATTCCCTGATGATCCTTGTGGATTCTGTTGTGTAGATATGCTTCCATTAGATCCAGGGAAGCCAAGAACCTGTACACGGAGCGAGCCGAAGGAGACCCCTTTAGGGAGGCCACGCTAGAGGAACGAGAGGACTAGTGAGACTGAAGCCAAACGTGCCGTAACACCCGCTTCCTCGCAGACCAGCTCGAAAACCTTCCAAACCCGGAGATAGGCGAGGGAAGTACAGGTTTTGCAAGCCCGCAAAATAGTGGAGATGACATCCTCAGCACATCCCATCCGCCTCAGCCTTTGCCGTTCAAAAGCCAAGCCATAAGACAAAACGATCCGCCTGGTCGAAAAATACGGGACCTTGGCGGAGGAGGTATTGAAGATGGCCGAGGTGAAGGGGACCGTCCACCGCGAGGTTGACTAGGTCCGCGAACCACGGCCTGCGAGGCCACTCGGGAGCTACAAGAATGACCGGACTGCTGTGAAGCTCTATCCGTCTGAGCACTTTCCCTATGAGGGGCCAAAGAGGAAATATGTACAGAAGGACGTCGCGTGGCCACGGAAGGGCCAGAGCATCTACCCCTTCTGAGCAGTGTTCTTGCCAGCGGCTGAAGAACCGGGGAGCCTTGGCGTTGTTCAGAGTTGCCATCAAGTCCAGGTGCAGAGGACCCCACCTGCTGATGATCAGGGCCATGGCTTCAGACAATTCCCACTCGCCGGGATCCAGACGTTGGCGACTCAAGAAGTCGGCTTGAACATTCTCATTGCCTGCTATGTGAGAAGCCGCAAGGCACTCCAGGTGTTGCTCCGCCCACGCGAGAAGCAGACTTGCTTCGAGGGCCACCAGGCGACTCCTGGTACCCCCCTGGCAATTGATATATGCCACAGTGGTAGAGTTGTCAGAGAGGAACTGGACCGTCCGAAGCAGTGGGAGAGATGCCTTGAGTGCCAGTCGAATCGCACGAGTCTCCACGCAGTAGATGTGCCAGCGAGACTGGGTTGGGGACCAGTACCCCTGCATGGTCTCTGACTGGCAAACCGCTCCCCAACTGGAGAGGCTAGCATCCGTCGTGACTACCATCCACTGCGGGGTCCGAAGGGACATTCCACAGAGGTGGTGCTTGAGAGAAAGCCACCGTTGTAAGTCGCTGATGGTAGAGTCGGAGAGCGGGAGCTGCATCTGAAACTGTTCCGATTCCGGCTGCGAACGGGTCAGCAAAGCTCTCTGTAAAGGACGCATATGTGCAAACGCCCAGGGGACCAAGTCGATCGTGGAAGCCATGGTCAGAGGCATGGATAGGTAGCTCTGAACCTGATCCATCAGCTTGAAAGCTCTCGAGTCCGGCAGAAAACCTTGCCGACGCGGGTATCAAAACGAGCCCCCCAGGAACTCCAAAACCTGGGTCGGTCGGAGATTGCTCTTGGAAAAATTGACAATCCATCCCAGGGTCGAGAGAAGAGCAAGCATGTGGTCCACCGCCTGGCGGCATAGGGTCTCCAACTTGGCCCGGATTAACCAATTGTCCAAGTACAGATGAACCAGCACATCGTCCTGCCGAAGTGCTGCCGCCACCAAACTTGGTAAACATGCGTGGTGCCATGGCGAGACCGAAGGGCAGGGCCCAGAACTTTAAGTGTTGGCCCAAGATGTGGAACCGGAGAAACCTCTGATGTTCGGGACAGATCGGTATGTGCAGGTAGGCCTCCGACAGATCGAGTGAGGCCAGAAATTCTCCGGGATGGACCGCCGTTATCACTGCCCGAAGGGTTTCCATCTGGAAATGGGACACCTTGAGGGCCCGGTTGACCCTCTTGAGATCCAGGATGGGACGGAAGGAGTCGTCCTTCTTTGAGACCACGAAGTAGATAGAATATTGCCCGGCGCCGTGTTCTGCCACCGGGACCGGGAGAATGGCCCCCAGCCTCTGGAGTCTGGTGAGAGTCTGAGTCACAGCGGCCCGCTTCCGGTGGCCGCACGGAGAGACCTTGTACAGGTCCGGGATGTCGTGAGAAAACTCTAAGGCTTAGCCTTTTTCTATTGTTTCGAGGACCCACCGGTCCGACGTGATTTTGGCCCATTCCTCCACAAACAGAGAAACTAACACCTAAGTTGGGAATGGCGGGATGGACCGGCAGATTCTCATTGGGAGGTGGGCTTGGACGCAGGACGATGGGGAGCGGTATCTCGGAAGGCCAGATGGTCTCGAAAGGACTGGGGCCAAGAGTGGGACTTGGAGGAATTTCCCATAGAGAAGGCGCCCCTAGCTCTTGGGTGATATCTGTGTTGGCCCCGGAAGTGGGTACAAGTAGGGAAGAAGGATCTAGCCTGTTTCAGGCGGTCCTCAGGCAACTTATGAACCTTGTTTTCCCCCAAGAATTTAATAAGCTGCTCCAGGTCCTCACCAAAAAGCAACTTACCTGTGAAAGGGAGAGTTCCCAACTGTGCCTTGGAAGACGAATCAGCCGCCCAGTGTCTGAGCCAGAGGAGCCGTCTGTTCGAGACCGCCGAAGCCATCACCCGGAACAAGTCTTATAGGGCATCCGCACCATAAGCTATAGCGCCTTCTAACCAGTCAGCCTGCTCTGTCTCTGCAAACGGGAGGTCTTGGGTGCTGAGTAATTGTTGGACCCACCTAAGGCTTGCCCGCTGCATGAGACTGCTGCAGATCAACGCCCGAACACCCAAGGCCAGGATTTCAAAAATGCACTTGAGATGGAATTCCAGCTTACGATCTTGGACATCCCTCAAGGCCGTAGCCCCCACCACCGGGATGGTGGTGGGGGCTACGGCCTTGAGGGATCGGGCTATTGAGAAATCGGGCTATTCAAATCCAATCAACTCCAAATCTGCCTCATCTACGCTCCGCCTGGGCTCCTAGACTCCGACCCATCACCCCTCATAGAACTTATAGCCAAACACATCAATACCAACTCACCAGCGATCCTGCTAGGAGACTTCAACATTCATGTGGACTCCCCATCTCCCTCAGCTAACTGTGAAGCCCTCCTCTCATCCTTCATGGCCATGGGCTTTAAACAAATTATTAACAAACCCAAACACAAAGCAGGACACACACTAGATTTAATATTTACGAATGATCCGATCTCGACCACTGCTCTTCCTACCTGCACCCCCATCCCTTGGTCAGATCACTCAATTATATAAACGGAAATAGCCATAAAGAATAAACCCACCAACATCTCCAAATCCACGATCCAATTTAGAAAAACATGCTCCATGGAACTCTCAGCAACACGCTCACCAAGGAACTAACTAACCTGGACCTCACAAATGCGGACACTGCCATGAACTCCTGGCTAACCATCACCCACGCAGCAGCTGATAAAATATGCCCCTTGACATCCAAGAATATTAATCCTGCCCGTTCTAACAAAAAACCCTGATTCTCATCAGAATTAAGAACACTTAAACAAAACCTTCAACATAAAGAATTACAATGGCGGAAGAACCCCACTAATACTGCACGGGCCTCCTACAAAACCACTATAGGGCCACTATTCTTCGTACCAAAAGAGACTTCTACGCAAAAAAAAAAATACACGGCTTCATATACGACCCAAAAACACTCTTCTCATATGTTGCCTCACTCACCTCCCCTATTCCGCTTATCATCCCGGAAGAAGCAGCACAAAACAAATCCACCGAGCTGGCAGTCTTCTTCGACAACAAAATAAAAAATCTACTTAGCCCGCTAACATCCTCCAACCCCATTCCTAACCCCATTCACAACTCCCAGCCACCACCGACCAAAAACACGCCCCTCCAACACACAAACGGTCCCTAGAATCTTTTGATACCACATCATCCCTGGAAATAGAATCTATCATCAAGAAAATGAAGCCTTCATCGCACCCAATAGACCAAATCCCGACCAAACTCCTTCTTACAATTCCTAACATCATCGCCAAACCTTTAGCCGACATTATAAACTGTTCTCTGACAAACGGAACAGTCCCAGCCACTTTGAAAACAGCCTCTCTGAAACCTTTACTAAAAAAACCCAACCTGGACCCATCCAATCCCACAAATTTTCGCCCTATCGCTAACTTACCTTTCATAGCCAAGCTAATGGAAAAACTGGTCAATACTAGACTCACAGACTACCTCGAATCCCACAACATCCTATATCCATCGCAATTCGGTTTCAGGAAACGCAAAAATACAGAAACTCTCCTACTCTCATTAACTGACAACATCCTGTTGGGTCTTGACAAAGGTCAATCATACCTTCTAGCTCTGCTAGACATCTCTGCAGCGTTCGACACAGTGAACCACACAATCCTCATCGACCGTCTCATGGAAATAGGTATCTCAGGTGCTGCACTCCTCTGGTTAAAATCCTTTCTAAGCGACAAATACTACAAAGTAAAAATAACCAACAAAGAATCGCACCCGGTAGCTGCCAAACAAGGAGTTCCCCAGGGTTCCTCGCTCTCGCCGACCCTATTCAACATATATCTTCTCCCTCTATGCCAACTCCTAGATAACCTCAACCTCAGATACTTCATCTATGCGGACGACGTGCAGATCCTAATCCCCATCAAGGAACCAGTCTCCGACACGCTAAACTACTGGAATAGCTGCCTCCACGCCATTAACCTCCTTCTCACAAGTCTCTGCCTCGTTCTCAATACGTCCAAGACCGAACTGCTAATCATTTCCCCTAATGATAACATACTAGCCATCAATAATAACACACCTCTAGTAAATCAAGTGAGAGACCTTGGAGCCTTCCTAGAGGGACCTTAGCTTTTGGGGGGGGATTCAAGAGCTGCAAGAGGGCCTCCAAAAAAAAAATAAAATTGGGTCCGGAGCTTCAGGCTGCTCCGAGAAAGAAGGTGAAAAACCTAAAATGGATGCCGTTTCCGCGGTTTGATGGCCCGGGAACGGCACGGCCATGCGTTTAAGAGGCCTGGCTTGGGTTCCTGAAGGCATCGGGGACACAGAGGAACCCCGCCCCCCCCTGGCAGACAGAGAACAGAGTCCCTCCTCTAGAGAGACGAAGAGAGGAATCCCCACAAGCCAGACAGTGGGGATCGTGGGATGGCCCCGATGTGGAGGAAGGGCAGAAATTGAAATCAGCTGGGCTGCCGGGGCTGAAGGAGTGGAGGCACAGAATGAGCTGTGCATGCTCCAAACTCTCTAAGGCAGCAAGACTGAGCAGGTAAAACAGATGAGCTTTCCTTCTGATCCTTTTTACTTTAAAACCCAGACAGGGGAAAAAAACATCTCTGTAAGCAGCTTTAGAGATAAGTCCTCCAGGTGAAGGGAGACAAGTATAGGGGGAAGTGACTGGCACCACCAATTTCCACCTCTGCAGCCGAGGACCACCAGGAATAGGGAGCCTAGGCTATATAAAACAAGGGGCCAAGCCCCCCCTAGGCCCCCGCAACAGCAAGGAAACAGGGACTGTCTCCTGTAAAAAGAATCCAGAGTTCAAACAAAATTTTTTTTTTTAAATTAATAAAGCGTAAATACTGCAAAAATGTGCGAAAAAAGCGCTGAAGAGATGTAAAATCGTGCCGGGTGACCAGGCTACCCCCCCAGAGTCCCGGGGCCCTAGAGTGGCAGGCCGAGGCTGGGGAAGACTCCACCACGAGGCTGTCACCAACGGTACTTTTTTTTATTATTAAGAAAACTAATCAGCTCCTGCAAAAATATAAACAGTCTCCCTGAAATTTTACTCACGAGCCCCCTTCAGAGGTATGGACATCTCTGGCAAACAGACAGGGGGGAGAGTGACCAGCCCACCGGTGAATACTCCCCCTGACCACAGAGGGAATAACTAAAACTCCGGGAATCAGGCGTTAGGGTACTGCCCTGCCAAGCCTGCCATCAACCATGCCCCCGCACAGCCCACGTGAAAACATAGCCCTGTAAAAAAGAAAACGAACTTGAACCAATCTTCCTTAGATTATTCTATATATTTTATAACTAAAAGAAGTTGGTCTAGTCAAAGGTACTGCCAAACCTGTACAATCAAGCTTAAATTTGAAAGGATAAGGACGGCAGGTTATGCCTCTCAATCTGCTGGAGTCAGAGAAATACTGAGGGATCGCAGGTGGCACACCAGTATATCTAGGGGGGTGCTTTTCAGCTTTTCTCTGACTCCATCTTCTGGAAGGGAGGCATAACCCAGCAGTCTGGACCGATCCTGGTACGTACAGGGAACTTTTTTTTTTTTTAAATAAAGCGTAAATACTTGCTTGATCCAAACAGAGACAGAAACAAAGACAGAAAAATCCCCAGAAGGGACAAGAAGACAAACAGGGAACCACAGGGTGAGCTGTTCCACCTGCTGGAAACAGACAAATACACTGAAGGGCCACAGGGTAGGCTCTGTCCTCATAAGAAAATTACCCCTTACCTGCTAATTTTCATTCCTGTAGTACCAAGGATCAGTCCAGACGGTGGGTTATGTCCCCCGTCCAGCAGATGGAGTCAGAACAAGACTTCGAAGGGTGCTGGCGTAAGTACATGTGCACCCTCTGCAGGAGCTCAGTATCGAGAATATCAAAGCCAAAACAACCTACCAAGGCTGGATCAAGTATAACAATCATAAAACAATCGCACAAATGAGGCAACTGATGCCAGAATTGAGAACTTGCAGAACGAACTAAAGAACGGACTCGCAAGTCAACAGGAACTAGAAAGAAAACGAAGTGCAGTGAAGATATCGAGCAGGTATGGTAATGAGAGGCGAGCGTCTGGACTGATCCTTGGTACTACAGAACGAAAATTAGCAGGTAAGGAGTAATTTTCTTTTCCCTGTACGTACCAGGATCAGTCCAGATGGTGGGATGTACCAAAGCTTTCCCACACTGGGTGGGCCCTTGAAAGCCCTGCTCGAATCACCTTGGCACTGAAACACCCCGTGGACGATGACGGTAAATGCAATCGGTAATGGCGCGCAAAGGTATGGAGCGACTTCCAGGTCGCCACTTGACATCTCTTGTGAGGAGATGTACTATACCTCGGCCCAGGAAGCAGCCTGAGAGCAAAGGGAATTTGCCTTAATCCCCCGTGGAGGCTCCCGACCCGCACCTATGTACGCTAAGACTATAGATTCCTTGAGCCACCTGGCAATCGTGGTCTTCGAGGCCGGGGAACCCTTCCTCGGTCCCGACCACAACACAAACAAGTGGTCGGAGACTTGAAAATCATTTGTGACCTCCAAATAGCGAATGAGGATCCGCTTGACGTCCAAAGAACGCAGGTGCCCCGAATCACCCTCTGGAAAGGAGGGGAGCTCGACCGTCTGAGGTGAAAAGATGAGACGACTTTGGGAAGAAAGGAGGGTACTGTGCATAGCGAAACTCCGGAATCTTCCCAGCTCCTCTCAATCTTTTCATTTCCCCTCTTCTCATCCTCCACAGCCAAACCTTCTCCAAACCCCTCCTGCAACTGAGACCTCTCTTAAAAAAAGACCCTCTCTAGACATCCCCTTGGGCCCGGGTCAGTGGCAAAATTTTCCTTTGGGAACCAGGCCAAAGATGAATGCTAATTGATGAGAAGAAAGCAGGTTGATGACTGGAGCAACCTTTTTTTTCCTCTTGGACAGATTCAGAGGAGGGTGAGGAGAGAGATGTCATGGCAATCATCAGCTGCCTGTGCACATTCAGTCCTCCCCTCCCCATCATCATGGCTGGTCCCAAACCTGACAGTGACCTGCAAGCAGTGGTAGCAGCATTAGTAACAAATCAGCTTGGGGCCCTTGAGCGAGTGCAAGCTCACAGGCATTGCAGCAGTCCATAACCCTCCTCATGCAGGGCTTCCTGTTACCACAGAAACCCCAGGACTTGAGGGCACGCTGTCTTGCAGGTCCCCATGTTGCCTTCCACTATCAATGCTGTTGCTTCTGGCACCTGAAGAGTGCTGCCATTTTAGGCACCTGTGACCTCAATTTGCCGTGCCCTGTTCTATAAGGTCTTCCAGTGAAAGTGCATGTGGTAATTCACTGAAAGGCTAGAAAGATCTAATAGAAGCCTCAGGGAGAGATAAAAAAAGGAAAATTAGTTTCTTACCGGATAAATTTCGTTCCTGTAGTACCAAGGATCAGTCCAGGACACCTGGGTTGTGACTCCGCACCAGTAGATTGAGACAGAGCAAGATCTGTCGGACTTGGCTACATATAGCCACGTGCCTCACACAGCCCCTCAGTCTTACGTAATGTCAAAGTAGAACAAGCTAAATAACTAACCCCAAAAGGTCCCAATTCAAAAACCCCAACGGGAACCAGGCTCCTCAACTGAAGAAGCAAACCAAGAAAACCAGAAATTACATATCAGATTAGATGAACAATCAAATAGCGAGCGGACTCTCCGTTACTTCAGAAACACGGGTGGGATCCTGGACTGATCCTTGGTACTACAGGAATGAAAATTATCCGGTAAGAAACTAATTTTCCTTTCCCTGTACGTACCAGGATCAGTCCAGGACACCTGGGATGTACCAGAGCCAAATTACCGAGGGTGGGAACCAGAGAGTCCCGCTCGGAGCACTCTCTCTCCAAAACCCCCAGAATCCATGGCCTGAACATCCAACCGGTAATGCCTAGTGAAAGTGTGCAGCGACTTCCAGGTAGCCGCACTGCAAATCTCTTGAGGCGAGACCTGCGAGGACTCTGCCCACGAAGTCGCGTGCGATCGGGTAGAGTGAGTCCTAAGACCCATGGGTACCGGCTTACCCCATACCACATATGCCGAACCGATGGCCTCCTTGAGCCAACGTGCGATTGTAGTCCGGGAAGCCGCCCCACTTCTTCTCGGACCTGAAAATAGAACAAAGAGGTGATCGGAAATCCTGAAAGGATTAGTTACTTCCAGGTAGCGAAGGAGGACCCTCCGCACATCAAGCTTCCGCAGTTCTCTGGATTTCGGATCCGACAAGTCGGTAACCGGGAAGGCAGGCAGATCAATTGATTGATTTAAATGAAACGCCGACAACTTTTGGTAAGAAGGAAGGAACCGTCCGCAAAGAAACCCCTGACTCTGAGATTCTCAGGAACGGTTCCCCTACAGGACAACGCCTGTAACTCAGATACTCGCCTGGCCGAGGCGATCACGACAAGGAACACAGTCTTCAACATGAGATCCTTGAGCGTAGACCACTTGATGGGCTCAAAAGGCGACGAGCACAAGACTGAAGTGATCCGCCTCTAGCCACCAGCGCAGACTGGCTCTCGCTTGAGCTGGGAGCGGCAGAGGTAGATGGAACTCTTCTGACACTGGCTTCCAGCGGGAAAGCAATGCTGATTGCAACGGACGCAGATGGGCGAAGGCCCAGGACACCAAAGCAAGTGTTGAGGCCATAGAACCCAAAACCGTCAGATAATCGCAAACCAGCGGAAGTCGAAGAGACAATAACTGGCGTACCTGACTCTGAAGCTTGCACACCCGCTCCCTGGAAACAAACACCTTGCCCTGTTTGGTGTCGAACCGGGCGCCCAGGTACTCCAAAGACTGGGTGCGAACCAGATGACTCTTGCTGAGATTGACCACCCAGCCCAGGGAGCACAACAGATGAAGGACCCTGTCTATCGTTTGCAGACAGACTCTCGGACTTGGCCTGAATCAGCCAATCGTCTAAGTAGGGGTGCACCAGAAACCCCTCCCGTTGGAGCTGAGCCGCAACCACTACCATTACCTTTGTGAAGGTGCAGGGAGCCGTGGCTAGACCGAAGGGAAGGGCCCTGAATTGGTAGTGCCTGCCCAGAATGCAAAACCTGAGGCATCGTTGATAAAACAGTTGAATGCAGATATGGAGGTACGCTTCCGTGAGGTCCAGGGACGCTAGGAACTCGCCCGGACGGATCGAGGCTATTACAGACCGAATTGTCTCCATTTTGAAATGGGGAATGCGAAGACATCTGTTTACCCCTTTTAGATCCAAGATTGGCCGTGCTGTGCCGTCCTTCTTTGGTACAATGAAATAAATGGAGTAACGGCCCTCGCCTCGTTGGTCGTGAGGTATGGGAAGTACTGCCCCCAAGCTTACTAGGCGCCGCAGAGTACCCTCCACGGCTTCGCACTTCCGAGGACACTTGCAGGGGGACACCAGGAACTTGTCTGTAGGCGTCCTTGCAAAATCTAACGCGTAACCTCTTCTTATCACGCTGAGGACCCACTGGTCCGATGTTATTTTGGCCCATTGCTCGTAGAACAATTCCAGCCGAGCCTCTACGTTTGGGACGAGCGACTGGAGCTGATGCGAGGGATGGACTGGCTGCCTTTCATTGGGAGGGCTTGGACCCCGAGCCTCCCGGGGCCCCCCCTTGCCTCCCGAACCGTTTCCCTCGAAAGGACTGCGGCCAAGAAGAGGATCGGGAGGAACCCGCACGGTAGGAGGGACCAGAGGACCTCTGGGGCCGAGATTTCCTGTTCCCCCGGAACCTAGACCTACTAGAAAAAGAAGATAGAGTCCGAAACCTATCTTCAGGTAGCTTAAAAGCCCTGTTTTCCCCGAGGGACAACATCAAATCATCTAACTCCTTGCCAAACAACAACTTGCCCTTGAACAGTAGCACTCCGAGGTGAGCCTTGGACGACCCATCCGCCGCCCAGTTGCGGAGCCAAAGGAGACGCCGCGCTGAAACCATGGATCTGGCTGAAGTGCGAAGGAGGTCATGTAGGGCATCAGCGCTATAAGCTATCGACGCCTCCAGACGGTCGGCTTGCATGGCTTCCTCCTGTGAGAGGTCAGCATTGGCCTGGAGAACCTGGGCCCAGCGCAGGCTCGTCCTCATGGCGAAGTTGCTACAGATGGCCACTCGGACCCCCAAGGCCAAAACTTCGAAAATCTTCTTCAGCTGCAGCTCAAGCTTCCTGTCTTGCATGTCCCTGACGGCCGTGGCCCCTGTGACAGGCGTTGTCGACCTCTTCGTCACCGCCGACACTGCTGCATCCACCCTCGGCAACCGGAGAAGCTCCAGGGCATCCTCTGGCAGTGGGTAAAGCTTATCCATGGCCTTGCTGACCTTCAAACCCAGCTCTGGCGTGTCCCACTCACGGAACAAGATATCGGACACCGCAAAGTGGAACGGGAAAACCACGGCTGGCCCGATGAGACCCAGTAGCACCGGATCCATGTTTGCGTCAGGCCGAGATACCACCTGAGGTGCCTCCACCCCCAGCTCCTGGAGGATAGCCTGTATAAGAGGGGCCAGCTCATCCCTCCGAAATAGACGGACCACCTTAGGGTCATCGCCGTCGACGGCCTGCGCACCTTTGCCAGTACCGGGCTGAGAAGAACCGTCCCCCATAGCACCATCGACACACACACACACCCCCCCCCCCCCCCGGGGGCTCTTCAGCCAAATCTTCCTCATCCTGCGACAAAGAATCCGAGTCCGTGTCCTGCGGCACGCCTCAAGGGACGCTTTTCGCTAGGGGGCGCGAGGTTTCTTCTGGAAACCGCTCCGGATTTTCTCTTCCGGGATCCGGAGCCGCCAGCGGTTCCCTTGGCGCGAGATTTTCTCTTTCCGCGCTTGTGGCCCTTGTACTTTAGGACTTTGCGCAATAAAAGCGCAAAGTCTGAGGAAAAAGAGGAGTCCGACTCCGAAAAGTCACTTCTGCTGGCCTCCACCGGTGAGTCAGCCCCCCCCCCCCCCCCCCCCGAGGGTGCCCGTCGCGGGGAAAGCACGGGAGGCATGCCGCCATCTGCCGCAGCCTCCTGCGAAATTTCCCGGACTGACCCCAAAATGGCCGCCACTCCCGCGCTGACAGGTAAGAGATCTGCAGGCCCATCTGCAGCCTTCCCTGCACGCGGCGGAGATCGCGCCGACCGGGACCAGCCCTCCCGACCGGCCCCAGACGGTCCCTCACCGCCTGCCACACAAGCAGAGCAAACCCCGTCGCGCGAGACATGCGTGGCAGGCCGACCCTCGCGGCATCCGGCAGGACCGCGAGCGAACAAATTGAAATTAAATAATCAAACAATTAAAATAAATCGCCGCGTCGAAACAACCCCCCCCCCTCCCCGCGAAGAGCCCGCGAAGGAACGGAGAGCAGGCGCAACAAAAATAAAGTAAACTTTTTTTTTTTTTGTACTGACTTGGTGCTGTCCTCGGTCCTGAGGCCTGTGCTCCTGCGGGGGTGAGTGAACCGGGCTCCCCGGTGTCATCCCCAACGCTACTAGCAAGCGGGGTCCTCGACCCTAGCAGCGGCCTCTACCAGGGGGGGATGGTCCCCTCACAACCTTCAGACCCCCCTGGGAGGCAGGACAGCCAGAGGATCTTCTGCTGCTGTTCCCTAACAGCCAAAGCTTTCTTTCCTTTTTTTTTTTAAACCTTTAAGAAAAACACAAAGAAAACTAAGCCTAACTACCAGGCCTAGCCAGAGGCTGTGACTGCACCTGCACCATCTACTGGAGACAGAGTAAGACTGAGGGGCTGTGTGAGGCACGTGGCTATATGTAGCCAAGTCCGACAGATCTTGCTCTGTCTCCATCTACTGGTGCGGAGTCACAACCCAGGTGTCCTGGACTGATCCTGGTACGTACAGGGAATAGCATTTTCCTAAATTATATGCAATACTGAAGTTTCAATTCATTCAGCTGCAAATATATCAGCTTAGACATCTGGACATTTGATAGCAAACCGGTGTCACACAAGCTTTGCTCTTACCCTCTGTCCAAATCATAGGGTCTTCTTAAGGGTCTCCGTTCCTGCTCATATCTTAGTTGCTCTTGCTGCCGCCGAAGCTCCTCTCTCTCCCGCTGAATGCGATCTTGCTCTCGTCTCCTTTCTTGTTCTATGCGCATCCTTTCCCGCTCTAGCCTCTCTCTTTCCATTCGTTCTCTATCAAGACGTTGTCTTTCAAATTCAAGCCGCTCACGCTCTCTCTGGAGTCGATCTCGCTCTTCCCTTTCTCGCATCATTCGCATACGCTCTCTCTCTCTCCGGTCACGTTCCCTACTTGGGTAAAAATTAATCTCTCAAATATCGTTCACATAAGTACTTTATATTTTCCACTTTCAGATCTTTTGGAGAGTTAAGCTGGAGTTGCATTAAGAGTCATTCTGGGTCAGATCAAAGCTAGTGGCATACAAGAGACCTGAGTTAAGACAGCCAGATTTAACTTCTACTATTCAGGCCAGCAGCAGCTGAGAATACTACACAAGGAGTATTTACATTCCATCCTCCTCCTCCCCCAGGGAGGTCAGTCACAGCTGTTAGACACACAAATGGTGGTGGAAGTTTTAAGTTCAGGTCATGAAAAATGGGAATTTTAATCTCATCTGTAAAGCTACTTCAATATCAAAATTCACCAAGGAACAAACTATTTTGTGTGCTTTCCCAGAAACAGTTTTAACCATGTCAAACATATGACTCCATTACATCAGTGTATTTTGTGTCTATCCATTTTTTTGAAATATTGCTGTTGATATAATTTTGTTTAGATTACTTCACAATTGTTCAACTAGTGTATAAAATAAGGGGGTCTCTCCAACTACCTCCCTGTTTGTGAATGAGTCTCTTGGCATTGCAGCCCAAGTAAGGTTGGTTTCAAATGAGCTAGAAGCCCAAAGGAATAAGAAAAACTTCAGCCATAAAGGGCAAAAATTCTAATTAGGCTTGCATTTCAAAATGTCATTAGTAGCTCTGAAACTAGGTTAAAATTCTTGCCTACATCTGGTTTTCAGGAACAGAAATTAAGCTAGTTAGATACAGCTCATTAAAAACATCCTGAAAATTAAGTATCACTCTCTCTCAAAGAGTCTGGAAACCACTAATATGAAGTGTGCTGGGAGTTATGTTATTTCACATTATGGGCATTTTTCGAGCATTCAACATGAATCATAGCAAACATGAGCATCAAATCACCTCCTCCTCTCCATTTCTCTGATCTCTCGTTCTCTCTGCCTCTGGCGTTCACGTTCTCGCTGCTCTTTGATTTTATCAAATGACAAAATATCACGTTTCTCTTTGCTGTCTGACTTGCGGTCTTGGCTTTTGGAGCTCTATAGGAATGGTAGTGAAGTAGAAAAAAAGATGATTATTCAATCAGAATATAAAGCTCAAAAATGCCTACATTATCATCAATCCGTTGTAATATGGACAAACACTAAAAATCTTACAAAATTTTAAAGATGTAGAAGAGAGCTCTACCTCATGATTTGGAAGTACAAACAGGCCGATACAAATGCATGTTGATGGCCCTATTAGGTATTCCCGCGTGATTCAGAAAGCAAAATGTGCAGCCAAGCCGCACATTTTACTTTCAGAAATTGGCGCCTACCCAAAGGTAGGCATTAATTTCTGCCGGCGCCGGGGAAGTGCACAGAAAAGCAGTAAAAACTGCTTTTCTGTGCACCCTCCGACTTAATATCATGGCGATATTAAGTCGGAGGTCCCGAAAGTTAAAAAAAAAAGTAAAAAAAATAAATAAAATTTGAGATTGGCCTGCAGCTTGAAAACCGGACGCTCAATTTTGCCGGCACCCGGTTTCCAAACCCGTGGCTGTCAGTGGGCTTGAGAACAGACACCGGCAAAATTGAGTGTCTGCTGTCAAACCCACTGACAGACGCCGCTCCGGTCCAAAAAGAGGCGCTAGGGACACACTAGTGTCCCTAGCACCTCTTTTTACCGCTGGCCCTAATTTAAATATTTTAGTTTACTGAATCGCGTACACAGGACTCTGGCCTGTGCACTCGCCTGGATAGCGGGTGCTCGCCTGCTCTCCTGTGAACTTTACTGTATTGGCCTGAAAGTGAATAAATTAGGAGATTGGAAATAATTTTGATAAGTGAAGAACTACTACTTTTTAGTAAGCTTAAATATACTAGACCATCAGGTAAGCCCTTTTGTTTGGCAAGTATTAAAGCAAACATTCACATTTTATATTTTGTTCAGTATTGCTCCTGCCGGTGCAGCTTTCACATGTGCATCATCAGTAATGGGAGAGAACCTACAAAACATTGAGTATTCAAAAAAGCTAAGCAAAAGGAAAATGGCATTTCTTACCTGCAACAGGTGTTCTCCATAGATAAGAAAATTAGGTCTTACCTTTGATAATTTTCATTCCTGTAGTACTACTGATCAGTCCAGACTCCTGGGTTGGGCCCCCCCCCCCTCTAGCAGATGGAGACAGAAGTTTACAAACAAAACTCCACCTCATATAGGCTGATGCCACCTACAGTCTGGCAGTATTACGAACGTCAAAGCAGAATTGAACAAACTTAAAAACTTAACAGAATTTAACAAAAAGGGAAATCTATGCCAATAAAATACATCATCTCCAGTATGATGCACAGGCCCTGTTCTCATACGTTTCTCAAATCACGAAATCAACCCCTCCGCCTATTCCAGACGAACAAGCACTATCCAAGGCTAATGAACTTGCCTCATTTTTTAAACAAAAGATCCTGAATACTCTCGCCCTTCTACCTCCAAATACTAAACCTCTCACTTCAGACGAAAATCCTCACTCATTCTTGAGAGCCAAGCTCGACAGCTTCGAATCAACATCCACTAAAGAGATTGAATCCCTACTAAAAAGACAGAAACTATCTAGCCATCCAGCAGATAACATCCCATCGAGACTTTTGCTTCTCATTCCAAACACGATCTCAGGACCTTTAACAAGTATTATAAATTGCCTTCTAACTCAAGGGAGTTATCCAGACAGTCTAAAAACCGCAGCACTCAAACCCCTCCTTAAGAAACATAATCTAGACCCCAATGAACCAGCCAACTTCAGACCCATCTCCAATCTCCCATTCCTAGCCAAACTAACGGAGAAGCTGGTAAACACCCGATTATCAGAGTACATAGAAGATCACAACATCTTATACCCTTCACAATATGGCTTCCGCAAATCACGCAGCACGGAAACTCTCCTTATCTCACTTACAGACCATATCATAATGGGTCTAGACAAAGGCCACTCCTTTTTATTAGTCCTGCTAGACATCTCGGCGGCATTTGACACCATCAACCACTCCATCCTCCTGGATCGCCTAGCAGATATCGGCATCTCTAGATCAGCCCACAGTTGGTTCAAATCCTTCCTTTGCAATAGAACCTTCAAAGTTAAAATTAATAATATAGAATTGCCCTTAACAAAATCCACCCTTGGTGTACCACAAGGATCCTCCCTATCTCCAACCCTTTTTAATATTTACCTCTTCCCCCTTTGCCAATTGCTAACTGATCTTAATTTAATTCATTATCTCTATGCAGACGACGTGCAGATACTAATCCCTATTACAGAATCTATTTCAAAAGCGCTCTCCCACTGGAATAACTGCCTTAGTTTTTGGGTACTTGCCAGGTTCTTATGGCCTGGATTGGCCACTGTTGGAAACAGGATGCTGGGCTTGATGGACCCTTGGTCTGACCCAGTATGGCATTTTCTTATGTTCTTTTATCTATCACTAGCCTCCTCAATAGATTAAACTTGGTCCTCAATGCCTCAAAGACGGAGCTCCTCCTCATCTCTTCAAACGAAGAAAATTTTCTTCCATTATCCCCACACAACTCCTACATCACCCATAAGCATGTGAGAGACCTTGGGGTTCTTCTAGATAATCGACTAAACCTAAAGAAAATGGTCAACAACACTTCCAAAGACTGCTTTTATAGACTTCAAGTTCTAAAACGTCTGAAACCACTACTATTTTTCCAAGACTTCAGGACAGTTCTCCAAGCGTTGCTATTTGCCAAGATAGACTACTGCAGTGCCCTTTTCCTTGGCCTCCCCAAATCTACCACCAAACCACTGCAGATGATACAAAATGCCGCGGCGAGATTACTGACCAACACCAGCCGTGGAGATCACATTTCTCCCATCCTCAGAACTCTACATTGGCTACCAGTGAATTTTAGAATCCTTTATAAATCAATCACCCTAATACACAAATTCATCCATCATGAACTCCAACTCGACCTCGAAATCCCCTTCAAATTACACTCCTCCAACAGACCAATTAGAGATATTCTCAAAGGTACTCTGAATTTCCCCCCAACTAAAGCCACACGCCTTTCCTCGACCAAAGTCCGAGCATTTTCAATAGCAGGACCTTTATTTGGAATAACATCCCCTCAAGCCTCAGATTAGAACCCTGCCTCTTATCGTTCAGAAAAAAACTCAAGACGTGGCTCTTTCACCAAGCCTTCGCTGATCCTCCAGACAATCACTAGTCGCCATTTTTCTCACCTGGACGAATTTATCCCCAACTGGACGAATGGTCTGCTATCCTCTCGAAAGATGGACTCTGGCACTTCCAGGTTAAAGCACCTTAAGCTTTAACCCATATCCTTTATTATTATGTTACAATACTTCCTGCCTTTATCTTTTTCCAGCTATTTAAGCTTCCAAGTTTCTACTCCTTGTTAAATGTAACTTTGCCTTATTCA